>NC_059102.1:142971677-143299179 GCF_020740685.1 Jaculus jaculus
CGGAGTGCTGGGATTAAAGGCATGCACCACCACGCCTGGCTAAAAAAATATTTTATTTTTCTTTATTTATTTGAGACAGAGAGGAAGAGAGTATGAATGGGTGCACCAGGGCTTCTAGTCACTATATACGAACTCCAAATGCATGTACCCCTTGTGTATCTGGCTTACATCCTGGGAAATTGAACCTGGGTCCTTTGGCTTTGCAGGCAAGTGCCTTAACCATGAAGCCATCTGTCCAGTCTGACAAGTGCTCTTAATCACTGAGAGACTCCAGCTTCTATATATATATATATTTTTTTTTCAGGGTAGGGTCTTGCTCTATCCTAGGCTGACCTGGTACCCACTATGTAGTCCAAGGCTGGTCTTGAACTCACAGCCATTTTTCTACCTCTGTTTCCTGGATGCTGGGATTAAAGGTTTGTGCCACCATGCTCAGCTATAACATGGTTTGTTTGTTTGTTTTTTTGTCAAGGTAGGCTCTTGTTCTCGTTCAAGCTGACCTGGAATTCACTATGTACTCTCAGGATGGCCTTAAACTCAAGGTGACCCTCCTACCTCTGCCTCCTGAGTGCTGGGATTAAAGGTGTGGGCCACCACGCCTGGTTTATATCATGCTTTTATTAGCAAAAGACTGGTAGCCAGATGGGTGTGGTGGTGAATGCCTATAGTCTCAACACTTAAGAGGCAGAGCAGGAAGATGGGACTTCAAGGTCATGCTCAGCTTCATAGTGTGAGACCTTATCTCAGAACACTAAGCTAAATTGAATGAATGAATTAATTAATTAGATAATGTCCAAGTACCCTTCTCAGTGGGCTTGGAGAAGTAAATTAGAACAGTAATATGCACTGCAATTCTATGCAACATGATCAGGTATGGACTGGAGAGATGGCTTAATGGTTAAGGCACTTGCCTGCAAAGCCTAAGGACCCAGGTTCTATTACCCAGAACCAACAAGCAAGATGCACAATGTGGCACATGCATCTGGAGTTCATTTGCAGCAGAGAGAGGCCCTGGTTTATCCATTATCTCTCTCTCCATCTCTGTCTCTAGTTAATAAATAAAAAACTGGGCTGGAGAGATGGCTTAGCGGTTAAGCGCTTGCCTGTGAAGCCTAAGAACCCCGGTTCGAGGCTTGGTTCCCCAGGTCCCACGTTAGCCAGATGCACAAGGGGGCGCACGTGTCTGGAGTTCGTTTGCAGAGGCTGGAAGCCCTGGCATGCCCATTCTCTCTCTCCCTCTATCTGTCTTTCTGTGTGTGTCTGTCGCTCTCAAATGAATTAATTAAAAAAATTTTTTTTTAAAATATTAAAAATAAATAAATAAATAACTGATGAGGTGAGTCAGGTATGGTGATGCACACCCTTAATCTCAGCACTCCGGAGGCCGAGGTAATTAGGAGGATGGCTGTGAGTTCAAGGCCACCCTGAGACTACAGAATGAATTTTAGGTCAGCCTGGGTTATAGCGAGACCTACCTTGGAAAAAAAAATACTGAGTTGGCTAGTTGATTGTGTGGCAAATCCACAAGCTGGATCTATAAGAATTTTTAAATATACTGTTAAGGGAAATAATTCTTGAGATGTATTGTTAGATGAATAAAGTAAGGTGTCAGTAAGTTGTGCATATGTATGGTATATTGCTGAAACAAGACAAAAATCTATGACTGGTTGCTTCTGTAGTGGTATAGATTATTGGATGTTAAGAAGGAAGACCTTTTTATAGTTTATTCCTATATTTTTAAGAACTTCTGCATGTATAATCAAAATAACACATATGTGTGTATATATTTATATTTGTTTTTTTTTCAAGACAAGGTCTCACTTTAGCCCTGGATGATCTGGAAGTCACTATTTCGCACACTGGCCTTGAACTCATGTGATCTTCCTACCTTAGCCTCTTGAGCACTGGTACTAAAGGCCTGTGGTACCACCCCTGCCTGATATATTTAAGTAATAGTTTTTTCATTCTCAATGTTTTTCTCTCTTATTTTTCTTTATTGTTGGTGCAGACTGAGCGCCAGGTGTCTCGCTGGTTTGTTCAGTGCCTCCGGGAGCAATCCATGCTGCTAGAAATTATTTTCCTTCATTATGCGTACTTTGAGATGGCACCTAGTGACCTATTGGTATTAACGAAGATGTTCAAAGAGCAAGGATTTGGCAGCCGGCAGACTAATCGGCATCTGGTGGATGAAACTATGGATCCTTTTATAGATAGGATTGGGTGAGTCTGAATGAATAGCAGGTTATGGAGCTTGTAAAGTGTTTAGACCATTGATTGATACTACAGTGGTTCTGTAAATTCTGTAAATGGATGAGGGGAAACATATTTTTCTTTCAATGAGTGGGGAAATAAATGGATGTGCTGACATGTTAGTTCATACAGGAAGTAAGGATTGAGAGTAAGAGGACATGTTCTTAGTCCTCATCTAAAGAGCCATTCAGTTAACAAAATACAGTTATTGAGCATCTGTTACAGGCCAAGCACTATGTGAATGCTAAGAAGATAGTAATAAGCAAGTCATATATATTATATTCTCTGCCCTCTTTTGGATCTTCATCTATGGACTTTGAATTTCTTTCTTTTTTATTTTTTTTCGAGGTAGGGTCTCACTCTAGCTCAGGCTGACCTGGAATTCTAGTACTATGTAGTCTCAGGGTGGCTTTAAACTCACTATGATCCTCCTACCTTTGCCTCCCGAGTGCTGGGATTAAAGGCGTGCGCTACCATGCCTGGCGACTTTGAATTTCTTATTTTTCCTTTACTGGTGGCCATGGAGATATATCCATGTTTTCAGGCCTGTTCCCTCTTTGAAGAAATACACTTGAGAAATAAGACCCTTTACATGTCAGGCATAAATGGTGGCCATAAAATCCTTCAGCACTAGGTCTATATCTATGCTGCCCTGTGTGGGAGACACAGCCACATATCAGTATCTAGCACTTGAAATTTGGCAGCTCAAAGTGGGATGTGATGGAAGTAGGTCTAGCTGGGTGATGGAGTGTATATGTGGCTCATACAGACTTGAGTTTGATTCTCTGTTCCACAAAAAAACCAAAGAACTACCTTTAGAATTAAAAGTTTAATGTGAAAACAGAGAAAAGACTCATAAACTTTTTGTAAAAATTTATTTATTTGAGAGAGAGAAAGAGAGGAGATAGAGTAGGAAGCCAGAGTTTTTTGCTACTTCAATCCAACTCCAGATACATGCAACACTTTGTGCATCTGGCTTTACATAGGTACTGAGGAAGTGAACCCAGGCCAGTAGGCTTTGCAAGCAAGTGCCTCTACCTGCTGAACCAGCTTCCTAGACCTCATTAGTGACTTTTTAAAAAATGTGTTAGCCAGTTGTGGTGGCATATGCCTTTAACCCCAGCACCCAGGAGGCAGAGGTAGGAGGATTGCCATGAGTTTGAGGCCACCCTGAGAATACAGAGTGTATTTCAGGTCAGCCTGGGCTAGAGTGAGACCCTCCTTCAACCCCCCCCCCCAAAAAAAAAGTGTTATTTGTGTGTATGTGCATGCATGTGCCACTGAGTACTTGTAGAGGTCAGAGAATGACTTTCATGTCAGTCCTTCCCTATCTGTCTGCTGGAGGTAGGGTTTCTCCCTCTAGAGCTTCTGGGAAATTCTCCTGTCTCCACATCCCATCTTGTGTTTGCATCCTGTCAGCATTCTGGGATTACAGAAGCCTGCCATGTCTCCTGGCTTTTTATGTGAGGTCTGGGGGTCAAATTTGGGTACTCAAACTTGAGCAATGAGTGCTTTATCCATTAAACCATCTCCCCAGCCTTCATTAGCATTTTATATTTCAGTCTAGCCAAAAGGCAATGAAACAAATGATCATTAGTGACTTTTTGATAGTGAAGTGTCTTATATCTCATCTAAATTCAAGACATTCAGATGTTTTATTTATTTACTTGGGAATAGAAAGAGAGAGGAGTAGGGGTGTACAAAAAATTTTTTTATTATTTGCAAACAGAGATAGACAAAGAATATGAATGGGTGCCCCAGGGTCTCTTGCCACTGCAAAGGAACTCCAGATTAATGTGTTACCTTGTGCATTTGGCTTTACTTAAGAACCAGGAAGTCAAACCTGGGCACGCAGGCTTTACAAGCAAGCAACAATAACCTCTGAGCCATCTCCCCAACTTTTTTCTTTTTTAATTTCTAATACTTTCATATATGCATATAAAGGTTAATCATCCAAGGAGTTTAAATATGAGAGTATTGAACTTATTCAATCTTGAGGAAGAGCAGAGAGGAGTTAGAATTAGAGTTGCTGATTCTGTGTGCATAGGTAGCAGACTGATGCCTTACCGATAAGGCAGCTAGCATGTCACCTTGAAAAGCAAACAGAATAGCAGAGAATATATGGAAACAGTATGTACGTTTAATGACATGTGTCTACTGCTGGGGATTAACACCGTGCCAGCAAGGCAGGTGCAGACTGGGTAAAAGTAAACTTTGAATCCAACATGAAACCATGGTATGGGTTTTTCTTTCCAGGTACTTCAGTGCTCTTATCCTGGTGGAAGGCATGGATATCGAGTCCTTACATAAGTGTGCCTTGGATGATAGGAGAGAACTGCACCAGTTTGCTCAGGATGGGATTATTTGTCAGGTACACCTGGATGAATCTTCCCTCCCTTCCTCCCTCCCTCCCTCCCTCCCTCGTAAGGGCTTGCTGTAGCCCGAGAATTTATTATGTAGTCTCAAGGTGGCCTCGAATTCACAGTGATTCACCTACCTCTGCCTTTCGAGTGCTGGGATTAAAAGCCATCGTTTTGCTTCATTTTGCTTTACTGCTGAGTAGAACTCCATTGTGTAAATGTGCCATGTGTTCATTATCCACTCATCAATTGAGATACATCTAGGCTGGTTCCATTTCCCAGCTGTTGTGAATTGAGTGGCAATAAACATGATTGAGCAATTTTTTAGTGGCCTTGCCGTCTGGCAAGATTTTTTAAAAAATACTTTGTTTATGGGCTGGAGAGATGTCTTAGCAGTTAAGATGCATACTTGTGAAGCCTAAGGACCCAGGTTTGATTTTCCAGGTCCCATGTAAGCCAGATGCACATGGTGGCACATTCATCTGAAGATTGTTTGCAGTAGCTAGAGGCCCTGGCATGCCCATTCTTTCTCTCTCCCTTTCCCTCTCCCTCCCTCTTTCTCTGTCTCAGATATATAGGTAGGTAGGTAGGTAGGTAGGTAGGTAGGTAGGTAGGTAGGTAGATAGATAGATAGATAAAAATCTTTAAAAATATATTTTATTTCCAAGGAGAGAGTGAGAGAACTGAAAGAGGGAAAATGGGCATGCCAAAGCTTCTAGTTCCTGCAAATGAACTCCAGATGCATGTACCACTTTGTGCATCCAGCTCTCCATGGGTACTGGGGAACTGGATCTGGGTCCTTACACTTTGGAGGCAAGTGCCTCAACCACTGACCCATTTCTCCAGCTCAAGATTTTTTCAAATATTTAAAAAAAATTTTATTTACTTATTTATTTGAGAGAGGTAAAGAGGCAGAGAGAGAGAGAGAAAAGGTGTGCCAGGGCTTCTAGCCACTGCAAATGAACTCCAGATGTATGCGCCACCTTGTGCATCTGGCTTATGTGGGTCCTGGGGAATCAATGGTGGACTTAATATTATTCAGTTGTTAAGCAGGTAATGATGGTTGCTATAACGTCATAAATGCTATAGCCCCAGTGTTGAGGAATCTTGATCCTTTCACATAGATTTATTTTCTCCCTCATTAGGAAATGGACCATTTGATGTTGACCTTTGGAGACATTCCACATCATGCCCCAGTACTTTTGGCCTGGGCTCTTCTCCGTCACACCCTAAACCCAGAAGAGACAAGCAGTGTGGTCAGGAAGATAGGTGGCACAGCCATCCAGCTGAATGTGTTTCAGTACTTGACCCGACTGCTCCGGTCCCTTGCCAGTGGTGGAAATGATGTAAGTCAAAGCTGCTGGTGGTTGAGCATGAGAATAGGAAAAGAGCAGGGTGGAACTCTGAGAATCATGGTGTGAACTATAGTAGTGAGGTAAAGATCTGTGATGATGCTTTATTTCAATATTTATTTACTTGTTTGTGTTTTCTGTATATTTGTGTCACTGTGTATGTGTGTGTGTGTGTGTGTGTGTGTGTGTGTGTGTGTGTGTAGATCAGAAGACATCTTTGAGGTTCTTTGTTTTACCTTTGAGACAGTGGTTCTTTTCACTGCAAACAAGTTACCAGACTAGGCTTTATGTGAGAGCTGGGGAATTAAACCTGGGCTGGCAGGTTTTGCATGCAAGTTCCTTTAACCACTGAACCATCTCCCTACTTCCTGTCCCCTTCTCTTCCCCAGGGTGACTTTGAGCTCATTTTGTAGCTCTAGGTTGGCCTCAAACTCATGACCATCCTTTTACTTCAGCCTTCCCAGTGCTGAGATTAAAGGCATGTGCTGCCATTGTTATGCCCAGATCACGGAATCCCCAAAGACCACCGAGAGTCAGACACGTATGTAACAGCAAAGAGCTTTATTTCGGGCTGAAGCTTGGACTCTTGAATTCACCACCACAGTGGATCTGTACAAGAGCCCTGAACAGCAAGGGGCAGGTTTTTCTTTTTTTAAATATTTTTTGTTCATTTTTTATTTATTTATTTGAGAGCGACAGACACAGGGAGAAAGACAGATAGAGGGAGAGAGAGAGAATGGGCGTGCCAGGGCTTCCAGCTACTGCAAATGAACTCCAGACGCGTGCACCCCCTTGTGCATCTGGCTAACGTGGGACCTGGGGAACCGAGCCTCGAACCAGGGTCCTTAGGCTTCACAGGCAAGCGCTTAACTGCTAAGCCATCTCTCCAGCCCGGGCAGGTTTTTTATAGGGATGTGAACAAAGAAGTAGGGGAATGGTTACATGATTGGTTGATTTAAGCAGTAATTGCACTTATATTTTTCTGATAGGCTTAGGATACTGGTGGGCAAAGCTGGTGGGCAGGGGACTAGGGGGATTCCAAGCAGATTAGGTAACCTTTATTGTAATTGGCTATGTGTATTTGAGGAACTTTAACAAACTTATTTTAAGCAAACTTATCTATGACCACAGGAACACATGGTGCAGACGCTCTGTTCCCCTTTATCAGGAAACTGACCTTGCTGGGAAGCAGAAACTTAGACCTGTTGATGATTCTGAGGCTTATTATGGCTTTCTGAGTCCTTCACCAGGGACCAGCCTTGAACTTAACGATTTTCTGACTCAGCTATTTAAGTTAGCCTTTATAGGATATTTACAATGAATACACTGTGTTCCCAGCACTTTTACCAGCATCTTTTATTATTATTAATTTATTTTAAATTACTTACTCATTTGTAAGAAGAGAGAGAATGCATGAATGAATAAGCTGCTCTAAATATTTAACTCTTGGGACTAGGATAATGGCTCATTGTTAAAGGTGGTTGCTTGCAAAGTCTGAAGACCCAGCTTCAATTTCCCAATACCAGTGTAAGCTACATGCAAAAAGTGGTACAAGTGTAAGTCTTTTGGGGGCCTGGAGAAATGGCTCAGTGGTTAATGTTGTTTGGTTGCAAAGTCTGACAGCCCATGTATGATTCCCCAGTAACCACATAAAGTCAGATGCACAAAGTGACGCATGCCCCTGAAGTTCATTTGCAGTGGCAAGAGGCTCTTTTCTCTCTTGCTCTCTTTCTCTCTCTTTGCAAATAAAAAATACATTTAAGCCCTTGTGCATGCCTTTAATCCCAGCACTTGGGACGCAGAGGTAGAAGGCTCGCCCTGAGTTTGAGGGCAAACTGAGACTACATAGTGAATTACAGGTCAGCCTGGGCTAGAGCGAGATCCTACCTTAAAATAAACAAACAAAAGCACAGCATTCTGATCACCGTGAGTTCCAGGCCACCGTGAGATTACATAGTGAATTCCAGGTCAGCCTTGGCTAGAGTGAGACCTTACCTCAACCCCCCTCTCAAAAAAAAAAAATGTGTGTGTGTGTGTGTGTGTATGTGTGTATAAAGTCTTTTGTTTGGGGCATTTAGCTCATTGTCAGAGTACTAGCCTAGCCTTGTATCAAATGTGAGCATCACACACAAGATTTTTTAAAAAATTTATTCTTTTAAAAATAAAAAAGAGGATAGAAAGAAGGCTAACTAGTTAAGGTACTTGCCTGCAAAGCCCAATACCTATGTAAAGCCAGATGCACAAGGTGGCACATGTGCCTGGAGTTCATTTGCAGTGACTAGAGGCTCTGACTTGCCCATTCCTTCTCTGTCTCTTTCTCTTTCCCTTTTTTTCCCCCCTCTTTTTGGTTCTTTCTTTCTTTCTTTATTTGAGAGGGAAAAGGGAGAGAGAGAGAATGGGCACGCCAGGGCCTCTAGCCACTGCAAACAAACTCCAGATACGTGAGCCCCTTGTGCATCTGGCTAACGTGGCTCCTGGGGAATTGAGCCTCACAGGCTTCACAGGCAAGCACTTAACCGCCAAGCCATCTCTGCAGCTCTCTTTTTGGTTCTTTGAGATAGGGTCTCACTCTATTCCAAGCTGATCTGGAATTCACTATGTAGTGTCATGGCGGCCTTGAAGTCATGATGATTCTCCTACCTCTGTGTGTGCTTTCCATGCCCAGCTCTCTCTTTTTTTTTTTTTTTTAATTTTTATTAGCATTTTTCATGATTATAAAAAAAAATCCCATGTTATTTTCCCCCTCCCCCCACTTTCTCCTTGAAATTCCATTCTCCATCATATTACCTCCCCATCACAATCATTGTACTTACATATATACAATATTAACCTATTAAGTACCCTCCTCCCTTCCTTTCTCTTCCCTTTATGTCTCCTTTTTAACTTACTGGCCTCTGCTACTAAGTATTTTCATTCTCACGCAGAAGCCCAATCATCTGTAGCTAGGATCCACATATGAGAGAGAACATGAGGCACTTGGCTTTCTGGGCCTGGGTTACCTCACTTAGTATAATCCTTTCCAGGTCCATCCATTTTTCTGCAAATTTCATAACTTCATTTTTCTTTACTGCTGAGTAGAACTCCATATATAAATGTGCCACATCTTCATTATCCACTCATCAGTTGAAGGACATCTAGGCCGGTTCCATTTCCCAGCTATTATAAATTGAGCAGCAATAAACATGGTTAAGCACGTACTTCTAAGGAAATGAGATGATTCCTTTGGATATATGCCTAGGAGTGCTATAGCTGGCTCATGTGGTAGATCAATCTTTACCTGTTTTAGGAACCTCCACACTGATCACAATGGCTGGACCAGATTGCATTCCCACCAGCAGGGTAGAAGGGTTCCTCTTTTTCTACATCCCCGCCAACATTTATGATCATTTGTTTTCATGGTGGTGGCCAATCTGACAGAAGTGAGATGGAATCTCAATGTAGTTTTAATCTGCATTTCTCTGATGACTAGTGATGTAGAACATTTTTTTAGATGCTTATATGCCATTCGTATTTCTTCCTTTGAGAATGTTCTATTTAGCTCCATAGCCCATTTTTTTAAATTTATTTATTTGAGAGCGACAGACACAGAGAGAAAGACAGCTAGAGGGAGAGAGATAGAATGGGTGCGCCAGGGCTTCCAGCCTCTGCAAACGAACTCCAGACGCGTGCGCCCCCTTGTGCATCTGGCTAACGTGGGACCTGGGGAATTGAGCCTCAAACCAGGGTCCTTAGGCTTCACAAGCAAGTGCTTAACCGCTAAACCATCTCTCCAGCCCCATAGCCCTTTTTTTTTTTTTAATTTTTACTAACATTTTTCATGATTATAAAATATATCCCATGGTAATTCCCTCCCTCCCCACCCCCACACTTTCCCGTTTGAAATTCCATTCTCCATCATATTACCTCCCCAACCATAGCCCATTTTTTGATTGGCTTGTTTGATTCCTTATTAGTTAACTTTCTGAGTACTTTGTATATCCCAGATATTAATCCTCTATCAGATATATAGCTGGTGAAGATTTTTTCCCATTCTGTAGGTTGCCTCTTTGCTTTTTTCACTGTGTCCTTTGCAGTGCACCAGCTCTCTCTTTCAAAAAAAGTTCCAAAAGAAAAAGAAAGCCATGCATGGTGGCAAATGCCTTAATCCCAGCCCTTGGGAGGCAGAGGTAGAATTGATGTGAGTTTGAGGCCAGCCTAGAACTACAGTGTGAGTTCCAGGTCAGCCTGGGCTAGAGTGAGACCCTTTCTCAAATCCCCCCCCCCAAAAAAAAAGAGTAAAGAAAAACAACAGCAAAAAAGAGGGCCTGGAGAGATTGCTTAGCTGTTAAAGCGCTTGCGTTCAAAGCCTAATAAGCTCAGTTTTAATTCCCTAGTACCTGTGTAAAGCCAGATGCACAAGGTGGCATATGCATCAGGAGTTCATTTGCAGTGGCAAGAAGCCCTCACATCCCCATTCTCATTCTCTCTTACTAATAAATTTAAAAAAAAATTTTTTTTAAAGAAAACAAGCCGGATATGGCAGCACATGCCTTTAGTCCCAGCACTTGGGAGGCAGAGGTAGGAGGATCATTGTGAGTTTGAGGTCACCCTGAGACTGCATAGTGAATTCAGGTCAGCCTAAGTTAGATTCTACCTCAGAAAAAGAAAAGAAACAGAATGAAAAAGAAAATAAAAGAAAACAAACAAAGAAACCCATGAACCCTCAGCCACCAGGCCCTGCTTGCTGAGTGTTGATGGCTATGTTATTTGTAGTAGCTCATACAGCCTATTTGTCTTCGCTTGGTTGGATATAGTTTTCTTTTTACCCACACAAGCATTGACCGTTTGAAAATGCTTATTTGAATTTTGCTTTTAGCTGTCTTAGTGTTTTCTCTTTTCTTCCTTTGTCTTCCTAACCTTGTAAATAAACTTGGGAAGTTATGGACGTTTATTTGTTTACAATGTAGCAGGAGTATAGTGTGCTGAGTCTGGGGAAATGATGGGCTTAGAGCGAGTCACGGGTCCTTTGCCGTTGCAGTGCACCACGAGCACCGCGTGCATGTGTGTGTACGGGCTCCTCTCCTTCGTGCTGACCTCACTGGAGCTGCACACCCTCGGCAGTCAGCAGGTCAGTGTCCGCTGTCTCCTGTCCAGCATTGCTGTCTTGTTCTTCAGATCTGGTAGTTTATGTCGTTTACATGTTAACTGATTACATTTTCACTTATTATCTTACTGCCAAGTAATATATTAACAGTAGCAAAACCAGAATATGCTGGTTATGTAAATAAAAGTTTTAAGGCTGGAGAGATGGCTCAGTGGGTAAAGGTACCTGTTTGCAAAGCCTGGCAGCCCAGGTTCAAATTCATAGTACCCTTGTAAGGTCAGATGCACAAGGTTGCACCTGAGTCTGGAATTCATTTGTATTTGCAGGAGGCTGTTGCATGCCCATTTTTTTTCTCTCTGCTTGCAAATAGACTTAAAAAATATATTTTTCTAGAGGTAGGGTCACATGAAATTTACTATGTAGTCTCAGGCTAGCTTTGAACTGACAGCAATACTCCTACCTCTGCCTACTGAGTGCTGGGATAAAAGGCATGTACCACCACACCCTGCTCTGTGGTTTTTTTTTTTTTTTTTTTTTTGCTGTTGTTTTGTTTTTAAGATTTTTTATTTATTTTAGAGAAACAAAGAGGCACAAAGAGAATGGGGGCACCCAGACCTCCAGCCACTGCAAACAAACTCCAGACAAATACACTACCTTGTACATCTGGCTTGTATGGGTACTGAGGACTTGAATTTGGGTCCTTAGACTTCACAGACAAGTGCCATATCCACTATTCCACCTCTAGTCGTCTGTTTGTGTTTTTTGTTTGTTTGTTTTTTGAGATAGGGTCTCAATCTAGCTCAGGTTGACCTGGAATTCACTATGTAGTCTCAGGGTGGCCTGGAACTCATGGAGATTCTCCTACCTCTGCTTCCTGAATACTGGGATTAAAGGCACCTGGTTTCTGTTTATGTGGGGGTTTTTGTTGGTTGGTTTGTTGTTTTGGTTTTTTGAGGTAGGGTCTGTTTGTGATTTTACTGTCACCAGAGTACATTAAAAAAGACTGGTTTATCCAAGGTAAATAGATAACTTCTTCCCTGTCCTAACAGGATGTCATTGACACAGCATGTGAAGTCCTGGCAGACCCTTCTCTTCCAGAACTGTTTTGGGGAACAGTAAGTACATTGGAATGAGTTATACTGTAACAGTCTCTGGAGCAAAAGGATTTATCAAACATTTTGGATTGTCGGGTTTTGTCGTTTTGTTTCGTATGCAGGGTCTTGCTCTAGCCCAGGCTGGCCTGGGACTCCTACTAACCCTACCCCAGCCTCCCAAAGGCGGGAGTAAAGGTTAGAGCCCCCATATCCTGCACTTTATGTATTGTTTTACATTTAACATGTGTGTGTATTTTCTCATCTAACCTGGGAAATAGACACTATTATTAACACCATTTTGCATATGATAAAGATGATTTGCCCAAGGTCACTCAGATGGAAAGAAAGACTTAGGGCTCAGTTCTTTCTGACCTGAATCTCCAGCCCAAATCATTAACCAGTTTATCACAGTAATATTAGCAGCCAGTATGTTAACTAAATCTTTCACAGTGACATTCTTGTAGGTACCAGGATTCCAACAGCTCTTGAAAGCACTGGTATAGGACTGAAGCTGTGTCTTACAAATTGTGACTGTTGTGAACTAGCTTTGGAGACAATAGCCTCCCATCAGTATTTGGTGCTGGCATTGACAGCAGCCTCCAGCCTCAGGATCCAGCTGCTAAGTCTGTTTCCCCTTTTATCACAGCTGGACCTAATCTGACACTATGGATCTTACCTTCCTTTTTTTCGGGGGGGGGGGGGGTTGGTTTTTCAAGGTAGGGCTTCACTCTAGCCCTGACTGACCTGGAATTCACTATGTAGTCTCAGGGTGGCCTTGAATTCACAGAGGTCCTCCTACCTCTGCCTCCCAGTGCTGAGATTAAAGGCCAGCACCACCATGCCCGGCCTTTTTTTTTTTTTTCCTCAATTTTTATTAAATTTTCCATGATTATAAAAAGTATCCCATGGTAATACCCCCCCACACTTTCCCCTTTGAAATTCCATTCTCCATCATATCCTCTCCCCATCTCAATCAGTCTCTCTTTTATTTTGATGTCATGGTCTTTTCCTCCTTTTATGATGGTCTTGTGTAGGTAGTGTCAAGCACTATGAGGTCATTGATATCCAGGCCATTTTATGTCTGGAGGGAGCACGTTGTATGGAGTCCTACCCTTCCTTTGGCTCTTACATGCTTTCCGCCACCTCTTCCACATTGGACCCTGAACCTTGGAAGATGTGATCTAGATGTTAGTCAGTACTCCAGTCACTTCTTTCCAGCACTATGATACCTTCTGAGTTATCCCAAAGTCACTGCCATCTGAAAAGAGAACATTCTGTACCCAAAGTGAGAGTAGCATTAATATAAGGGTATCAATATTAAGAGAGGTGCTTACTGGGCAGTGTGATAAGCATACTATATACATTTTTCCATACATCAGCAGATGTTACACCCCTAGGGCTCTTGACTACCCCTGTTTTAAGTTTTCAGTATCAGGGATGTGTTTTCCCCCATGGAGTGGGCCTGTAGTCCAGTTGGAGGGCAGTTGGTTTCCACCATGACAGATGTGCCACTATTGCACCCGTTGGCTCATTTGGGCTGGCTGGCCAATTATAAGGCTTGCATTGTCCACTGTTGAGTATCTTCACTGGTGGTATCTATTTCTCCCATTGAACTACATGTAGAATGGCTTCTTCCAGCTTTCTGTCAGCTGGTCTACATGGAGGAGATTATCAGCTCAGTTCCAGCAGGATTTCTCAGTGGCCTTGCAGGCCAAGTATGTGAAGTCTTCAGCAATAGGGTCTTACCATCTATTCCTGGTAGGAAACCAAGGGCCTTGGCAATGGCCTATAGTGTTTTGGAGGCATCAGGGACCTTCCTGGCCAACAACTCACTGGAGGTATCCCATCCCTGGCACTGAAAATTTTCTAACAGCGACCTATGACTGCTGAGTGTTCCATTGTCCGAAACTGGAGGATTCCATATGATTTATTTGCATCCTCTTAGATTTTGAGTAGCCCTCCCTCCACCTTTCCTTTACTCAGTCTCTTCCCCTGACCTCTCTTTGGGCCTTTTCACCCCCATTAATCTATTCTTCTACTTGCATATATACAATACCAACCTATTAAGTACCCTCCTCCCTTCCTTTCTCTTCCCTTTATATCTCCTTTTTAGCTTACTGGCCTCTTGTACTGAGTTTTTTCCTTCTCTCACAGAAGCCCAATCATCTGTAGCTAGGATCCACATATGAGAGAGAACATGTGGTGCTTGGCTTTCTGGGCCTGGGTTACCTCACTTAGTATGATCCTTTCTAGATCCATCCATTTTCCTGCAAATTTCATAACTTCATTTTTCTTTACTGCTGCGTAGAACTCCATTGTACAAATGCACCACATCTTCATTATCCACTCATCAGTTGAAGGACATCTGGGCTGGTTCCATTTCCCAGCTATTATGAATTGAGCAACAATAAACATGGTTGAGTACATACTTCTAAGGAAATGGGATGAGTCCTTAGGTATATGCCTAGGAGTGCTATAGCTGAGTCATATGGTAGATCAATTTTTTTTTTTTTTGAGTTGCATCTTACTGTTACAGAAGATCACAGTATCCCTAAGAGGAGCAGCTATAAACTAGGATTTAGATTGAGCATTTCTTATGTGTGTGAGTAAGTGCTGACATGTTTTATCACCCAGGAGCATGTTGTCTTCCTATAGAAAGAGTGCTGGATTGCATTCTTTTTCATGTCATGAATAAATCATTCTGATAATCCTTGTCTCAGCAGAAATATGAAGGTCTTAGATGATTAGGGAAGGATTAATTCTCGATTTTCTGAAGGTTGCTGGGCAATTCTGAAGAGAAATAATCTCTTTGCTTTCACCATAGGAGCCAACCTCTGGCCTTGGCATCATTCTGGACAGTGTTTGTGGGATGTTTCCCCACCTCCTTTCCCCACTCTTGCAATTGCTCCGAGCCCTTGTGTCAGGGAAGTCCACTGCCAAAAAGGTGAGTTATCCAGTCAGATCCAGGAAGACTAGGAGTGGGGCATTACTGAGGTCCTTTCCCTGTGAATCCCTTGTGAGTTCTGTATCGATGTGTATTTGTCTGAAGTGGAAAGATAGATGCCAGTGGTACACAGTGAGAATAACACCAAGTGTAAAGAGTGAGAGATCACACAAAACCAGGTATATGTAGAAGGTCCTAACTTATCAAAGTAAAGGTGAGAAACTGAGTGGAGTGAGGCCTGGGTCTGATGAGTTGGGTGAAGATTAGCTGAGGAGAGCAGAAGGCAATTCCAAGAGCCTCAGTGGTGGCCTGGTGAGAAGTTTGGAAAGCCTGCATATATAGTCTGTCTGAAAGAGCAGATGTGAGATTTTGTGCATGTCCCATTGGTGAATGTGTGACTATGTTTCTTTCTGTATGGTGGCAGGTTTATAGTTTCTTGGATAAAATGTCTTTCTACAATGAACTTTATAAGCACAAGCCCCATGATATAATCTCCCATGAAGATGGAACTCTTTGGCGGAGGCAAACACCCAAACTTCTGTACCCTCTGGGTAAGATAGTACCCATATACAAAGTTCTAGTTAGACCACATCCTTGCCGGCTGAAGCCCCTGTGTGAGGTTCCGTTAAAGCACCTTCTGGGCTGGAGGGGTGGCTTAGCAGTTGAAGCATTTGCCTTCAAAGCCAAAGGACCCCAGATTCGTTTCCCCAAAGTCCCACATTAACCAGATGCACAAGATGGTACATGCATCTGGTGTTTGTTTGCAGTGGCTGGAGGTCCTGGTGTTCTCTCCCTCCCCCTCTCCCTCTCTCTCTCTCTCTCTCTCTCTCTCTCTCTCTCTCTCTCTCTCTCTCTCTCTCTCTCTCTGTGTGTGTGTGTGTGTGTGTGTGTGTGTGTGTGTGTCTCCCTCTTTCCATCTTTCTCTCTGTCAAATAAAAGTAAATAAAATAAAGCACCTTTCTTTTCTTCTCTCTGCTTGTTGATTTGTTGATGGGTACAGTCATCTCTTGCTCTGTTTCTGTGGATTGAATCCAGAGCTTTTTGTACACTTGGTAAGTGGTCCACCACTGAGCTGTATCCCTGTCTAGTTTCTTTCCTCTCCCCATTTTATGAGAGCATCTTGCTATGTAGCCCATTAAGGAAGTCTATGTCTGGTGGAGTCCTCAGTTACTACACTGATCTCTCTTCCTGTCTTTTGTAGGAGGTCAGACGAATCTTCGCATTCCTCAAGGCACTGTGGGCCAGGTCATGCTTGATGATAGGGCTTACCTGGTACGCTGGGAATACTCCTACAGCAGCTGGACCCTCTTTACCTGTGAGATTGAAATGCTGCTTCATGTTGTTTCGACTGCAGGTAAGGTCAGCTTGCGGAGAGATGACTACAGGGAGGGAAGAGTGGACGTGTTTGGAGGATTTGGAGAATAGACAGAATTTCAAGATAAAATTCAGAACCATCAAGGTTGGGACTTGTATGATTTGTTTACCTGGTTCTCAGAGAGCACTCAGTGATTTTGTTTAGAGTGGTTTATCGTGAAGTCACAGGCCATCTTTCCTCTCAGATGTGATTCAGCACTGCCAACGGGTCAAACCTATCATAGATCTGGTCCACAAGGTCATTAGCACAGATCTGTCTATAGCAGATTGTCTCCTGCCTATCACATCCCGCATCTACATGCTGCTGCAGCGGTGAGTCCTGTGTGGCTGGCTAACCTACAACTGCTTAGTAGAGCTTACGGCAGTGAGTCTCCTGGTTTCCAGGAACCGGGCTATACACCCTTCGGGTTCAAGTCTACATGTTTTCCTTTGGGAAGCCCTGCTGGCTATGTGTTCCCTGCTGCGGGCTTTCCTGTTTTTATATTCCTGCTGACAGAAATGTGGAAAGAGAACTGGGAAATATTTGTGATAGCAACACTTGTGTTATTCACTATTTTTAGTGCACTGTTTTGTTCTCCAACCAGGTTGACAACAGTCATCTCCCCCCCTGTGGATGTCATTGCTTCTTGTGTTAATTGTTTAACTGTCTTGGCTGCCCGGAATCCAGCAAAGGTGAGATCTTCCAAATGCCAAGTCTTCCAAAAGCCAAGGAGTATGGTAGTTTGCAAATCCCCAGAAGATAACACTTAATTCTTCTTCCTTCTTCTTCTAGGTCTGGACTGATCTTCGTCACACAGGATTTTTACCATTTGTGGCCCATCCTGTGTCCAACATGAGTCAGATGATTAGGTAAGCCAGGTCCTGGATGGATAGATTACACTCCCTATAGTGAACTGTCCCTGATCTAGCCAGGCTTTGCTCATTTTAAAGAAGCTTCTCTCTGCCTGGACCTGAGATTGAATGAGGACAAGGTAAAGGAGATGAGGGACATGGGACCCAGAGCTGTTTTCTTCTTCAGGCACACTGAGAGACAGAGTTCTTATCCAGCTGCAGCTACCTAAGCAATGTGGGCATTTACTTTCCAGCTGAGAAATTCTGGGGTGTCAGCATCCAGAGTCTTGATGTCCTATTTTCAAGCAGTCAGTTTGATTTTACTCGATCTGAGGGTTTGTGAGTTTTCTCTCCCAGTAGACCAGCTACTGACATCAGGCTCTGTCTTAGCTCACTCCACATTCCTGTGTGTAGGACAGATGCTTCCCTGATGATGCATTTGGTACTTCCCCTAAACCTCTTAAAGTTGTACATCAATGAAACATGTTTTTAATATATACTCTCTATATAAAATTGCCTATATTTGATTATTTTCCTTGCAGAGCTTTTAAATTTTATGCTATAGCCATCTAGACAATAACCGTAATGTTCTGTAATTACATTCCTAAGGCCTTGAAGTTTCTCATGTTATCTCTCTGCCTCTCTTTTTCCAGTGCGGAAGGGATGAATGCTGGAGGGTATGGCAATCTGCTAATGAATAGTGAACAGCCTCAGGGGGAGTATGGGGTCACTGTTGCCTTTCTGCGCCTGATTACCACCCTCGTCAAAGTATGTTCTGATCACATAATTTGAAATAGTTTTCTGCCTCCTGCTACCATAGGTGTCTTATCTGTGGGCACATGAGTTGACCTGGAGCTGTGGCTTCATCACTTTTGGTGTGTTGAGAACATACAACATACCAGTATGTTCTATAGTTGTTGCTTAGTTATATGAGTTTATTTATAATACTCAGAAGGCTTACAGGGTAAAAGTTGAGAAATATCAATTCTGCAGTACATGTTGAAAGTTGTTTTCACTGTCTTTTAAACAATGTTTTTATTTAGTTATTTATTTGACAGAGAGAAAGAGGGAGAGAGACGATGGGCGTGCCAGGTCCTCCAGCCACTGGAAACAAACTCCAGACACATGTACCCTTTTGAGCATATGGCTAACGTGGGTCCTGGGGAATCAAACCTGGGTCCTTTAGCCTTGCAGGCAAATGCCTTAACAACTAAGCCATCCCTCTAGCCCTTCACTGTCTTTAAAAAAAAAAAAACATTATTTGAGAGAGAGAGAATTGGTGTTCTAAGGCCTCAGCCACTTAAGTCGCCCTCCAGATGCTTACACCACCTAATAGGCATGTGCGACCTTGTGCTTGCGTCACTGTGGTGTGTCTGGCTATCATGGGATCTGGAGAGTCAAACATGGGCCCTTAGGCTTTCCAGGCAAGTGCCTTGTAACCGCTAAGCCATCTCTCCAGCCCTTTTTTTCCAGCCACTGTCTTTTTAAGTCAATGTGTCCTTTTCTTTCACTCATGCATGTGTAGTGTGCATAGTGTATATGTATAATCTATGCACATATGTGTGCAGATGCTCACTCCCTGTTTTTTGGGCAATTTTTAGTTATTTGCAAGTATGTGTACATATCACTATATAATATTATGTGTGTGTGTGTGTATGTGTATATATATATGGAGACAGGATGGGCACATGGGTGTGCCAGCTTCCAGGGCTTCCAACTGCTGCAAACAAACTCCAGATGCATTGCACCACCGTGCATCTGGCTTTGCATTGGTTGGTACTGGGGAATTGAACCTGGGCCATTAAGCTTTACAAGCAAATACCTTAACCATTGTGCTCTCTCCAGCCCCTTCTTGGCTTTTTAATTTTTTTTTTTTAAATATTTTAAGCTGGGTGTGGTGGTGCATGCTTTTGATCCCAGCACTTGGGAGTCAGAGTTAGGAGGATTTCCATGAGTTTGAAGTAAGCCTAAGAATCCATAGTGAATTTCAGGTCAGCCTGGGCTACAGTAAGATTCTATCTTGAAAAACAAAAACAAAACCTATTTAAGTTAGCTAGTTTGTTTATTTGTTTGAGACAGGGAGAGAGAATGGGCATTCCAGGTCTTCCTGCCACAGCAAACAAACTACAGAAACATATCCCACTTTGTATATCTGGCTTTACATGGATACTTCGTGTCATGTGAGGGAGAATGGGCGCATCATGGCCACCAGCCATTGCAAATGCACTCCAGACTCATGTGCCCCCTTGTGCATCTGGCTAATGTGGGTCCTGGGGAACTGAACCTGGGGCCTTTGGCTTTGCAGGTAACCATCCCCCCAGCCCTTACAACTTTTTTAAATTAATTATTTATTTATTTGAGAGAGAGAGAAAATGGGCATGCCAGTGCATCCAACCTCTGTAAACGAACTCCAGATGCATGCACCACCTTATGCATCTGACTTAGGTGGGTGGATACTGGGGATTTTAACCTGGGTCTTCTGGCTTTGTAGGCAAGTTCTTGAACTAAGCCATCTTCCTGCCCCCTTCTTTGGTTTTTAAACAGGGTCTCACTCTAGCCCCTGGAACTTACTTTGTAGCCCAAGCCTGCCTCAAACTCATGGCCTCCCAAGTGCTTGGATTAATGGCCAAGCTAAATTTTCTTGAAAAACCTCATTATTTTCCCCCAAGATAGGTTCTCCCTCTATCCCAGGCTAACCTAGAATTCACTTGGTAGTATCAGGGTGGCTTAAAACTCACAATTGTCCTACCTCAGCTGGGATTAAAAGTGTATGCCACCACACCAGGCTGTCATCTTTTCTTGAATTTAGACTTGTTGTGTTGGGGTTTTTTTTGTTGTTGTTTGTTTGTTTTTGGTTTCCTTTTTGTTTTTTTGTAATTAATCAATTGATTTTATTTTTCAAGGTAAGGTTTTGCTCTAGCCCAGACTGACCTGGTATTAACTATGTAGTCTCAGGGTGGCTTTGAACTCATGGTGATCCTCCTACCTCTGCCTCCTAAGTGCTGGAATTAAAGGTATGCACCATGACTAGCCTAGAGTTGCTATTTTTAGTCAGACTGGATGACTAGTGAGTTCCTGCGATTCTCCTGCCTCTGCTTCCCACAGGACTGGGATTATAGTCTGTGTGGCCATGCCCATCTTTTTATTTGGTTGCTGGGGATCCTAGAGTATACTTGTGTACATATTCACAAGTAATTTCCCAGTGTAGTATTTACTATAAAGGAAACTTGTTGATGTCTCCTGTTAAGTCCCCTCAGCTCTTTTCTAAACAAATTCTTTTTTTTTTTTTCATATTTGATATTTTATTATTAATAACAAACAGCTGCTTTAAAGTCTGTCCTGCAGCTGTTTAAGTGGGTGGGAGAGGACACCCTTACCCTAACAAGGAAAACTCAAAAGTAAGCCTTTATATACAAGCAAATTTAGAGCTCTTTTAAATGTCCAAAGCCTTTAGTTTAATTGAGAATTAAACTAATTCTGAAGTAACATGTGAATCATGAACGAAAATGTTCAAAATTTTTTTATAAACAAATTCTTAATGTGTAATCAAAGAATGGATTACAATTGTGAAAAATACTACTGTAGAATTAAGAAGAGGAATGTGAACTAGAAGGGCTGCACAGGTGGCTCAGCAGTTACAAGCACTTGTTTACAAACTACAAAGCCTGATGGACCAGGTTCAATTCCCCAATATCCATGTAAAGTCTGGTGCACACATCGGTGCATGTTTACAGTAGGAAGAGGTTGTGATATATTCTCTCTCTGTCTCTGCTTGCAGATAAATAAGTAAATAAATAATATTTTAAAAATTTAAATATATTTTATTTATTTATTATTTATTTGAGAGAGAGAGAATGGGCACACCAGAGCCACCAGCCACTGAAAATGAACTCCAGATGCATGTGCCCCCTTGTGCATGGAGAGTTGAACCGGGATCCTTAGGATTTGCAGGCAAGCACGTTAAGTGCTAAGCCATCTCTCCAGCCCCTTAAAAAATTTTAAGAAAAAATAAACAGAGAGGCATCTGGTCTAAATGAGGTCATAGAAGGAATGGACCAAACAGATATATACAGGACATTTCATCCAAAGGCTGCAGAATATACATTCTTTTCAGCTGCACATGGAACATTCTCTAAAATAGACCATATATTAGGACACAAAGCAAATCTTAACAAATTCAGGAAAATTGAAATAATCCCTTGCATTCTATCTGACCACAATGGAATTAAACTACAAATCAGTAGCAAGAAAGGCTATAGTGCGTACACAAAATCACGGAAACTAAATAATACACTACTAAATGATGAATGGGTCAATGAAGAAATCAAGAAGGAAATCAAAAAATTTATAGAGTCAAATGATAATGAGAACACAACATATCAAAATCTCTGGAACACAATGAAGGCAGTTCTAAGAGGTAAATTTATAGCCTTAAATGCCTATATTAAGAAATTAGAAAGGTCGCAAGTAAACGACCTAATGCTTCAGCTTAAAGCCTTGGAAAAAGAAGAACAAGGCAAACCAAAAATCAGTAGACGGGAAGAAATAATAAAGATTAGGGCAGAAATTAATGAAATAGAAATGAAAAAAACAGTCCAAAGAATTAATGAAACAGAGTTGGTTCTTTGAAAGGATAAACAAGATTGATAAACCCTTAGCAAATCTGACCAAAAGAAAGAGAGAAGAGACACAAATTAATAAAGTCAGAGATGAAAAAGGTAACATCACAACAGATTCCAGAGAAATTAAAAAAAATCATAGGGATATACTATAAAAGCATATACTCCACAAAGTATGAAAATCTGAAAGAAATGGATGCTTTCCTTGATTTATATGACCTACCTAAATTAAATGAAAATGAGATTAATCACTTAAATAGACCTATAACAAACATGGAGATCCGAACAGTTATCAATAATCTCCCAACTAAAAAAAAGCCCAGGCCCAGATGGATTCACTGCTGAATTTTACCAGACCTTTAAGGAAGAGCTAACACTATTGCTTCTTAAGCTTTTCCAGGAAATAGAAAAAGAAGGAATTCTACCAAACTCCTTCTATGAGGCCAGCATCACCCTGATACCAAAACCAGGCAAAGATAGAACAAAAAAAGAAAATTACAGACCAATCTCCCTCATGAACATAGATGCAAAAATTCTCAACAAAATATTGGCAAACAGAATACAAGAGTATATCAAAAAGATCATTCACCCTGACCAAGTAGACTTTATCCCAGAGATGCAGGGATGGTTCAACATACGCAAATCTATAAATGTAATACATTATATAAACGGGTTGAAGGGCAAAAATCACATGATCATCTCATTAGACGCAGAGAAAGCATTTGACAAAATCCATCATCCCTTCATGATAAAAGTCCTACAGAGACTAGGAAAAGAATGAACATATCTCAATATAATAAAAGCTATTTATGACAAGCCTGCAGCCAACATATTACTAAATGGGGAAAAACTGGAAGCTTTTCTACTAAAATCAGGAACAAGACAAGGGTGTCCACTGTTCCCACTTTTATTTAATATAGTTTTGGAAGTCTTAGCCATAGCAATAAGGCAAGAGACACACATAAAAGGGATACAAATTGGAAAGGAAGAGATCAAGTTATGATTATTTGCAGATGACATTATTCTATACATAAAGGACCCTAAAGACTCTACTAGCAAACTGTTAGAGCTGATCAAAACCTACAGCCATGTAGCAGGATACAAAATAAATACATAGAAATCAGTAGCCTTCCTATATGCTAACAACAAACACACAGAGGATGAAATCAGAGGATCACTCCCATTCAAAATTGCATCAAAAAAAAAAAAAAAGTACCTTGGAATAAACCTAACAAAGGAAGTAAAAAAATCTCTACAATGAGAACTTTAAAACACTCAAGCGAGAAATTGCAGAAGACACTAGAAAGTGGAGAAACATCCCTTGTTCCTGGATTGGAAGAATCAATATTGTGAAAATGGCAAACTTACCTAAAGCAATCTACACATTTAATGCAATCCCTATCCAAATTCCAAAGGCATTCTTAATGGAAATAGAAAAAACAATCCAAAATTTCATTTGGAATCACAAAAAAACTCGAATATCTTAAATAATACTGAGCAACAAAAATAAGGCTGGTGGTATCACCATACCTGATTTTAACCTATACTACAGAGCCATAGTAACAAAAACAGCGTGGTACTGGCACAAAAACAGACATGTAGATCCGTGGAACAGAATAGAGGACCCAGATGTAAGCCCAAGTAGCTATAGCCACCTGATATTCGATAAAAATGCCAAAAATACTCATTAGAGAAAAGACAGCCTCTTCAGCAAATGGTGTTGGGAAAATTGGATATATATCTGCAGAAGGATGAAAATAGACTCTTCTCTCTCGCCATGCACAGAATGAACCTGGGTTCCCCTGGGTCCTTAGGCTTTGCAGACATATATCTTTACTGCTGAGCCATCTTGCCAGTTCCCACATTGTTTGTTTAGTTGCCTTTTCTATTCTAGTGAAATTCACAATTTTAGAACATGGGATCAGTTGAAGTAGGCTTTTTTTTTTTCTTTTTCTTTTTGAGACAGAGTCTTGCTATATATGTAGTCCTGGCTGGTCTTAAACTTGTTGTGATCCTCCTGCCTCTACCTTTGCCTCTGTCTCCACCTCCTGAATTATGGGATTACAGGCCTGAATGAGCGAGAGTACCCAGCCTGAAGTAGGGATTTCTTATTTTTTTGCATGTGTGTATATGTGTGCTGTGTGGTGCCTGGTATGCTCACCAGTGGCTGGAGGCACTTGCCTGGTGGCTGCAGCAGAACATTGCTTGTCCCTCTCAAGTGCTCTTCCACCCAGCTTTGTTTTGAGCTGAAATCTCTACTGATTCAGGAGCTTGTAGGGCTCCAAAGAGTCTCAGTTCTCTGCTCCCCTGCAGGACTGGAGTTATGGGTTTATGTAACCATGCACAGCTGTTTACGTGAGATCTGGGGATTCAAACTCTGATGGTCTCAGACCTTCATGTTTGTGCAAGGAGTACCCTTAACTTCAGAGTAGCTAGCTTGCCTGCCTGCCTGCTTTCTATCCTCCCTCCCTCCCTCCCTCCTCCCTCCCCCTCTCTCTCCCTCCCTCCCTTCTTTCCTTCGTGTATGTTTTGAGGTAGGGTTTCACTTTAACCTAGGCTGACTTGGAATTCACTATGTAGTCTTAGAGTGTCCTCAGACTCACAGTGGTCATCCTTCCTCTGCCTCCCAAGTGTTGGGATTAAAGGCATGCGCCACCATGCCCAGCAAGATTTCCTGAAAGAAAAAACATGACAGTAAAAAAGCCCCAAAGTGAGCTGGAGAGGTGGCTTAGCAGTTACGGCACTTGCCTATAAAGCCAAAGGACCGATGTTCGAGTCCCCAGGAACCTGGTAAGCCAGACACACAAGGGGGTGCATGCATCTGAAGTTTGTTTGCAGTGGTTGAAGGCCATAGCACACCAGTTTTCTCTCTTACCTGCCTCTCCGCCTGCAAATAAAGTTAATTTAAAAACACTTAGGGCTGCAGAAATAGCTTAGCAGTTAAAAAGTGCTTGCCTGTGAAGCCCACGAATCCAGGTTCTATTCTCCGTGTCCTATGTAAGCCAGAAACACATGGTGGTGCGTGCTCTGGAGTTGGTTCTTCAGTGGCTAGAGTCCCTGGTGCACCCATTTTCTCCTTTCTCCCTCTCTGTCTAATAAATAAAATCTTAAATTTTTTAAAATTGCTTTATAGCAAGGCTTGGTGTTGTATGCTTTTAATCCCAACACTTGGGAGGCAGAGGTAGGAGGATTGCCATGAGTTCAAGGCCACTCTGAGATACATAGTGAATTCCAGGTCAGCCTGGGCTAGAGTGAGACTCTATCTTGAACAAACCAAAAAAATAAAAAAATTAATTTATTTATGAAAATGCCCCAAAGTGTCAGGGCAAGCATGCTTAGGATTTTGGCCAGTGTCCAAAGAAAAGAAAGGGAAAGTAAGGCTTTTTTGAGTTAAAACTCAGAAAAGTAGGCAGGTGAACTGTGAGAGATTGTGAACAATTGCCTGAAATCGGAATTGCTAATGTTTCCATTAATTGATGGCCAAGGTTTGCATAAGTCTCCTTTGGACCCGTCTGTGCTTTTGAAGTTAAATCTTGTAAGTAGAGGACTCTTCCTTACATGACAGAGGCCCTCACATAATGATTTCCCATAGGGGCAGCTTGGTAGCACCCAGAGCCAAGGCCTGGTGCCCTGTGTGATGTTTGTGTTGAAGGAGATGCTTCCTAGCTACCACAAGTGGCGTTATAACTCTCACGGTGTGCGGGAACAGATTGGTAAGGATAATATGGGAAGGGAAGGCTGGAGAATCTTTGGAGATCTTTCTCCCTCTGTTGGGGTAAGGGTTATTATACAAGGCCACATTATTGCTGGGTTTTTTTTCCCCCTCTGGAGTTTAGGTTGCTTGATCCTGGAGCTGATTCATGCGATACTCAACCTGTGCCATGAGACAGACCTACACAACAGGTACTGAGGGGACTGTTAGTAGAGCCTGCTGTTCACTAGGGTAGACTCTGGCTGTTGCTGTGTAAAGTCATTTCATTTCCTCCAGACAGCTCCCTTTAATTGAGTCTAAAGTTCATCAATCTCAGGGTTCTGGTTTGCTTTCCACTGGCTCAATGGTCATTTCTCCCTGTTGAGAGAGAAAAACAAATGAAGTGAGGAATAGAATGTTTTAAGTATATATGTCTATATGCACTTCATCTTGTTTATGATTTTTACCAAAATTATGCATGTTCATTAAAAAAATACTGATTTAGACATCAAAATAAAAGAGACTGAGAGAGGGAGGTGCTATGATGGAGAATGGAGTTTCAAAGGGGAAAGTGGGGGGAGGGAGGGCATTAACATGGGATTTTTTTTTTTTTTTTTTTTTTTTTTTTTTGGTTTTTTGAGGTAGGGTCTCACTCTGGTCCAGGCTGACCTGGAATTAACTCTGTCATCTCAGGGTGGCCTTGAACTCATGGCGATCCTCCTACCTCTGCCTCCCGAGTGCTGGGATTAAAGGCGTGCGCCACCACGCCCGGCTAACATGGGATTTTTTTAATACAATCTTTTTTTTTTTTTTAATTTTTTTTGTTTATTTATTTATTTGGGAGTGACAGAGAGAGAAAGAGGCAGAGAGAGAAACAGAGCAAGAGAGAAAGAGAGAATGAGTGCACCAGGGCCTCCAGCCATTGCAAACGAACTCCAGATGCATGCGCCCCCTTGTGCATCTGGCTAACGTGGATTCTGGGGAATTGAGCCTCGAACCGGGGTCCTTAGGCTTCACAGGCACGCGCCTAACTGCTAAGCCATCTCTCCAGCCTGGGATATTTTTTACAATCATGGAAGTTGTTAATAAAAAAATTTTTGAAAAAAAATACTCATTTAGTTCAAAATGTCCTCCATAAGTCTACTTCCCAGAAATTTCTAATGCGTTAGTGTGTATTCTTCTAGGTTTTTCCCTCTACTTATACTAAATGCTCTGTAATGTTGTTTCTATGCCACAACACACAGTTGTCTTGTTTGAATAGTTCTGTGCATTCCACGCGTGGGTAAATCTTGATTTATTTCATTAACTATACCCATTAGTTGATGGCAGTTTAGATTGTATTTCAGAGTGGTCCTTAGGACTAAGTCTGTTTCAGGAAAGTGATCAGAGAGTCTTGCAAGGAGCTAATCTGTCTGTCCTGTGTCCAGTTGGTTAGGTTTGCCCCATGGTGCTCTTCCAGTGAAAAACTTGGAAGCTCCCTAGTAACTGAAAACCCTTGTGTTTTCCAGTCACACTCCCAGCCTGCAGTCTCTGTGCATCTGCAGTCTGGCCTACACAGAAGCTGGACAGACTGTCATCAATATCATGGGCATTGGTGTTGACACCATTGACATGGTGATGGCCGCTCAGCCCCGAAGGTAGAATTTCCTCTGTACCTGCCCCTTTACTCTTTATGGTGTTGTATGTTTTAAGAACTCTATCTTACTGTAACTTGAAATTGCTTTTTCCCTCCCTTTGTGTTGTAGGTGCTGTTAGGGGGTGGATATGCACACGTGTGTATGTGGCGGCCACAAGTTGACACCAGTTGTCTTCCTTGATCACTCTTATTTTGCTGAGAGGAGTGTTCCCAACCCCAGAATTTACTGTTTCAGCTAGTCTAGGTAGCCCCAGGGATTCCTCCCTTGAGCTGGGATTACAGGTTGCTGCCACTCCCACCCTGCATTTACATGAGTGCTGGGGATCCAAACTCTGGTCCCCAGGTTTGCATAGCAAGTGCTTTACTGACTCAGCCATTTCCACAGCCTCTGTAGTCACATCTTAAATATGGCCTTAACCAAAAAAAAGAATATAAGCCAGGTGTTGCGGTACAGGCCTTTAATCCTAGAACTCAGGAGGCAGAGGTAGGAGGATTGCTATGAGTTCAAGGCCACCCTGAGACTACATAAGTGAATTCCGGGTCAGCCTGGACTAGAGTGAAACCTTACCTTGAAAGACAAAACAAAACAAAAGATAGCCTTGTCCTTCTGATGCTATACCCTTTATGTAAGCAATTGGCTACTGCATAAACTGGCACTTAGCCCCTCTTCTTTCCTAATTTGGACTGGGGCCTCTAATGGAAGCTGGTTAACTCTGGGATCATTGTTGAAATCTAATTCATGAGATCACATATGTTATCAGTTGAGTCATGTTGTATGAATTAATTCTGGCTTCCATTTGGCATCCTAGTGATGGGACAGAGGGCCAAGGCCAGGGCCAGCTGCTGATCAAGACTGTGAAATTAGCCTTCTCTGTTACCAACAATGTTATTCGGCTCAAACCTCCTTCTCAAGTAGTGTCCCCGCTGGAACAGGCTCTCACACAACATGGTATGTATGTCTCTTCTAGTCAGGCATATGTTTGCCCATAAATACATTTTTTTTTCCCCTATGAGGTAGGATGTCACACTAGCTCAGGCTGACCTGGAACTTACTATGTAGTCTCAGGGTGGCCTTGAACTCATGGTGATTCTCCTGCCTCTGTCTCCCACTGAGATTAAAGGCATGTACCACCATACCTGGCTCCGTAAATATATATTTTATGCCATGTTTTAGGTAACTCATCTCCTGATCTTGGAAACAGTGAAACTGGATACCTCTTGCCTCCTATTGATGGAAAAACAAATAGTTAGGGATGCAGGCTTGAATAAGATTTAGGATTCAAAGCCGGGCGTGGTGGCGCACGCCTTTAATCCCAGCACTCGGGAGGCAGAGGTAGGAGGATCGCCAAGAGTTCAAGGCCACCCTGAGACTACATAGTGAATTCCAGGTCAGCCTGAGCCAGAGTGAGACCCTACCTCAAAAAAAAAAAAAAAAAGATTTAGGATTCAGACCGCCACGTGAGAACCTCAGGCATGTTACTTGGAAACTCTAACTCAGATTTTCTTCTGACTGATCATAGTGGCTCACACCTGTAATCTTAGCACATCGGGGAGGCTGAGACAGGATTATCACCATGACTTTAAGGTCAGTCTGAGCCACATAGTGAATTTAGGCCAGCCCGAGTTTCAGTGTGACACTTTAAACTTTGAAAAACAAAGATTTCTCATCTGTAAAGCAGGTATAATAGTACTGTATACCTTATAGAAGTATGCTGGAAATTCCAGGTCAGCCTGGGCTAGAGTGAACCCCTACCTAAAAAAATGAAAACTAAATAAGTAAGAGTTTGTTGAGGAATAAATAGTCCATACTAACACATGTAGAGAAGACTGGGCATAGCGACACATGTTACACAGTCACAGCATTTGAGTGGGAGAGGCAGGAGAAACTCCAAGTTACAGGCTAGCCATACCATGTCTCAAAAACAAAACAGTGCTGGGTAGATAGCTTAGCAGTTAAGGCACTTGCCCGAGAAGCATAAGGACCCCATTTCTTTTTTTTTTTTTTTAAGGACCCCATTTTGATTCTCCAGTACCCATGTAAACTAGATGCCCAAGGGGTCGCATGCGTCTGAAGTTCATTTACAGGGGGTAAAGGCCCTGGCACACCCATTCTGTCTATCTCTCTTCTCTCTACCTATTTCTGCTTGCAAATAAATGAAGAAGGAAGGAAGGAAAGGCAGGGGAGATTGCTCAGTGGTTAAGGTACTTGACTGCAAAGGGTTCAATTCTTCAGTGCCCATGTAGTCAGATGCACAAAGTGGCACATGTAGAGTTCATTTGCAATGCCTGGAAAACTTGTGTTTTTTTTTCTGTCTCTCTCTCTCTGCTTTCAAATAAATAAATACAAACCATCCCTGAGAATCATTTTGCAGTTAATAGTTGGTGGGGTAAGGAGACATTTTCTTCAATGGTAGAGCCACTGGTAAGGTGCCCTTGCTTTGATAAATAATCTCCCACCATGTTCATGCAGGCTATCCTAAGTAAATTCAGTGAGTTACCAAAAACAAACACAAAAACCTCAGAAGAGTTCCCAGTACCAGTCAAACATTGGCTCTTGTTACATTGTGACTTTAGGATAGTTATTTAAAGCCGGGTGTGGTCGTGCACACCTTTAATCCCATCCAGCACTCAGGAAGGCCAGTCTGAGACTACATAGTGAATTTCAGATCAGGCAGGACTAGAATGAGACCTTACCTCAAAAAGATTAAAAAAAAAAAAAAAAAAAAAAGAAAAAAAAAGAAAAAGCTGGGCGTGGTGGTATACTCATTTAATCCCAGCACTTGGGAAACAGGTAGGAGGTGAATTCGAGGCAAACCTGAGAATAAATTCCAGGTCAGCCTGGGCTAGAGTGAAATCCTACCTTGAAACCCCCGCCCCCCAAAAAAAGAATGTGATATTATATCTAAGACCGTTTATAACTATATAATTTCTTTTTACTTACGCCGTGCTAAGAAATCACCCCAAGGGCCTTGTGCATATTAGGCAAGTGCTCCACCACTGAACTGCTCCAGCCCACCTTTTTTTGTTTATCTTTGGGTTTTTTTGTTCGTGGATTTTTTTTTTTTTTTTGGTTTGGTTTGAGACAGAGTTTCAATCCAGGTTGGCCATGTCCTGAATTTATTTTCTTGCCTCCACCTCCCAAGTGCTGATATTATAGGTGTGTACCATCGTGTCTAGCATGAAGTTTGGAACTTTCTGTGTTTTGTTTTTAAATTTATTTCATTATATTGCTCTTTCTTTTGTTTTTATATTTTGTGTTATTTATTTATTTGAGAGAGGGAAAGAGGCAGAGTGAGAGAGAGAAAATGGGTGCCCCAGGGCCTTCAGCCACTGCAAAGGACTGCCAGGTGCATGCACCCCTTTGTGGGGTCCTGGGGAATCAGACCAAGGTCCTTTGGCTTTGCAGGCAAGTGCCTTAACTGCTAAGCCACGCTAGGGCCTCTAACCACTGCAGACAAATTCCAGACACATGCATCACCATATGCATTTGGCTTATATAGGACCTGGAAAATGATTCTGGGTCCTTAGTCTTCACAGGTAACTGCCTTAACTGTTTAAATCATCTCCCTCTTTCTTTCTTTCTTTCTTTTTAAATTTTATTATTTCTTTCTTTATTGATTTGAGAATGACAGAGAGAATGGTCGTATCAGGGCCTCTAGCCACTGAAAATGAACTCTAGATACATGTGCTGCCTTGTACATCTGGCTTATATGGGTACTGGGGAATCGAGCCTTGAACGAGGGGACTTAGGCGTCACAGGAAATTGCTTAACTGCTCAGCCATTTCTTCAGTCCATCTTTCTTTTTTTTTTTCTTTTAAATATATATTTATTCATTTGCATGAAGAAAGAAAGAAAGAGAAAGGCACACTAGGGCCTCCAGCTCCTGCAAACGAACCCCAGATGCCTTTGCCACCTTGTGCATCTGGGTACTGAGGAATCCAACCCAGGTCATTAGGCTTTGCAGGCAAGCTCTTTAACTGCTGAGCCAGTTCTCCAGCCCCATCAGTGCCTTTCTAGCCTTCCCCCCCCCCCCCATCAAGGTAGGGTCTCATTCTATCCCAGGATGACCTGGAATTCACTATGTAGTCTCAGGGTAGGTTTGAATTCAGTGATCTCCTACCTCTGCCTCTTCACTGGTGGGATTAAGGCATGTGCTACATGCCCAGATCTAGCCTGTTTCTGCATCTCTTTTCTTCAGATTGTGTTTTCACCATTAATGAATTTGCTAGAACTGCTCCTACCCAAATTCTGATATTCTCTTTGTTTCTCACAAAAAAAAAAAAAAAAGAATTTGAGCCAGGTGTGGGGGCATGCATCTTTAATCTCAGCACTTGGGAGGCAGAGGTAGGAGGATCATGGTGAGCTCAAGGCTATCCTGAGACTACATAGTGAATTCCAGGTCAGCCTGGGCTATAGTGAAACCCTACCTCAATTCCTCAGTACCCATGTAAAGTCATAAAGAGACCCTACCTTAAAAAATAACAACAAAAAGAATGAATTTGGCAACTAGATTTATTCTGGCCTGATGTACAAGGGTTGTGGTGCCACAGCCTTTTAAAGGGGCTAGAGGGATGGCTTAGTGGTTAAGGCGTTTGCCTGCAAAGCCAAACAACCCAGGTTTGATTCTCCAGGACCCACATTAGCCAGATGCACAAGGAAGCACATGCATCTGGAGTTCTTTTGCAGTGGCTAGCGGCCCTAGCATGCTCATTCTTTCTCTCTGCCCCTGTTTCTCTGTCAAATAAATAAATAAACAAGCCAGGCATGGTAGTGCACGCCTTTAATCCCAGCACTTGGGAGGCAGAGGTAGGGGGATAGCCATGAGTTCAAGGCCACCCTGAGACTATAGTGAATTCCAAGTCAGCCTGGGCTAGAGTGAGACCCTACCTAGAAGAAAAACCAAAAATAAAATAAATAAATAAATAAACAAACGAACAAAAATAAAATATTAAAAAATAAACTCTGATGAAGTACCCTTTGTGTCTTGACTGTTTCCTGTTCTTTTTCAGGTGCCCATGGGAACAACCTCATTGCTGTCCTAGCCAAGTATATCTACCATAAACACGACCCAGCTTTGCCCCGTCTTGCCATTCAGTTGCTGAAACGATTGGCTACGGTAGGATCCATTCAGCCAACTAGTACCCTGGGATCTAGACTCTTTCGTGAGGCTACCCCTCTTTTCTTTCCTTTGGTTTTTTTCCCCTTTCAGTGCTGGGTATAGTACCCAGGACCTTAGGCATGTCAGGCTAGTAGTACTACTGGACAACATACCCCTACGTTCCCTGAGGCCACTCTTTTCCTTCTTTAAATAGAAGCAGCCTGCTAACTTGGATTAGAAAGTAATAAAAGCAAGGCTGTGAAGCTGGCTCAGTGGTTAAAGTGCTTGCTTGCCAAGTCTGCTGTCTTGGGTTCAATTCCCAAGCCACCTGTGTACCTGGACACAAAAAGTTGTACTAGTGTCTGATGTTTGTTTGCAGCAGTAAGAGACCCTGCATGCACACACATACACACACAAGTTCAAATGCAATTTTTGTGTATGTGTGTGTGTTTTATTTTTTTTGAGGTAGGGTTTCACACTAGCCCAAGCTGACCTGGAATTTACTGGGTAGTCTCAGGGTGACCTCAAACTCACAGCAGTCCTACCTCTGCCTCACAAGTGCTGGGATTACAGGCGTGTGTCACCACACCCTGCTTTCTTTTTTTTTGAGGGGGGACACGTCATTTACAAGAGCAAAACTAATAGGGGCTAGAGGGATGGCTTAGTGGTTAAGGCATTTGCCTGCAAAGCCAAAGGACCCAAGTTCTATTCCTCAGGACCCACATTAGCCAGATGCACAGGGGGCACACACGTCTGGAGTTCATTTGCAGTGGCTGGAGGCCCTGGCACGCCCTTTCTCTCCCCTCCCCCTTCTCCGTCAAATAAATAAATAGGGCTGAAGAGATGGCTTAGAGGTTAAGCACTGGCCTGTAAAGCCTAACGTGGGTCCTGGGGAATCGAGCCTTGAACCGGGGTCCTTAGGCTTCACAGGCAAGTGCTTAACTGCTAAGCCATCTCTCCAACCCCGTGCATCTGGTTTTTTATGAATATTGGGTAATGGAACCTAGTCTAACAAGCTTTGCAAGCAAGTGCCTTTAACTACTGAGCCATCTCCCTAGCCCTATATGATGGTTTTATCCTAATTGTAAGAGGTAAGAATCTTCATTGTAATCTGTTTATTTACATAATTCATATAAATGTAACTTTGACAAGTTTTTTCTGCATATATATGTATATGTATGTATGTTTGTGTGTGTGTGTTAATAAAAGTATTGCTGGGCATGGTGGCACATGCCTTTAATCCCAGCTCTTGGGAGGCAGAGGTAGTTGGATAGCTGTTAATTCAGAGCCACCCTGAGACTACATAGTGAATTACCGGTTAGTTTGTGCTAGAGTGAAACATTATCTCAAAAAAACAAAAAATAAATAAAAGTGTTGGATGTGCATTTCTGTTCTTTAACACCAAGTTTTCCCATTCTTGCCACATGGCTTTATTGGTTCTTCTTTGCTAGTCTAACAGGCAGACAAGTATCTCTTTTCCACATTCTATTTAGCCATGAAGTTTTGTTTTTTTTAATTTCTCAGCCAGACATGGTGGCGCCTGCCTTTAGTCCCAGCACTCTGGAGGCAGAGGTAGAAGGATCGTCTTGAGGTGAAGGCCACCCTGTGATTACATAGTGAATTCTAGGTCAGCTGGGCTAGAATGAGACCTTACCTCAAAAAACCAAAACATGGGCTGGAGAGATGGCTTAGCAGTGAAGGCGCTTGCCTGTGAAGGTAAAGGGCCTAGGTTCAATTCCCCAGGACCTACATAAATCAGATGCACAAAGTAGCACATGTATCTGGAATTTGCAGCAGCTGGATGCCCTGGTAATTCTATTCACATTCTCTTTCTCAAATAAAAAATAAAATAAAAACCAAAACATAAAAGCATTTTTAAAAAATAATAAAAATTCTTAATATTTTTTTAATTTATTGGAGAGAGAGAGAATGGGTGTACCAGGGCCTCCAGGCATTGCAAACGAATTCCAAATGCATATGCCACTTTGTGCATCTGGCTTACGTCACTACTGGAGGATCTAACCTGGGTCCTTAAGTTTAGCAGGTAAGTCCCTTAACCATTGATCCATTTCTCTAGCCCAGGGTCAGCATCTTTTTAATATTTACTGTTTTTTCTGTAAATTTGGGTCCTTAGACCAGAACTTAATGTCCAAGTTCTTTTTTTCATCCCCCTATGTTCTGGAGTTTTCTAATACTCTTTTGCAGAAGCCTGCTACCCTATCTCTGGAAGCCACATCTAAGCCTGTGTGTTCTGGTCTCTGTCAGGTGGCCCCAATGTCAGTGTATGCTTGCCTGGGCAATGATGCAGCTGCCATTCGTGATGCCTTCCTAACCCGCCTTCACAGCAAGATTGAGGACATGCGCATCAAAGTTATGATTCTGGAGTTCCTCACTGTTGCAGTAGAGACCCAGCCAGGCCTCATTGAGCTGTTTTTGAATCTGGAAGTGAAGGATGGTAGTGATGGCTCCAAGGTTAGCCTGCTCTTTGAGTGCATCTAGGGGGCTTCCTGGGACGTGTGGGGTGGGACTTGGACTCTCATCTGTTCCCTCTTGCAGGAGTTCAGCCTTGGTGTGTGGAGCTGCCTCCATGTGGTGCTAGAACTGATTGATTCCCAGCAGCAGGATCGATACTGGTGCCCACCTCTGTTGCATCGTGCAGCCATTGCCTTTCTGCATGCTCTGTGGCAGGACCGCAGGGATAGTGCCATGCTGGTCCTCCGAACCAAGTAAGTTTCCCCATGGGCATTAGTTGGTCTCATTTTCCTTACCTGTAAAATGGGAGTAACCATAGTTCTTATCACAGGTTTGTTGTGGCAGTTCGCTGAGAATACGAATCAAATGTGCTTTAGCACGTGGTTTAGTACAGCGGAGTCTTATGCTTCTTTTCCTTTTTAATTTACTTCCTTTTTTCAAATATTTGTAGTAATTTTTGGTTTTTGAAGTAGGGTCTCACTCAGGCTCACTTGGAATTCAACATGTAGTCTCAAGGTGGTTTCGAACTCTCAGTGATACTCCTACCTCTGCCTCCGAAGTGCTGGGACTAAAGGCATGCACTACCATACTTGGCAAATATTTGCAGTATTTTTTTATTTATTTGCAAGGAGAGAGAGAGAGAATGGACACACCATGGCCGCTTGTTAATAAAAACAAACTCCAGATACATGTACCACTTTATACATCTGGCTTTTACATGGGTACTGGGGAATCGAAATCAGGCTTTGCAAGCAAGCATCTTAGCTGTTAAGCTATCTTCTCTACCCCCCCCCCCAATTTGCTTTTTCTTTATTGCTCCATTAGCAGGTGTCAATTCCATTTTGTATTTGCTAACCCCATCAGTGCCATTATTATTGAGAAACAGCTTCAGACTACAGTGGCTTCCTTTAAGCCAGTGGACAGAAGCAATTGGATTGGAATCTGTTGGCACAATGAGAAGGAATGTTAGAAAAGGCTCAGTTGCCCTTTCCAGTGACTGCTGTTCTCATAACCCACAACCCCATGGGGAATGAGGGCAGGGAAGAGGGTAAAGATGGTACCAACACAGGATATGTCCATCCAAAGTAGATTCATTAAAAAAAAAAAAAAAAGAAAGGCTCAGTTCTGTAATCTGCTATCTTAATTTTCTCTCTGTTTCATCCTTTTTACTTTTTTTTTTCCCAAGGTTGGATCTTACTGTAGTCCAGGCTGACCTGGAACTCACTCTGTAGTACCAGTCCTTGAACTCACAGCAATTCTCCTGACTGCCTTCTGAGTGCCAGGATTAAAGGCATATGCCACTATGTAGAGCTTTCTGTCTGTGTGTAGGGGTGGGGGTGGTGTTGGGGTGGTACCCACACGGGTGCACATATGCTCATGCATGCAGAGGCCAGGTGTCCTGTATCATTGTCCACCTACTGTCTCTGAGCCAGTTTTTCTCACTGAACTATTTTATGTAAACGTGTCAGTCCAGCAAGCCCTAGCTACCTTCTTGTCTCCATCCCACTCAGTACTGGGATTACAGGCGTGCCTAGCTTTTTCATGGGTATCAGTGATCAAACTCAGGTACTCATGATTGTTCAGCTTACTCCTTCCTACTGAGCCATTTCCTCAGCCCCTTGTGTTTTTAGGAATGGTTCCAGTCTGAGTTCAAATTCACCATCTTCCCGAGTGCTGGGATTATATTTGTAGACTGCCTCACTTGTTTTGAGGGGAGCTTTTGAAAGTATATCATGGAATAAACTATTAACAGGGTTCAGGGGGTGGGGAGATGGCTCAAGGGTTAAAGGTACTTACTTAAGAAATCCTACAACCCAGTTCCATTCCCTTGCACCCACATAAAACTAGATGCAGAATACAAGTACCTGGCATGTGTTAGCACCAGTAAAAGACCCTGGTGTGCTCATGCATGCATGTGAAAATACATTTTAAAAATTAATATTTTAAAAATATTCTTGGGATGGAGGGCTGACTTAGTGGTTAAGGCCTATGCCTGTGAAACCTAAGGACCCAGGTTCGATTCTCCAGGTCCCATGTAAGCCAGATGTACATGGTGGCTCACGCATCTGGAGTTCATTTGCAGTGGCTAGAGCCCCTGGTGTGCCCATTCTCACTTTCTCTATCTCTCTCTCCCTCTTTCTATCTTTAATAAATAAGTAAAAAATAAAATATTAAAAAAATAAAATATTAAAATTTTTTATTATTTATTTTCAAGCAGAGAAATACAGATAGAGTCAGAGAGAGAGAAAGAGAAAGGGAGTGCCAGGGTCTCTAGCTATATTCATTGCAAATGAGCTCCAGATGCATGTGCCACTTTGTGTATCTGGCTTACTGGGTACTGGGAACTCAAACCCAGGTTGTTAGGATTTGCAAGCAAGTGCATTAAGTGCTGAGCCATTTCCAACCCCTTAACTTTTTTTTTTTTTTTTTTTTTGGCCTGGCACATTGACACACACTTTTTTTTTTAAATTATTTATTTATTTATTTATTTATTTGAGAGTGACAGACACAGAGAGAAGGACAGATAGAGGGAGAGAGAGAGAATGGGCGCGCCAGGGCTTCCAGCCTCTGCAAACGAACTCCAGATGCGTGCGCCCCCTTGTGCATCTGGCTAGCGTGGGACCTGGGGAACCGAGCCTCGAACCGGGGTCCTTAGGCTTCACAGGCAAGCGTTTAACCGCTAAGCCATCTCTCCAGCCCTGACACACACTTTTAATCCTAGCACTTGGGAGACTGAGTTAGGAGGATCACTGTGAGATTGAAGCCAGCCTGAGCTACATAGTGAGTTCTAGGTCACTTGATCTTATTTAGCCAAGTCTCCTGTTGATACTGGAGTTTGCGGGTTTTCTCGTGACCCCTGACTATTCTGTGTTCTCTGCTCTTCTAGGGGACAAATTACAGATATGTGTGGCCATGCCCAGCAGTTTATATATGTCCTGAGGATTGAACTTGAATGATCTCTCAAGTCCCTCAGGCCCTCATGTTTACACATGAAGTTTTACTTCTTCCTTTTGTTTGTTTGTTTGTTTGTTTGTTTGTTTGTTTCTCAAGGTAGGGTCTCACTGTAGCTCAGGCTGCCCTGGAATTCACTATGTAGTCTCCGAGTGGCCTCGAACTCATGGCAATCCTCCTACTTCTGCCTCCCAAGTGCATGTACTACCACGTCCACCTTTATTATTATTATTATTATTATTATTTTTTTTTAGAGAGAGAGAGAGAATGGGCACACCAGGGCATCTAGCTGCTATAAATGAACTTCAGATGCATGTGCTCCTTTGTGCATCTGGCTTACGTTGGGTCCTGGAGAGTCAAAACGGGGTACTTTGGCTTTGCAGGCAAACGCCTTAACCTAAGCCATCTCTCCAGCCCTGTTACTTGTTTTTTGTTTTGTTTTGGGTTTCTTTTTTTCTTTTTTTGGTTTTTCTTCTAGGTAGGGTCTCACTCTGGCCCAGGCTGACCTGGAATTCACTATGGAGTCTCAGGGTGGCCTCTAACTCTTGGGGATCCTCCTACCTCTGCCTCCCAAGTGCTGGGATTAAAGGTGTGTGCCACCATACCCGGCACTCTGTTACTTGTTTTTGAGAAAGGCTCTTACACTAAAGTCTGGGCTGGCCTGTAACTCACAAATCATACAGTTTCACTCTTTATGAGGAAAATGTAATTTTATCTATGGTACCTTTTACCTTTGTATAGGAGAAGTTAGCTTATTTGGCGTGTTAAGAGTTGTGATACTAAAATCTGAAGAAATATCTCTAAGGGGAACTCCAGAGAAGACTATGGGAAAGACAGAGTGTCATTTCCAATAAATGTTTTTATTCTAGACCCAAGTTTTGGGAGAATTTAACCAGTCCGCTGTTTGGAACCCTTTCTCCGCCCTCAGAGACTTCTGAGGTGAGCTATGGTGGAGGGTGGAGGGTGGGGCTGGCTACAAGTTCCTAAGAGGGAAAGCAAGGGCTGAGATGGAGAAAACGATTCTTCCCTATATGTTTCCTTCACTTGGAGCTCTTTTCTCAGACCATTCCGTGTGTCTCTGCTTTGCTTTTGGATGGGCAAAGGCTTGTCATGCTCTGGGTGAACGATGGCTCTGTGACCTCCACAGTTTTAAAAGGAGTCACTGTGGTCATGATGCCCCTGCTCTATGTCAGGAGCACATTCACACTTGTTAGGGGTATTTGCTTATTTTCCATATATTGGGTCCTTGTTCTTTTGGTGTATGAAGATACCAGAGAAGTGCCTTCTTATGTAAATGATGTGTTCTGTTCTCCTCTCCACAGCCCAGCATCCTGGAAACCTGTGCTCTAATCATGAAGATAATTTGCTTGGAGATACACTATGTAGTTAAGTGAGTCCTTTCCCATGTAAGGTGCTTTTTAAAATTTAATTATAATAATAATTATTATTATTATTGTCATGCTGGGGAACCAACTCACTGCCTTTTACATGCTAGGCAATTCACCTGCCACTGAACTGTGACCCCAGCTCTCCCCTGTGAGCTTTTAAGGAAGGGAGGAGAGGATGGAGGCCTACCACTGGCAGAAGAGATTTGGTTTGGACCATGTATGGAGGGCCAGTGAATTGTATCCTTGGCCAGTCCATTGATGGCATTTATGATTATCAGAAAGATTTATTGTGAAGCGCACTCCATGTCACTAGGTTTTATGGAGAAGGAAGCCTGGAAGGGTATCAGCCTAACCCATTATTGTTGATCAAGATGTCTGAGCTCCCACCTCAGAGGTAGCCTTAAGCCCATATGACATGGTTTCCTCTGCCTCAGCAAGGGTCTGTGCCCATTACATGCCCACCTGTTTTCAAATCCTGACTGTTGGCTTGTGTTTTCTTGACACTGTAGGGGTTCATTAGACCGGTCATTAAAAGATACACTCAAGAGATTTTCCAGCGAAAAACGCTTTGCCTACTGGTCAGGTTATGTCAAGTCATTGGCAGTTCACACGGCTGAAACAGAGGGCAACAACTGCACATCTTTGTTAGAGTATCAGATGCTGATCTCTGCCTGGAGGATGCTTCTCATCATTGCTACCAGTCATGTAAGCACCTCCTCGGGCATGCATGCACTTTAGTAACTTAGCAGTAATGTGTTGAGGAACCTGGCACTTACAGCTTGGAAAAAGAATAACTCTGAGGTTGTCACTGAGAGCTAAAATGTAACAGGGTCTATGCCAAGAGATAGTGCTGATAGGAGGTGCTTGGGGGTGTTGAGTCTAAAAGAAAACCTTTAAAGAATAGGGCAGATCCAGGCATGGTGGCACACACCTTTAGTACCAACTGATGGCAGACTTTGGTAGGAGGATCATTGTGAGTTCTAGGCCAGGCTGGGGCTATAGAGTAACTTCCAGGTTACCCTCGGCTAGAATGAGACCCCACCTCGAAAACAAACAAAAAAGAACAGTACAGAGAAGTACTGCAACACACCCAGACATTTCTGAAGGCCCTGCAATAGCATTGGCTCTAGCTAAGTCTGCGACTTACTTCATGTGCCTCACTGCCCTGTAGCTGTGTACCTGTGGACGTGGTGTGTGTGCTTGGTGGCTGGTTTGTAGGCAGCTGTAGCAGCCACCACCCCCAGACCTTTTATAGAGTGATTTCTTTTCATTGCCTCTGAAAACTGTTTCCTGGTCTCTAGGAAGAGGAGGGAAGCCACTGCTTGTACTGCTTCACTGGGTCTACTGAGAGTTGGTTTCTAAAGAGAGATTTGCCATTTGGGAGTTTGTGTCTTTCTTGGTATTTTTCATGGTTTAACACTGTCATAAAGATATGGTATCTAATTCTTCTCTAGGGAAGCTGGGTTATCATCTTGACTTCAGGCCGGGTGTGGTGGCGCACGCCTTTAATCCCAGCACTCGGGAGGCAGAGGTAGGAGGATTGCTATGAGTTTGGGGCCACCCTGAGACTCCACAGTGAATTTCAGGTCAGCCTGGGCCAGAGTGAGACCCTACCTCAAAAAACAAAAACAAAACAAAAAAAAACAAATCTTCATTAGTAATCTGAGCTTGGTAGATATCCCTTTGGTCCAAGAACCTTCTATATCTCTGACCTTTTCCTTAGTGCTGCCTATGTGCTTGGAGTTTGGAGTTTGAGAGAGCAAGTGTGTACATGTACTCTTTCCACACTGTAGTGGTGATAGACCTGAGACTGTGTATGTACTGGCCTCAGCCATCTGAGAGTCTAATGTCTGTGTTACCTGTCTTTTAGTAGTCAGTGGGGCAGCAGTTCTTGAATTGTGACTCTGAAAATCTGTCCTCCATCCTCCTAGACCACTTGCCTAGTTAAGTCCAGGCATCTAGATCATTGGTAGATTTATTTCTTCATTTATTCATTGACTTAATAGATACTTGTCATATGCAGTAGGCACCAGGGGTACAGCAGTAAGACAGAGAAAATGATCTTTAATCTCATGGAGAATATAATATAAACAAATCCACAGGTAAAAATCTACATTAGCTGCCCAGATGTAGTGGCACACACCTTTATTCTCAGCACTTGGGAGGAAGAGTTAGGAGGATTTCTGTGAATTCAGGTCAGCCTGGGCTAGAGAGAGAACCATGGTTGGGGGTAACAAAAGCCCACAAATAAATAAATACCTACTTCAGATTTTATTTTTTTCTTGAGGTAGGGTCTCACTATAGCCCAGGGTGACCTGGAATTCACTGTGTAGTCTCAGGGTGGCCTTGAATTCACGGCCATCCTCCTACCACTGCCTCCCGAGTGCTGGGACTAAAGGTGTGTGCCACCATGTTTAGCTTGACTTCAGATTTTCAGTTTGCTATGAAGGTAATAAGTTGCCAAGCTGAGTGTGGTGACACAAGCCATTAATCCCTATATTGGAGAGGCTGAGCTGGGACTGTCATGAATTCAAGGCCATTCTGCTCTACTGAATGAATTCCAGGTCAGCCTTCATTAGAATGAGTGCTGTAAGATCATGGTGTAGAGGGGCAGCTGGAGAGATGGGTCAGCGGTTAAAGGAACTTGTTTGCAAACCCTGACAGCCCTGATTTGATTCTCCAGTACTCACATAAAGGCAGATGCACATAGTGGCACATGTGCTGGAGTTTGTGTACAGTGGCAGGAGGCCATGGTGCACCCATGCGCCCTTGCTCTTTCTCTCTGTCTAAATTATACGTGTGTGTGTGTGTGTGTGTGTGTGTGTGTGTGTGTGTAGCTGGGCATGGTGGTGCACGCCTTTAATCCCAGCACTCGGGAGGCAGAGGTAGATGGATCGCCGTGAGTTCGAGGCCAGCCTGAGACTCCATAGTGAATTCCAGGTCAGCCTGGGCTAGAGTGAGACCCTACCTCCAAAAACGGCTGTGTGTGTGTGTGTGTGTGTGTGTGTGTGTGTGTGTGTGTGTGTATGTATGTACATGTATGTACGTGTGTGTGTATAAATAAATGATGGAAGCCCAGGCATGGTGTCACCCAGTTTTAATCCTGGCACTTGGGAGGCAGAGGTAGTAGGATTGCTGTGAGTTTGAGGTCACCCTGAGACTGCATAGTGAATTCCAAGTTGGCCTGGGTTAGAGTGAGAACCTAACCTCAAAAAACATAAAAAAAAAAGAAAAAAAATAATTTTTTGTGTTTAGATTTTTTGGTTTTTCAAGGTAGTCTTGCTATAGCCCAGGCTGGCCTTAAACTCCCAGTGATCCTTCTACCTATGCCTCCTGAGTGTTAGGATTAAAGATGTGAATTACGACGGGGCATGGTGGTGCACGCTTTTAACCCCAGCATTCAAGAGGCAGAGATAGGAGGATCTTCATGAGTTCAAGGCCACTCTGAGATTACATATTGAATTCCAGGACAGCCTGAGCCAGAGTGACACCCTACCTTGGGGAAAAAAAAAGATGTGAACTACCACGCCCAGCTAAATTTTTATTTTATAATTGGAAAAATAAATAAATAGAGATTGAGGAAGGCTGGATTAGAGTGAACATGGGCCAGGGCAGGCTATGTGGAGGATGTGGCTTGTACTTCCTGAGATGGGGAGAAGGGCTTTGAAAGCTTATAAGCAAAGGAAAAATGGAGTTCTATGGAGGAGACAAACCTGGGTTTGATTCTGACCAGATCTGTGAATGGAGAAACAACAGAGTCTCAGGCCCTAGTTTAATCAGGGAAGCAGTGACTTACTAACTACTAATTGCCAACATTTTTGGTCCTTTATAGGCAGACATCATGCACTTGACTGACTCTGCAGTACGGCGCCAGCTCTTTCTTGATGTGCTTGATGGGACCAAAGCATTAGTAAGTATGTCTGGGAGATTTCCTTATTGCTGAGGTTAGATAGACCTAGACTGCTCACTACCTGCCAGTTGCACAGTTGTCAGGTCAGGGCTCAGATAGCCTAGGAAGCTTGAGGCAGCAATGGTAATGTATACTGTGGGGGTTCAGGATCTGAATCTTCTGCCATTTCCACACACAGGAAGCTAGACTCCTAACCACTCTCGTGTCCCTCTCGTTGCAGCTCCTTGTTTCATCATCAGTGAATTGCCTCCGCCTTGGCTCCATGATGTGTACTCTACTGCTGGTTCTTCTCCGTCAGTGGAAGAGGTGAGTGCTGGGACAGGAAAGCTGACGAAGTCCCAGTGCCTGTTTACCCTTCCTCACTGACCCTTCCCCTTTCTTGGAGGGGCAAAAGTGAGGTGAGATGAGCTGTTCTTTCAGAGAGTTGGGCACTGTGGACGATATCCTCGGACCCTTGACAGAGATCTTGGAAGGGGTGCTGCAGGCAGACCAGCACCTCATGGAAAAGGCCAAGGCCAAGGTGTTCTCAGCATTCATCATGGTGTTGCAGATGAAGGGGATGCGAGGTGAGTGGCCAGCCTGGATAGAACTTCCTGTGACTTTTCTTAAAAATATTTTTATTTTTTTTGAGAGGGGGAGTGAATGGTCATGCCAGGGCCTCATGCTACTGCAGAAGAACTCCAGACACAAGTGCCACTTTATGCATCTCTCTTTATGTGGGTATTAGAGACTCAAATCCAGTCCAGCAGGCTTTGCAAGCAAGACCCTTTAACTGCTGAGCCATTTCCCCAGCCCTTTTTTTTTTCGTTTGGGTTTTTCAAGGTAGGGTTTCACTCTAGCCCAGGCCGACCTGGAATTCACTATGTTGTCTCAGGGTAGCCTTGAACTCACAGCGATCCACCTACCTGTGCCTCCCGAGCACTAGGATTAAAGGCGTAGACTACCATGCCTGGCTCCCCAGCCCTTTTCTGTTACTTTTGTTTTCATTCATTTTTCTATGCTGCATTTCTTGATTGTATTCAAAACAGTGCATATTTTTTAAGCATTAACATTCTAAAACTTTAGCCCATGTGCAGCACAAGAATATGCAAAACTACTTTGCATTATGCACACTTTTTCTCAAAGGTGATACCAAATTTTGGCTTATGGCTTTAGACAAATGTAAGAAGCCTCAAACTGGACACAAAGGGTTAACATGAATTCTCAAAGACATGTCTGCACTTTTGTGTTGTATTTCTCTAAGATATAAATACCAATTTCTTTTTTTTTTAATTTTTATTAACATTTTCCATGATTATAAAATATATCCCATGGTAATTCCCTCCCTCCCCACCCCCACACTTTCCCATTTGAAATTCCATTCTCCATCATATTACCTCCCCATTACAATCATTGTAATTACATATATACAATATCAACCTATTAAGTATCCTCTTCCCTATAAATACCAATTTCTTAAGAGATTTTATATTTTCCTTTTTAAAGGAAACCTGACAAATTACGAGTAAACAAGTTCATCTTCATTGCTTAATTCTTTGACCAGTTTGCTGTCCTTTCTCTTAGTAAAAGGCACTATCTTTATTTTTTATTTTAATTAATTAATTATTTTAAGGCAAGGTCTTACTTTTACCTGAAACTTACTCTGGAATAGAGCACAGGCTAGCCTTTTATTTATGGCAATCCTCCTGCCTTAGCCTTCTGAGTTCTGGGATTACAAGCAAAAGCCGCCATGCCTGGCAGTCTTGGAGTATTTTTTTTAAACTTTCGTTTATTGATAGCTTCCATAATTGTAGATAATAACCCATGGTAATTCCCTCCCTCCCCCACTTTCCCCTTTGAAACTCCACTCTCCGTCATATCCCCTCCCCCTGTCAATCTGTCTCTCTTTTATTTTGATGTCATGATCTTTTCCTCCTATTATGATGGTTTTGTGTAGGTAGTGTCAGGCACTTTGAGATCATGGATATCCAGGCCTTTTGTGTCTGTTGGGAGCATGTTGCAAGAAATCCTACCCTTCCTTCGGCCCTTAAATTCTTTCCGTTATCTCTTCCACAATAGACCCTGAGCCTTGAAAGGTGTGATACAAATATTGCAGTGCTGAGCACTCTTCTGTCACTTCTCAGCACCATGATGCCTTCTGAGTCATCCCAAGGTCACTGACATCTGAAAAGAGAAGCCTCTCTAACCCAAAGTGAGAGTAGCATTAATATATGGGTATGAACATTAAGAGAAGTGCTTACTAAGCAATTTGGTGAGCATAGCATATGCATTTAGCCAGACAGCAGCAGGCGTTACACTGCTAGGGCTCATGACTAAGTACCTCTGTTGTAGGTTTTCAGTATCAGGCATGTAATCCCTCCCATGGAGCAGGCCTCCAATCCAATTACAGAATGGTTGGTTTCCCCCATAATCGACATGCCACTTTTGTACCCATTGGCTCATTTGGCCTACCTGGCCAAATTTAAGGCTTGCAGTGTCCACTGTTGAGTATCTCCACTGTTGATTTCACTCTCTCTCATTGAACTTCCTGCAGCGTGGCTTTTTCCAGCTTTCTGTTAGCTGGTCTACATGGAGGAGGTTTTCAGCTGAGCTCCAGCAGGATTTCTCAGTAACAAGTATGTCAAGTCTTCAGCAGTAGGGGCTTACCATCTATTCCTGGTGGGAAACCAAGAACCTTGGCAATGGCCTGTAATGTTTTGGGGTACATCAGGGACCCTCCTGGCCAATAACTCACTGGAAGGTATCCCATCCCTGCCACTGGAAATTTTCTAGTAACAATCTATAGCTTCTGGGGGTACCATTGTCCAAAAGAGTAGATTTCCATATGACTCACTTATATCCTCCTAGATTTTGATTAGCCCATTGCCCTCTCTCCCTCCCTCCCCCTTTCCTCTACTCAGTCTCTTCCCCTGACTTCACATAGGCCTTTTCACCCACATTGATCTATTCTTCTACTTACATATATACAATACCATCCTATTAAGTAACCCCCCCTCTTCCTTTCTGGCTTACTGGCCTCTGCTACTGAGTTTTATTCCTGCTCACACAGAAGTCCAGTCATTTGTAGCTAGGATCCACATATGAGAGAGAACATGTGACATTTGGCTTTCTGGGCCTGGGTTACCTAACTTAAGTATAATCCTTTCCAGATCCATACATTTTACGGCCATTTTTCTTCACCGCTGAGTAGAACTCCATTGTATAAATGTGCCACTCTTCATTATCCAATCATCAGTTAAGGGACATCTAGACTGGTTCCATTTCCTAGCTATTGTGCATAGAGTGACAGTAAACATGGTTGAACAAATATCTCTAAGGTAATGAGATGAGTCCTTAGGATATATACCTAGTAGGGGTATGCTGGGTCATATAGTAGACCTATTTTTAGCTGTATGTTTACATGCTGTCTGTATTTCTTTTGAGAAAACTCTATTTAGTTCCATAGACCTTTTTTTTCCACGAAGTAGGGTCTCATTCTGGCCCAGGCCAACCTGGAATTCACTATGTAGTCCCAGGGTGTCCTTGAATTCACAATGATTCTCCTACCTCTGCCTCCTGAGTGCTGGGATTAAAGGCGTATACCACTACACCCTCCTCCATAGACGATTTTTAATTGTGTTGTTTGGTTTCTTATTTAGTTTATTGAGTTCTTTGTTTATCCTAGATATTAATCCTCTGTCAGATGTATAGCTGACAAAGATTGTCTTCCATTCTGTAGGTTGCATCTTGGCTCTATTCAGTGTCCTTTATTGTACAAAAGCTTTATAATTTATGAAGTCCCAGCAGTTGATCTGTGGCTTTATTTGCTGAGCAGATGGGATTATATTCAGAAAATCTTTGCCAAAGACCAATATGTTGAAGGGTTTCTCCTACGTTTTCCTCTAGCACTTTCAGAGTTTCAGGTCTAATATTAAGGTCTTTGATCCATTTGGACTTAATCCTTTTTTTTGGTTTTTTGAGGTAGGGTCTTGCTCTAGCCTAGGCTGACCTGGAATTCACTATGTAGTCTCAGGGTGGCCTTGAACTCATGGCGATCCTCCTACCTCTGCCTCCCAAGTGTTGGGATTAAAGGCGTGCGCCACCACACCCGGCTAGACTTAATTCTTGTGCATGAAGAGAGAGAATGATCTATTTTCATCCTTCTACAGATAAATATCCAGTTTTCCCAGCACCATTTGCTGAAGAGGCTATCGTTTCTCCAATGACTATTTTTGGCATTTTTTATCAAAGATCAGGTGGCTATAGCTACCCGGACTTACATCTGGGATCTGGGTCCTCTATTCTGTTCCATTGATCTACATGTCTGTTTTTGTGCCAGGACCAGGCTGTTTTTGTTACGATGGCTCGGTAATATAGGTTAAAACTCAGGTATGGTGATACTGCCAGCCTTATTTTTGTTGCTGAGAATTGTTTTAGACATTTGAGGTGTTTTGTGCTTCCAAATGAAATTTTGGATTGTTTTTCTATTTCCATGAAGAATGCCATTGGAATTTTGATAGGGATTGCATTTAATGTGATTACTTTTGTTAAGATTGTCATTTTCATGGGCTAGAGAGATGGCTTAGCGGTTAAGCGCTTGCCTGTGAAGCCTAAGGACCCCGGTTCGAGGCTCGGTTCCCCAGGTCCCACGTTAGCCAGATGCACAAGGGGGCGCACGCGTCTGGAGTTCGGTTGCAGTGGCTGGAAGCCCTGGCGCGCCCATTCTCTCTCTTACCCTCTACCTGTCTTTCTCTCTCTGTCTGTCGCTCTCAAATAAATAAATAAAAATATTTAAAAAAAAAAAAAGATTGTCATTTTCACAATATTCTTCCAAGAACAAGGGATGTTTTTCCATTTCCTAGTGTCTTCTGCAATTTCTCACTTGAGTGTTTCCATTGTAGAGATCCTTCACATCCTTGGTTAGGTTTATTCCAAGGTACATTAGCTTTTATTTTATTTTTTATTTATTAATTATTTTTATTTACTTATTTGTTATTTTTGTTTTTCAGAGTAGGTTCTCACTCTGGCCCAGGCTGACCTGGAATTCACTATGGAGTCTCAGGGTGGCCTCAAACTCATGATAATCCTCCTACCTCTGCCTTCCAAGTGCTGGGATTAAAAGCATGCGCCACCACGCCCAACCCTCTAATTTCTCTTTAAAAAAAATTTTTTTTTTTTTTTATTTATTTGAGAGAAAGAGTGAGAAAATGGGTGCATCAGGGCCTCCAGCCACTGCAAATAAACTCCAGATGCATGTGCCCCCTTGTGCGTCTGGCTTATGTAGGTCCTGGGGAATCGAACCGGAATCCTTTGCCTTTGCAGGCAAATGCCTTAGCTGCTAAGCCATCTCCCCAGCCTTTTAATGTCTTAATATAGGCACTTGAAGCTATAAACTTCCCTCTTAGGACTGCCTTTATTGTGTCTTAAAGGTTTTGGTATGTTGTGTTCTCATTGTCATTGGATATGATTTTTTTTTTCCTTCTTGATTTCTTCATTGACACATTCATCATTTAGTAGTGTATTGTTTAGTTTCCATGATTTTTGTGTATGGTATATGATTTTTGTTGTTAGTGATTTGTAGTTTAATTCCATTGTGGTCAGATAGAATGCAAGAAATTGTTTCAATTTTCTTGTATTTGTTAAAATTTGCTTTGTGTCCTAATATTTGGTCTGTTTTAGAGAATGTTCCATGTGCTGCTAAAAAGAATGTGTATTCTGCAGCATTTGGATAAAATGTCCTGTATATACCTGTTAGGCCCATTTGTCCTCTGACCTCCTTTAATCCAGATACATCTCTGTTTATTTTTTGCTGAGGTGACCTGTCAATTCAGAGTGGGGTGTTGAGGTCACCTGCTACAACTGTGTTTGGTGTTATCTGTCACCTTAGTTCTAATAGCATTTGTTTGATGAAATTGAGAGCCCCCATGTTAGGTGCATATATGTTTAGGATTATAATGTCCTGTTGAAGTGGGGTTTTTTTTGTTGTTGTTATTGGTTGGTTTTTTTGTTTTTTTTTTTTTTGGTTTTTTGAGGTAGGGTCTCACTCTAGCCCAGGCTGACCTGGAATTCACTATGGAGTCTCAGGGTGGCCTCGAACTTACAGCAGTCCTCTTACCTCTGCCTCCCTAGTGCTGGGATTAAAGGCGTGCGCCACCATGCCCGGCAGTTTTTTTTTTTTTTTGGTTTGAAGTGTTCTTTCAATCAATATAAAGTGACTTTCCTTATCTTTCCTAACTAATATTGAACTGAAGTGTACCCTGTCAGATACTAGGATAGCAAACCCTGCTTGTTTTCTAGGCCCATTTGCTTGAAATACTGTTTTCCAACCTTTCACCCTAAGATAGTATCAATCTGTTGCAGTCCAGTTCACATTGCTGGTAGAAATCACCCAACTAAAAGCAGCTTTTGGGAAAAAGAGGTTTATTTTGGCTTAAAGGCTCGAGGGGAAGCTCCATGATGACAGGGGAAAATGACAGCATGAACAGAGGGTGGACATCACCCCGTAGCCAACATCAGGTGGACCATGGCAACAGCAGTGCCAAACACTGGCATGGGGAAACTGGGTATAATACCAATAAGCCCGCCCCTAACAATACACTCCCTCCAGGAGGTGTTAATTCCCAAATCTCCATCAGTTGGGAATCTAGCATTCAGAACAACTAAGTTTATGGGGAACACCAGAATCAAACCACCACACCATCCTTTGTAGAAAGGTGAGTTTCTTGGAGGCAACAAATTGAAGGATCCTGCTTTAAAATATATATGTATGTATGTATGTGTATATGTATGTGTGTGTGTGTGTATATACACACACACATACATACATTCAATTAAAAACAGCACAGTTTTTATGTGAGTAGATATTACAACAAACAGATCCTCTAACAAAGTCACAGTCCCTGAGGATGTGTGTTGCCCCACTCCCTTAATCCTGTCACCTGGGAGGCTGAGATTTCTGGTCTCTAGAGGGTTTCAAGTCAACTTGTGACTCAGTGAGACTCTGCCCCAACTAATGACAGAAAAGGAGACAAAGGCACTATAAATCAGGAAGCAGCAAATGACAAGCCCAAAATATTTAAGAATGGCTTATTTAAGAATGGCAAGTCCGACTACCCATCAGATTTAACCCTGACATGGAAGGTGCAGTTAGCAGGCTTATTTGGCGGGTACTGGCCTGGTATAATTCCATTTACCTTCTGGATGGCTTTGGTCTCAGTTATGCTGTACTCCTGCCTGGGTCCCTCTTTGCTGCACTGTGGGCTCAGGTAGGCTGTCTGGGTTGCTGGGTCACTGCTCTGATCTCCTGTGTCAGGAGTTGTGTAGGTGAGCTCCCTTCCCCAGGTCTCTGGTACTCATTGGCTCTTGCCCTAGCCATTGGGTAGGGGAGGCTTCCTGCTGATCCTCGCGGTCCTCTTCCTCACAAGCTGCTCCCTTGGTCCCTGCCGTCTTCCCCTTCACATTTCTTGCGTTTGTGAGGAGGCCAGTGTGAGTGGAAAATCCCCTCACCTGGCTTTTCCTGTGGCTCAGGCCAAGTCTGGCGACTGCAGCTGCTACTGTTGGCCTGCTTCTGTGGTCTCTAGATGCTCTCGTCTCTCTACTTTTCTGCTGTGCTTGATAATTTATTACACACCTTCCCTTTTTAGTAGAAGAGTTTTTTGTTTTTGTTTTTTTTTTCTTTTTGGTTTTTCGAGGTAGGGTTTCACTCTAGTAGTCTCAGGGTGGCCTTGAATTCACAGTGATCTTCCTACCTCTGCCTCCCAAGTGCTCAGATTAAAGGTATGTTCCTCTACACCCCAGCTGAATTTTTTTTTTTTAGTAAAGGTCTTTCTGGGCAGGAGAGATGGCTTAGTGGTTAAGATGCTTGCCTGCAAAGCCTAAGGACCCAGATTTGATTTCCAAGTACCTGTTTAAGCCAGGTGAACAAGGTTGTACATGTGTCTGGAGTTCGTTTGCAGTGGCTGGAGGCCCTGGTGCACCCATTCTCTTTATTTGTCTTTCCCTCTCTCTGTCAAATAAATAAATATTTTTAAAAAAGAAAGCTTTTTCTGCCGGGTGTAGTGGGCACACACCTTTAATCCCAGCCCTAGGGAGGCAAAGGTAGGAATATCACAGTGAGTTCAAGGCCACCCTGAGATGACACAGTGAATTAATTCCAAGTCAGCCTGGACTAGAGCAAGACCCTACCTCGAAAAACTAAAAAAAAGCATTTTCCTTTTTCCCACCATTTCCTCCCCAACTACAGTACTCACCCTCTTAGTCCTTACTATACTGCAGCTACTATCTGGGAAGAGAGCCTTGGTGTGCAGCGTGAGCAGGCTGCTGAGTGTGACAGTGTTTCCTTCCTTCCCGTCTGCTCTGCAGTAAGTGAAATCCCACAGTATTCCCAGTTGGTGCTAAATGTCTGTGAAACGCTACAAGAAGAGGTGATCTCACTCTTTGACCAGACCCGTCACAGCCTGGCATCAGGCAGTGCCACAGAGGACAAGGACAGCATGGAGACTGACGACTGCCCTCGGCCCCGGCACAAGGACCAACGTGATGGGGTGAGGAGTATCTCGCAGGCTATCTGTCCTTCCTGCTGCACGTACAGCCCTCACCACTTGGGGGACAGTGGGTCGCTGAGACTGAGGAGCCTGAGGGCTGCAGGAAAGCTCTGGGAGAGCTCCCAGCCTGCCTTGAGTCTCAGGCCTTTCAGTTGGGGCTCCCAAAGGTAAAGTTAGGCAAAGGGGCAAGGAAGATGTGAGCAGTGAGAGTATACATGACAGCCACAGGTCAGCATCCTATCGTGATTTGAGAGATGGCTGATATGAGCAGGGTAACAGAAGGGAGTGCCAAGGGCTGGAGGTGGCTGCTCTTGCTCATCAGGGACTGAGGTGACATAGGAAATAACTGTGTGTGTATGGTTTTTTGGGGGGGGTGCGGGGAATGGTTTTCCAGGTAGGGTCTCTCTCTTGCCCAGACTGACTTGGAATTCACTATGTAGTCTCAAGGTGGCCTCAAACTCACCACAGTCTTCCTACCTCTGCCTCCCAAGTGCTGGGATTAAATGCAAGTGTCACCACACCCAGGTGGAAATAACTTTTTGGGGGGCGGGGAGGGGGTTCCAAGTAGGGTCTCATTCTAGCCCAGTCTGACCTGGAATTCACATTGTTGTCTCAGGGTGGCCTCAAACTCATGGTGGTTCTCCTCCTGGCCTTCTGTGTGCTGGGATCAAAAGTGTGTCTCCACACATGGCTCTATAGATTTTGCTTATTTGAGAGAGAAGAGGCAGATATATAGAGAGAGCATGGGCATCCCTGGTTCTTTAGCCACTGCAATTGAACTCTAAATGCATTCACCACCTTTTGCATCTGGGTTTATGTGGGTATTGGGGAATCAAGAGTCAAACCTGTGTCCTTAGGGTTTGCTGGTAAGTGCCTTAACTACTAAGCCATCTTCTCTTCATCCCAGAAATAACTTTTGTGTTTGTGCTAAGGATTGAACCTACAGCCTCACACATGGTAGAGAAGTGATATACCAGAGAGCTGTATCCTCAGCCTAGAAAAAATAACTGGATGCAATAGAGAGCAGTGTTTCCTAAGTGGGGATTGTAGCCTGTCAGTGACTCTAGAGATTAGGTCATCAGTTACAGCCTACTGCTGCTCCTTTTACTAGATTTTTTTTTTTTTTTTTTTTGACTTGAGAAAGAGAAAAAGGTAGACAGAATGAGTGCTCCAGGGCTTCCTGCTACTGCAAATAAATGCCAGATGTATATGTCACTTAGTGTATTTGGCTTCATAAGGGTACTAGGGAATTGAACCTGGGCTGTCGGGCTTTGCAAGAAAGTACAAGCCATCTCCCCAGCCAGCCCTTCTTTTTTGTTTTTGAGATGGAGTACCACTATATTGCACCCAGGCTAGCCAGCCACCTGCCTCCAACTCCTAAGTGCTAGAATTATAGGTAAATGCCACCAGGCCCAGTGAATTCTTTTTTCAGCTAGTTGTAGTGCATGTCTTTAGTCCCAGCACTTGGGAGGCTGAGATAGGAAGATCATCATGAATTCCAGGTCTGCCTGGGCTTGACTGAGACCTTACCTTGCACAAACCAAAAAAAGTGTTGAAAGACACTGGTATCAGGATAGACCTGAGAGTGGAGAAAGAGATCAGTACCATGGGCTATAAGACGTGAAGCCATTCAGGGCTGGAGAGATGGCTCAGTGATTAAGGTGCTTGCCCACTATGCCTAAGTTCCCAGGTTCAGTTCCCCAGTAACCAGGTAAGCCAGATGCACAAGGTGGTGCATGCATCTGAAGTTCGTTTGCAGTAGCTAAAGGATCTGGTGCACCCATTTTTCTCTCTCTCTCATAAATAAATAAATATATTTAAAAAGAAAGAAGTGATGCCATTCAGACTGCCAGTGCCTGTCCAGGTAGAAGGTGGCAGCATGAGGGTGAGGAAAGAAAAGGCAGTGGGAGCTGCTGCTATTTAGAGCACACACATACTGGATGGACTACTGGGGCACAGAAGAGGAGCTGGGCCAGGACAGGCAGCAGTGGTGGCAGTCATATCTCCAGGAGGTGTGGGTTACCCAGGTGGTGTTGGATGGACGTACCCAAGGCTGATGTTTATCCTCCTCTTCTTCCCTGGCCTTTTTTTTTTCCTTTCATTTTTTACACATATTTTTCCCTGGTCCCCAGCAGGTATGTGTCCTGGGCTTGCATCTGGCCAAGGAGCTTTGTGAGGTCGATGAGGATGGAGACTCATGGCTACAGGTGACCCGTAGGCTCCCCATTCTGCCCACGCTTCTCACCACTCTGGAGGTGAGCCTTCGCATGAAGCAGAACCTGCATTTCACTGAGGCTGCGCTGCACCTGCTACTCACCCTGGCTCGCACCCAGCAGGTAGGCAGGCATGCGAGGTGAAGGCTCCTTGCTTATGCTGGGTAGTGCTCTGATGCTCCGAGATTGTAGGGCCTGGCTTAGCTCCCTTCCTTGTCCCTGACAGATCTCTCCAGGCCCTGCTGCATTTGTGGTGAGGTAGTAGCAGCTTCCATCCAATTGTGTGTTTTTTTTCCTTGCAGGGAGCTGCAGCAGTAGCTGGAGCTGGCATCACCCAGAGCATTTGCCTGCCCCTTCTGAGTGTGTACCAGCTCAGCAGCAATGGCACAGGGCAGGTGAGTGCCAGGAGCTTGTCAGGAGCCTGGCCATGTCACCTACAGCTTCCAGGTGAAAGGTACTCTCTCCAACCCTGCTGTTCTGCTCCCTGGAAGCTGCTGTCCTATAATGGCTTGTCAAGTGCACCAGTGGCATTGGAACCTTCCCTACCTTTGGCAGATGGCTAGTGAGAGAAACTCAGCAACCAGAAGGCACTTGAGTATGTGCTTGGCGTGAGCCAGGCTCTGGGTCCAGTTCCTAGCACCAAAAGAAAATTCATGATATAAGGGCTGGAGAGATGGCTTAGTGGTTAAGGCACTTGTCTGCAAAGCCAAAGGACCCAGGTTTAATTCCCCGGCACTCATGTAAGCCAGATGCACATGGTGGACACATCTGAAGTTTGTTTGGAGTGTCCGAAGGCCCTACTGCACTCATCCTCTCTTTACCTCTTTCTTTCCCTCTCTTGCAAATATGTACATAAATAAGTAAATATATGAAAATTCATGAAATAGGTGTCACAAGGCCACTAGGCTTTGTCCCCCAGATTTGGGAGATGGGATGACACTTCCTGTTACCAGATCAGGCTAAGAACAGATCCCTGGGGCCTAGCTTCTAGCCAGGCCATCTCCTTACTGCTACTAAAGGCAGTTCGTACTTGTAGCTTTTCCACCCATCCCTGTCATGCTTCCTGACCTTTGACTAGTAGACATTTCCTCATGTTAAGAGTAGTCTTCACCACCAGCCGTGGTGGCACTCACTCTTGATCCCAGCACTGGGGAGGCAGAGGTAGGAGGATCACCATTGAGTTTGAGGCCACCCTGAGATTACAGAGTGAATTCCAGGTCAGCCTGGGCTAGAGTAAAATCCTACCTCAAAAAAAAAAAAAAAAAAGAGTAGTCTTCACAATAAGAACCTCCTCCTCTGTTGTTAAATATTTCTTATCCAGCCCGGGCCTCCCTTTGGAATGAATATATGAGGATGAGAGTAGCAAACATGTCCCATTTGACATAGCTGGTTAGTGGCAAGCAGGATGTAGAACCTGGGATCTTCTCCCTCTGCTAGTGCTCTGAGTCTGCTGGCCACACCCCTTCTGAGCATATCTGACATGGTCTTAGATACCTACCACCTCTCGGAAGTCCCTGGATGCACCTTCCTGGCCAGGGGTCTACCGCCTGTCCATGTCCTTGATGGAGCGGCTGCTCAAGACTCTGCGCTACAACTTCCTGACAGAGGCCCTGGACTTTGTGGGTGTCCACCAGGAACGAACCTTGCAGGTGAGGGGACATCCAGGGCACTTAGGGGTGCTGATGCCTGCATTTCCAAGATGCTCTTAGAAGTCTGACTAGGCTGCCAGCCAGAGCTACTGATTGACCATGTTTGGGGGGGGGGGCTGTGGTCTGTTCAGACAGAAGCCTTCATCATAACAGTAGGCCACTGTGGGCACAGAGCCTAATCTGCATAGGCTGGTAGGCCTAGTGTGTCAGGTCCAAACCATCCTCTCATTCCCTGCTGTCCCATCCTCCCAGTGCCTCAACGCAGTGAGAACGGTGCAAAGTCTGGCGTGCCTAGAGGAGGCAGACCACACTGTGGGCTTCATCCTGCAGCTTTCCCACTTCAGGAAGGAATGGCACTTCCACCTGCCTCAGCTCATGCGTGACATCCAGGTGGGGCTTCAAACAGTTTCTTGGAGCGTTTGGGTGATGATAAGGGTAGGGAGGCTATGGGAACTATGGATTCTTCCAACAAAATGCACGCTATTTGTGAACATGGACCCTTTGGTTGGGGTAACAGGGTTTGCCCCAGGCCAGTTCCTTAGATTCAGTTCTTGTACAACTCGGACTCTCTTGAGACAGATCTGGGCTCACAATACACAAGGCTTTGGAGGCAGCTGCTTCCATCTGCTTGTGTGATCTTAGCCAGTTCACTGTATCTTTGCTCTACAATATGGGAATTTCCTGTTCATCTACTAAGGGCCAGATAAGGTACCCATCATGTAACTAGGTCCTAGGGAGATGGTCCTGGTCTGAGTCCTGCTGGTGGCTCTGTCAGTAGGTGAGAGGGTAGCCCACTGGCATCCTAGAGAGGCCTGTTTGGTTGACCTACGCTGGGAGCAGGGCTGCCTCCAAGAGCTTCCCCCATCTCTTTTGTCCCAGGTGAACTTGGGTTACTTGTGCCAGGCCTGCACCTCCCTACTGCACAGCCGGAAGATGCTGCAGCACTACCTGCAGGTACCCAAGCCCCGACCCACACTGCCTTGGGGCCTCCTTGCCTGTGGCCTCCCTTCATTTCTTGACTTTCTGCAGAACAAAAATGGGGATGGCCTCCCTTCAGCTGTTGCCCCCCGAGTTCAGCGGCCACCCACCGCCACCGCCAGCGCCTCCACCACTGCCACGGCTCCTGCTGCCCCCTCTAGCGGCTCCTCCAAGCAGCTCACTACTGACACTGAGGCTTCAGAACAGCGAGCCTTGCACACAGTCCAGTATGGTCTTCTCAAGATTCTCAGCAGGACCCTGGCAGCTTTGCGCCACTTCACCCCAGATGTCTGCCAGATCTTGCTGGATCAGGTACCATCCATCACCTCACAGCCACCAGGCTCCCAGCAGCCAGCCTTGAATCTGCTCTGCTGTGTGCTGAGCCGTGTTCTGGAGAGCTACTGAGGTTGAAGACAAATCCCAGAGCACTGTTTGCTTGCTTTGCAGTCCCTGGATCTTGCGGAATACAACTTCCTGTTTGCTCTAAGCTTCACCACTCCCACCTTTGACTCTGAAGTGGCCCCCTCCTTTGGTACCCTCTTGGCCACAGTGAATGTGGCCCTCAACATGCTTGGAGAGGTATGTCTGGTGCTATTGGACTCTGGCCCCTCTGCTCAACTTTCCTCAGTCTGCCAGTTCTCAGTGGGGCTCATTATCTAGCCTCCCTAAGACTGGGCCTTTTCTTTTTAAAGAGTATGCTACAGCCTTCCTGAGGAATCAGTGAGGTAACTGAGGAAAACTAGTGCCAGGCCTGCCAAGTAAGTTCTCAGTAACAAGCAGCTGTTACTGTCTTCTTTCTCTGCTTGTGTTCTAGCTGGACAAGAAAAAGGAGCCCCTCACACAGGCTGTGGGGCTCAGCACACAAGCAGAAGGGACCAGAACATTAAAGTAAGACCTGGGACTTGATGAGGGCATGGGGCAGGTATGAGCTGCTGTTCTCTGGCTAAGTGGCTCAGAGCACCTGCCAAGTAAGTAGACCCTCTACAGCAGTGCCCAAACCTGCCTTCTCCCAGGTCCCTCCTGATGTTCACCATGGAAAACTGCTTCTACCTGCTCATCTCCCAGGCAATGCGGTACCTGCGGGACCCAGCTGTGCATCCCCGGGACAAACAGCGGATGAAGCAGGAGCTGAGCTCAGAGTTGGTATGATGGATATAGAGGGTCTCTGGGTAGAGGGTTGTGCCAGCAAGGAAAGGGCTCCCTGGGGTTGTGCCTGGGGATTAGGGATCATGGCCTCAGATGCTGGGCCTCACTGAGCTGGTTTTTCTTGTAGAGCACGCTGCTTTCCAGCCTCTCACGCTACTTCCGAAGGGGCGCCCCCAGCTCCCCTGCTGCCGGTGTCCTACCCTCACCCCAGGGCAAGGCGACCTCTGTCTCCAAAGCCAGCCCTGAGAGTCAAGAGCCTCTGATACAGCTGGTGCAAGCCTTCGTCCGGCATGTGCAGAGATAGGGCAGTGATGTGCTGCCTGCCTGCAGACCATGAAGCCAGACCTGGGTAGAGGGTACTGCCTCTACAGCACCAGTTGCCGAGAACAGCGCTCTTCACCTCTCCCCAGTAGTCCGGACTCCAACCACCCACCTGCTGACATCATTTTTGTAACAAGAGGTCAAAGCAGGAATGGGGAGCCTGAGGTCTGGGTCAGAGTCCAGGCCGTCAGGTCACAACACCCCTGAGGTGGCTCCTTCAAGCATTCCCATGGTGTGTGACCAGAGAGCCACTGGATGCCAACTGCACAGGAGAGGCTATGTGCAGTGTGAGGATTTTCCATAATCTATTCTTGAAGGGTTTTAAAGGGTTTTGTTTTTTTTTTTGGTTTGTTTTTGTTTTGGTAATACTGTGGTCTATTTATACAAACATTAAAGTGCTGTTTATAGACAACAGAGTGAGGCATGGTTTCCTAGCCCAGGGAAGGTACAGTAGTAGCTCTCAGGAGCTTGGACATTTGGCCTCAGCCTGGGGCCTAGTGAGGGCAGAATACCTACTGAAGGTGGCATACCCATTAAGTTCTGGGCAGACTGCATCACAACTGTCCCTTGCTTGGCCTATCCAGAGGGTCTCACCTGTTACCAGGTGTCACCTTTCTGGAACAGTGGGGCTTTCTATTTATCGCTAAGCCCTACCAATCCCCTCTACCCTTTAGAACCTCCTACATGCAACACTAGGGCTACCTGAAACATGGCCACAGTTGTCCACACAGTCAGGCTGACCTAGCCTAGATGTGAACCCTTGTCTGATTTTTTTCAAGCTTTAGTATGTTGAGGTGACCATCTAATCTTTCATCCCTCTCTGTGCAGTGTGGGTAATGTTTGCTATGAGGACTTGGCACATGCTGGCCTTCAGGCCAAGTCCATGGCTGTCAGCTATTTAGGCATCCTCTGGCAGGCAAACCTCCCCTCAATCCACATGTAGGGAAGTTTTTCTTAGGAACAGTATTTGTTGTGCAGCTTCACACATGGGAACTGTGCTATCAGAATCTGAGCCCCAGGGGACCAGGAGGCTGCAAGAAACTTTCCCTCTGCCTTGTGCTCAGGGAGCACCCTGTGCCTAGCCACCTCCCTTCCTCCATGCTGCCCCCAGTCAGAGGAGGGGTCCAGTGAAATCTTGTGTCCCCACCCTAAGTTGGCCCATGTGCTCGGAGACCCTGATGGAAGCCTAGACAACTTGCACACAAAGGAGGGTTTATTTGCCACTGGCTAGAGCAAGCAGACAGGCAGAAGTAAAAATACCAGTTAAAAAGTGAGAGGAAGTGAAGGCTGCAGCCATGTTCAGCTGGAGCTAGGAATGGGGGGAAAGGTAGCACCCGTGGTGCTGCTCTGGTCTCTGCCTGCCTTGCTGTTGCCCCTACCCAGCCTTTGGCAACTAAAAGGCAGATGCTCTTTTCATGCCAAGGGTGCCCCCAACATGTCCTGGGCCTGTGTTGGTGCTGAGTAGTGTCCCTCCCTCATGGTAGCTGGGAGGGCTGGGGTACACAGGGGTGCAGGTCAGAAGCAGGGTTAGCAGAGGGGCTAGGGCCATTCAGCCTCATGGGCTCCCTCACAGTTGGACGGTGGAGGTGCAGGCAGAACGGGGTCAGGCTCCCCATCCGAGCAGCTGTGTCACCGGCAGACAGGTGGCAGGGTCAGGCCCTGGGTAGGGCCTGGGAGGATTCTGCTTAACTAAGCAGTTCCAAGTAGGTGACAGGGACCTTGCCCTTCTTGTTGCCTCTCTCACCAATGAGCCAGTCGGGGTCCATGCCAGGCAGGCTGTACACAGTGATAAGCTGTGTGGAGAGCAGAAAGGGAAGCTCATGCCCTGGACAAGGGCCGAACTAGCCCTGGCACTAGGTAGGGACAAAGCTGTCCTCTCCCGATGACCAAGACAGAGGTGGAGGTACCTCCCCTGAGCCCCAGTGACTCAAAGATAATCTGGTCTCAGGTCTCTGGTAGCTCCGTTTCCAGCTCTTGCCTGCCCACCCCCGTGTGGCCCCAGGCCCACCTCATCAGCCAGCAGGGCCAGCTCACTGCTGTCAGCTGCCTCATAGTCATAGAGCACCCGGGCCTTTCGAGTCCCACTAGCAGGCGGGGCCACCTCCTCCAGGCAGAGTGCAGCCTCCCCCGGAGGGGCCATGCTGGCCACACTGGGCACTACAGGCATCGTAGCCACAGTGTTGGTGGGTGAGGAGCTGCTCAGAGGTGGGGCGGCAGGTTCTGTAGTACCCACGAAGGTGCCTGGAAATCTGGAGGGGAGGGGCTGTCTCAGCAGCTGGGGTGACCCTATGGAAGTTCCACTTGCCACACAAGACGACCCAGAGGCAGGGGCCCCCTCTCCCACACTAGGAGGCCCTGCCCCAGCAACTTACATGGCGCCTTGGGAGCTGGCAGCACGAAGGGGAAAGCAAAGCAAGGGAGGAGTGAGACAGTCCCTCCCCCTTGTTTCTGCCCTCCTTTCCACTCCAAGCGGTCTCTAGAAACTACTATTAGAGCCTCAGGGGACTCTGGTTACCACAGGCAGCTGCCTGAGGCTCACCACATGAGGTACCCAGGCAGTGCTGTGGACAGAGCCCTCCCATCCAGCTCAAGTGCAATGGGTTTTCTGAGCTCAAGAAAGGCTCCTGGCCAGGGGGACAGGGTCTGGGAGCTAGGGGGCCTCAGGGCCCAGCCTCACCTGCCCAGCTGCTTCTGCAAGTCCAGCATGTGGCGGTAGCACTGTGCATAGTAAGTCGTCTGAGACTTGACAAACTCATGGAGGCAGCGAAGGTGGTTCACCTGTGGGGAAGAGGCTGGGGCTCCACCTAAGCTCTTGACAGCCCCTCACCCCTTACCCTGCCAGACAAAGCCCAGGTACCCCGGGTAAGAATGAGATGCTCAGCGTGTGAGCTGGCTCTGGTCTGTGCCCTTTTTGTGGTAGACCTTAACAGGACACAAGAGTAGGACTCACGTGGGTGCTGCTGATACCCTCCAACAGGAGACGAGTCACTTCTGCCTGCCGGTCAAACTCTGTCTGGGCCACTCGAAGTTCCTGTTCAGCCTGGGTGGAGCAGGCAGAGTGAGAGCAGCCCACTCTGGTGTCCCTGCCATTAGCCTTCCTGTTCCCACTGACACCCACTGAGAGCAATGTCACCTAGAGTCAGGAAAAACCTGGTTTCATCTGTGACTTTGTACCTCAGAGCCTACTGAGGAAGCCCTGTGTGGTCGCAGTGACAGACCCTCTACTACCCAGCAGGTAAAATGCACCAGGAGTCAGGCGTGGGGACACACAACTTTAATCCCAGCACTCGAGAGACAGAGGTAAGAAGATCACTGAGAGTTGGAGGCCACCCTGAGACCCCTTAGTGAATTCCAGGTCAGCCTGAGCTACAGTGAGACCCTACCTCAAAAAACAAACAAAAAAAAAAAATCAGGAGATACTTCTCTAAGCACTGTTTTGAGAAGCTGTGGAGTGAACACATCTCACAGAGGGGAGATGGGCTCAGAGAAGCCCCAGTGGGCAGAGGGAAGAACCCAGAGCTACCTAGAGCTATAAACCACCCCTTCCCCACAGCCAGTATACTTGAGCCCGCCCCCATCCTGCCCCTTAACCTTTAAGCCCCCTGGACCCCAGCTCACCTTATCTACTTCATCATTCCAAAGCTGCGGAGACCACAATGGCGTCGGTCAGCGGGAAAAGGGAGGTGGGCACCGGTCAGTGCGGGGGGGGGGGCAGCCAGAGCCTGTACCCTGCCTCAGCTCCCTGTCCCTCTGTACCAACCCTCCCCAACCAGGAGCTGAGGCTGGGACGAGGCCTGGCATGAGGGCAGGGAAGTGACAAGCACATCCCGCATCACACGCTCCAGGCGGGGGCAGCCGGCCAGGAGGTCCTGCCTGTACTTATACAGCACCCCCCACCTCTCAGAGGGTCTTAAGAGACAGAATGCCCCCCGCCCCCCGAGTCCTGCTCAAAGGCAGGACAGGGCGAGTGACCCTGGGCCATCACTGAACCTTTCTGTCCTCTGGCAGAGAAAGGCAGCCTCGGGCCTGAGTCACACTGGGGGTCAGTGGCAAAAGAAAAAAACAGGGCGTCTTCCACCCTTCAGGATGTCTCTCCTTCCACTCGGCCCGGGGAGGAGGGTGGGAAGTGTCATCCAGGGTCTGCAGAAGAGAAGCCCCCCCTCCCCCCACGTGACTTAGGAGACCTGATGCTCCGGCCACTTCGGGAATGCTAACCTATGACACCACCCTGACACAGGCAAAGTGGACCGGGGGCCGGCCGAGGTGCCTGGCAAGGCGGGAGCAGCATCCACACAGGCCGCACTAGAAGGTCTAGCAACAGTCCCCAAGAGTGAAGCTATGGATGACACCTCAGGGACAACTGCCAGCCATGGAACGACAGACACCACGGTCATACAGCAGCATGCTCCGGACAATAGTGGAGGGCGAGAGGCCAGTGTAGGAGGGAGAGGTTGGAACAGGAGTGGAGGGAGTGTGGCTACCGGGCTCCCACACACAACAGTGTGTACCAACTAGCTCAACCACGCTGCAGCCAGGAGCCCCCAGTACCAGGACCTCCAGCCATCCCAGCCTGCCTCTTCCAGCTGTCTTGCCCGGGCCATGCCCTATGTGACATGCCTGAGCTCAGGGCCTGGGACTCAGCTGGGTGCCTCCCAGGTCACCAAACCAACATTCTACAAAGGTGCTGGTCGGGCAGAAGGCTAAGAGTGTGAAGGAGGGAAAGTTCAGGACTCTTCCCTATCCTCGGGGCCTATCCAGAGTCTGCACTCGGCTGTGAAAAGGTTGGAGGCAGTGCCCCCTTGTGGGAGGGGTAGGCAGCCCCCCTAGCCCCCAAAGGTGAGACTTGCATTAAGGGAGCCATGAGATTCAGTGTGGCTAGTTAATAACCTCCCTGTGGAGAGACCAGGTCAGCCTCAAGGTAACAACAGGGCACCAGGCCAGGCTATGTGCGGAGATAGGGCTGCAGCTTCTGTTCTGAGCTGCCTCTAGCCTTTCAGGGCCACCCGCCACCTGAGCACCTCACCTGCTGGCTCCGGGTCCTGCCCTGGCAGTCAGGGACAGCGGTAGGGGATGAGGGCAGAGGAGGCCAAGGTGGGGAAGGGCAGGAGGGGCGCTTACCGCGGAGGCGCTGGCCGAGAGAATGTAATTACGAGGTCTAGTCTCCTGAAAGTCAGGCACCGTCTGGCAGGGAACAGAGTTCATGGGGGGAAGGGTCACCCTGGGCCTGGACCAGGGCCTGGGTTGAGGACAGGAGGTGTCCCCCCAGGGTCTCCTATAAAGAGGTGCAAGAGGCCCTGGCCCTGGGAGACAGGAGGACACAAGACACAAACAACACCGATACCCTTATGCCCAGCTAGAGAAGAGACTTAGAGGCTCAAGGTGTCCCCATGATGATCCTGTGGGCAGATATGCTGAGGGCCCAGGAGCCTGAGCTGCTGTCACAGCCCTTACCTGTGACCAAGCCATAGGCTGGGCCTGTGCCCTCTCCCTGGACCCCAGGCACACCAGGGACCCCAGTTACACCACAGCCCTCCCCAAAACAGCATTCTCCATCCCGAGTCTGCACACACGATGTCTTTGGTCTGTATTGAGGCCACCCGCCCCCTTCCCAACAGGAGTGGACAGATGGACACATGGATGGACAGAGGGACAGGCTTTCCACATTTGCAAGAAGCTGCCTCACAGGTGTGATACCTGCAGTCCCCAAACCAGAGATTTCACTGCAGGCAGAAGCCCTGGGGGAGACCAGCGATTGCAAAAGCCCAAGGACATGCCCTGGGCCAGCCAGGACACTGGAGCCCTTGGGTAAGACAGGTTGATCAGAAGCAGCACAGCACATGGACAGGTATACTCACATCTCCCTCACACTGAGCCAAGTTACCCAAAGCAGAACGGAAAGAACAAAAACAGATAGTTAGTGAGTCCACAGCCCTTGGGGGAGGTGTGCTGGGGGAATGAGTAGGTGCCCAGGGGCGAGTTGCTGGGCTCGAGACCCAGGGACACTGCTCCTGCCTGGATGACCCCGAAGGCCTAAAGTTCTCTGGGTCCCAAGGTTGAAGTGGTCACCCCCTGCAGCAACTAGGGAAAGGCATTCTCATCTGGCCAACAAAGAAGTGACAGAAACTGTCCTGCCCAGGTGATTTACAAGTGGTCATCCCAATGGCCACAGGTGACCCTCCTCACATGTGCACCCCCCACCCTGGATGACTCGAGAACTTGTATGGCTCTGACCACACTGTAGAAGAGTGCAAGGGGCAGCAGAGAGCCCACCAGGCTCACCAGGACTGGCCCGGCCTTCCTCAGCTGGGAGCATAGGGAACCACAGGGGACAGCTGACCTGTCAGAGCTTGAGGTGGTTGTTAGACCCCTGCACCCCTGAGCAGCCTGTACGCCAAGTGTGTGCTTACCCTTGGTCTCAGCTATCCCACTGTGGACCTAGCCTTGTCAAATCAGCTCATGCTGGGACCCACTGGCCTGGTGGGACTGACCAGGCTGTAGTGGGCTGGAAGTGAAGGGGGAGCTGGATGGCCCAGGTCCTGGCCCTGCCCGTGATAGGTAGGCTATTCAACTCTGTTGCTCTCCACAGTCTGCAGCGTGGGGCGGGGGTGGGGGGGAGCCAGGGAACAGAGGACCCTGGGCCCAGCATTCAAGCAGCAGGTGGGACAGTTAGTAGGGAAGCCATGCCTGGGCAGGACTGGGGACGGGAGCTGAGCATCAAGGGATGCAGGAACAGAGGCATGCAAGAAATCCACCTGGTGTCTGGGAGGCTATGGGGTACTCTGGCCCAGTTGGGGGGTGGGCACTGCTGGTCTGCCGGCCCTATAAATTATCTGCCCCAGGGCCACCAGGGTGCCTTGGAGTAGGGATGAAGACTATGACCTGAATGGCCAGCACAGTCCAGGCCCTAGGCAGGTCTCCAGCCAGAGAAGGGCAGCATGCCAAACACCAGGTTCTGCAGCCCTCACCCCTAGGCTTCCGGCAGAGCCTGGGGGACAGGAGGTGGGTGGGGACACCTACCGTGGCTTTGGCTTCAGCAGCCTTGGCCTTCTTCAGCCGTGCTTTGCAGGCGTCCAGGTCCAGACGCCGGTTCTGGAGGAGTCGCCTCTCCTTCTGTAGTGTGGACACCAAGTACAGTGAGACCTCAATAGCCCTGGGACACTCCTACTACAGCCAGACTGGCCCATGGCACTGTGCACTCAAGGCCTAGAGGTAGGAGATCACTCTGAAACACTTAGCCTATAGGAAGCACCCATGGCAAAGCCCAGGAATCCTGAGTCTCTTGTCTGGGGTGCCTGCCTGTGTTCAGGGCTCTCAGGAGGGGGGTGCAGGAAGCAGGGCAGTGAGTGGTCCCAGCCCCCTCACCGAAATCGTCTTCCAGTCCCCTTCCAAGAAGTTGCGCAGGGGCGTGAGGAAGCTGATGGAGGCAGCATGAATAAAATCCCTCTCTGCAGCTCCCAGGCGCTTTTCAGCCTCTGAAACCTGAATGAGTGTTTGCCCTGGGGAGACAAAGTGAGAGGGTGAGGGTGGGGCAGGCTCTGATGGCTCCATCCCTAGGTATCTGGGAGGAGTCAGGAGACAGGCTGTCAAGGCTTGGGACAGACAAGTGAGGAGTGGGACATCTAACAGAACACTACAGGCATTAAGAAGATGGAGGGTACACTCAGGAGCCGTAGATTGTTGCTAGAAAAATTTCAGTGCCAGGGATGGGACACCTTCCAGCGAGTTGTTGGCCAGGGAGGTCCCTGATGCCCCCAAAGCATTATAGGCCATTGCCAAGGCCCTTGGTTTCCCACCAGGAATAGATGGTAAGACCCTATTGCTGAAGACTCCATATTCTTGAGCTGCAAGGCCACTGAGAAATCCTGCTGGAACTGAGCTGAAAACCTCCTCCTTGTAGAACAACTGTCAGAAAGCTGGAAAAAGCCATTCTGCATGCAGTTCAATGGAAGAAAGAGAAATCACCAGTGAAGATACTCAACAGTGGACACTGCAAGCCTTATGTTTGGCCAGCTAGGCCAGATGAGCCAACAGGTGCAATAGTGGTATGTCTGTCATGGTGGAAATCAACTGCCCTCTGATTGGACTGGAGGCCCGCTCCACGGGAGGGAATACATCCCTGATACTGAAAACCTAAAACAGGGGTAGTCATGAGCCCTAGGGGTGTGATGTTTGCTGCTGTCTGGATAAATGTATATACTATGCTTATCAAACTGCCCAGGAAGCACTTCTCTTAATATTCATACTCTTATATTAATGCTACTCTCACTTTGGGTAGAGAATCTTCTCTTTTCAGATGGCAGTGACCTTGGGATGACTCAGAAGGTATCATAGTGCTGGGAAGAAGTGACCAGAGTGCTCAGCACTGCAATATCTCTCACACCATACAAGGCTCAGGGTCTAATGCAGAAGAGGTAGTGGAAAGAATGTAAGAGCCAAAGGAAGGGTAGGACTCCTTACAACGTGCTCCTCTAGACACAAAATGGCCTGGATATCCATGACCTCACAGTGCCTGAAATTACCTATACAAGACCATAATAATAGGAGGAAAAGATGACATCAAGATAAAAGAGAATGCTGGGCGTGGTGGTGCACGCCTTTAATCCCAGCACTCAGAAGGCAGAGGTAGGAGGATCGCCGTGAGTTCGAGGCCACCCTGAGACTACATAGTGAATTCCAGGTCAGCCTGAGCCAGAGTGAGACCCTACCTCGAAAAACCAAAAAAAAAAAGAAGATAAAAGAGAGACTATTTGAGAGGAGGAGGGGTTATGATGGAAAGTGGAGTTTCAAATGGGAAAGTGGGGGAAGGGAGGGCATTACCATGGGATATTGTTTACAATCATGGGATTTGTGAATTAAAAAAAAAATTGAAAAGAAAAAAAAAAAAAGATGGCGGGAGGGCTAGAGAGACGGCTTAGTGGTTAAGAGCTTTGCCTGTGAAGTCTAAGAATACTGGTTTGAGGCTCAATTCCCCAGGACCCACATAAGCCAGATGCACGAGGTGGCACATGCATTTGGAGTTCAGTTGCAGTAGCTGGAGGCCCTGGCATGCCCATTCTCTATCTATCCGCCTCTTTCTCTGTCTGTCTGTAGCTCTCAAATAAATTTTAAAAAATGAACAAAAGAAGAGGAGGAGGAGGAAGAAGCCAGGTATGGTGTTTCACACCCACATCCCAGTACTGAGGCATAGCTATTGCTTAAGCCAAGCGTGGTGGTGCCCGCCTTTAGTCCTACTACTCAGGAGGCACAGGTAAGAGGATTGCTGCGAGTTCGAGACCAGCCTGGGCTAGAGTGAGACCCTACCTCGAAAAAAAAAATGATTGCTTGCAAAGCCTGATGGCCTGAGTTTGATTCCCCAGTACCCACATAAAACCAGATATACAAAGTGGTGCTTCCATCTGGAGCTTATTTGCAGTGGTTAGAAGTCCTGGTGTGCCCATTCTCTCCCTCTCTCTGCTTTTCTCTCTCTTTGCTTATAAATAAATTCTGTTTGTTTTTTGAGGTGGGGTCTTGCTCTAGGTTCAGGTTAATCTGGAATTCACTATGTAGTCTCAGGGAGGCCTTGAACTCACAGCAATCCTCCTACCTCTGTCTACCCAGTGCTGGGATGAAAGGCATGCACTGCCATGCCTAGCATAAATAATTTTAAAAAAAAATTTAAGAGTAAGATCCTGCCTTGAAAAAAAAAACTATGAAAAGATAGAAGAGGGGGCTGGAGAGATCACTTAGCAGTTAAGGTGCTTGCCTGCCAAACCTCATGTTTCTCTCCAGATCCCACGTAAGCCAGACATACAAGGTAATGCAAGCACACAAGGTTGCACATGCGCACTAGGTGGTGCATGCATCTGGAGTTCGACCACAGTAGCTGGAGGCTCTGGCTTGCCAATTCTCTCATTAAAAAATAAAAAAAGATGGAAGAAGGGCTGGAGACATGGCTCAGCACTTATCTGCAAAGTCTAACATGGGTTCTGTTCCTCAGTAGTCATGTAAAGCCAGATGCATAAAGTGGCACATGCATCCTCTTACCTCTGCCTCCCAAGTGCTGGGATTAAAGGCATGTGCCACCATGCCCGGCTCAATATTTATTAGACAAGAGCTACATATGTTGCCCAGGCTGGCCCCTACCTCTAGATCCTCCAGCCTCAGCCTTCCTATCGCTGTGATCACAGGCCCATCCACAATTCCTGGCTGGCTTTTCTTTTTATTTTCAAGCTTAGCTCCTGAGGAGATGCTTCCTGGTCAGCATTTGTTGGTGGTTAGCCAATATTGGTCAGAGGTTATATTATATTTGAATGCCTTGAGTCAATAAAACTCAACCAGCAAATGCATGTGTGAGTTGGGAAACTATTCCAAAGTTCAAGTAGTATGCAAGTCTGGCCAGCTTAAAAAAAAATTATTTATTTGAGAAAGAGGCAGAGAGAGAGAGAGAGAGAGAGAGGGAGAGAAAGAGAATACGTGTGCCAGGGCCTCTAACCACTACAAACGAATTCTGGATGCATGCATACGCCCCCTTTTGCATCTCTGGCCAGCTTTTTGATTTTTTTTTTTTTAAGGTAAGGTTTCACTCTAGCCCAGGCTGACCTGGAATTCACTATGTAGTCTCAGGGTGGCCTCGAACTCATGGCGATCCTCCTACCTCTGCCTCCCAAGTGCTGGGATTAAAGGTGTGCACCACTACACCCGGCTTTGTTTTTGTATTATATTTAATATTTTATTTTTACTTATTTATTTGAGAGAGAAAAAGAGGGAGAGAAAGAGTAGGCATACCAGGGCATCCAGCCATTGCAAACAAATTCCAAATGCATGTATCACCTTCTGCATCTGGTTTACGTGGGTCCTGGGGAATCAAACCTGAGTCCTTTGGCACTGCAGGCAAGTGCCTTAACTACTAAGCCATCTCTCCAGCCCTTTTGTTTTGTTTTTTGAGGCAGAGTCTCACTCTAGCCCCAGACTGACCTGGAACTCACTCTGCAGTACCTGGTTGGCCTTAAGTTCACAGTGATCTTACTACCTCTGCCTCCTGAGTGATGGAATTAAAGAATTGAAGGTGTGTACCACTACCCCCAACCAGCTGTATTTTTTTGGTTGTTGTTTTTGTTTTTCAAAGTAAAGTTTCACTCTAGCCCAGGCTCACCTGGAATTCACTATGTAGTCACAGGGTGGCCTCAAATTAATGGTGATCCTACTACCTCTGCCTCCCAAATTCTGGGATTAAGGGTGTGAGCCACCACACCCAGCAAAAAAAAAAAAAAAATTCCAATTTTTATTTATTTATTTGAGAGATAGAAAGAAAGAGGCTGATTGCAAATGTGTATGCCAGGGCCTCTAGCCACTGAAAACAAACTCTAGACGCATGCACCACCTTGGGCATCTGGCTTACATGGGTCCTAGGAAATTGAACCTGGGTCCTTTGGCTTTGCAGGCAATTGCCTTAACCACTAAGCCATCTCTCCGGCCCTCTGATTCTTTATTTATTTATTTATTTACTTGAAAGCAGAAAGAGAGAGAATGGGGACACCAGGGCCTCTGCAAATGAACTCCCAATGCACGCACCACATTGGGCATCTGGCTTTATGTGGGTACCAGGGAATTGAACTCCAGTCATTAGGTTTTGCAGGCAAGTGCCTTCACTGCTGAGTCATCTCTCCAGCCCTTTTGTTGTTGTTGTTGTTTGAAGTAGGGTCTCCCTTTAGCTCAGGCTGACCTGGAACTCACTCTGTAGCCCTAGGCTGGCCTTGAACTCACAGTGATCCTCCAACCTCAGCTTCCCAAGTACTGGGATTAAAGGTGTGCGCCACCATGCATGGCCTGATTCTTGAAAATTGTATGTTTTATATAATTGTTTGCATTAACCATGAGTGTAAAGAAAAGAAACAGTTGTGTGAAAAAAGTAAAATCAATCAATAAGTAAAGGGCTCAGTAGAAGAACAACTTGCTAGTTGCATTCAATCCCTACAGAACTGTTTGGAGGAGGGAGGGAAGAAATTAAAATGTCATTAGAAAATACCTGTAAAACAAAGAAGAGAGTAAAGCAAAAACAAGAATATAAATTAGTACAGGAGTGGTGGCACATACCTTTAATCCCACCACTAGGGAAGCAGAGGTAGGAGGATCTCCTTGAGTTCAAGGCCACCCTGAGACTACATAGTGAATTCCAGGTCAGCCTGAGCTAGAGTGAGACCCTACCTCGAAAAACAACAACAACAAAAAGAACCTACATAGGACTGGAGAGACGGCTCCCAGGTCAGAGGGCTTGCTGCTCAGGCATGAGGGCCTCTTGGGCTGGAGGACTGCCAAATTCAACTCCCCCAGAACCCATGTAAACAGCTGGGTGTGACAACACACTTCTGTGATCCTAGTCAGTGGGGGGCTGAGACCTGTGGACTGCTGGAAGGTCAGCAGCTCCAGGTTTGAGGGAGAGAGCCCATCCTAAGGAAATAGTGGAGGAGCCGTAAGAGATGGACAGCCATGCTCTCCTCTGGCCTCTGCACACCATGTATGCATCCATCAAACATCATGGGTACACACACACACACACACACACACACACACACACACACACGGCTGGGGATGCAGCTGAATGCGAGGGTGCTTGCCTAGCATGTATAAGGCCTGCTGCCACCCCCAGCACAGCACAAACAAATATACACACAAAATCAAAACTGATTAAGGGAGGAGTGGAGTTTTTACCCTATTTCTCCTACACTGATGGAGGGTTTTACATGTAGAATGAATTTACATATTGTTTGTGTAGTTTTACAAAAGGAAGGAGAAAGCGGGCAAAGGGAGAGGGCTAGAGAGCAGTCCTTGCCCTCACCCAGCCCCTGCCTATGAGGTCTGCTCACCATAGGGCGTGGTGGGCCCCAGCTCACTGGCCGCCTCCGCCATATACTGAGCCAACAGCTCCCCGTTGGTGACACGCGAGGGGACCTTCCTGTCCAGCTTCTCATACAGGAACTCCTCCACTCGAGCACCTGCAGGGAGACAGCAGCCAAAGCCACAGGGCTCTTGGTCCAAGCAAATGACAAGAGCCACAGGACAGAAGCAGAGCCGAGCCTGGTGACTTTTAGAATAATCTCCTCTATACACACGCCTCCATCTACCCTGAGTGACTCAGACATGAAATGTCTGTCTAAAACCACACAGCTAGGGGTGACAGGGCCAAAGTCGATGTCTGCCTACTTCCCCTTTATGAATATGGTCTATAGAACACGACATATCAGAATGACAAGCTGGTCTTGGTCCCCCAAATCTCTCTGGACACTTGACTTAGTGACAGCAACTTTGTAGGCAGATATGAAGTTTGTCTCCATACCAGCCTTCTAGGTCAAGCTGGCCTAGGACTCACATCCATCTTCCTATCTCACTGACGGGTTTACAGGCCTGCATCACTGTACCAGACTCTCCCATTTGTGTTTTTATTTTACTTATTAATTTTTTTTGTTTGTTTGCTCAAGGTAGGGTCTCGCTCTAGTCAAGGATGACCTGAAATTCACTATGTAGTCCCAGGCTGGCCTCGAACTCATGGCAATGTTCCTACCTCTGCCTCTGGAGTGCTGGGATTAAAGGCGTGCACCACCATGCCTGGCATTACAATTCTGTGCAAACTTGACCTTCCATGGCTCAGAGGACTGCTTGGAGACCTGAAACCTGGGCCCAGAGCCTGACTGGGGGTCCACCTGTCCCTGCCCCACTCACTGGGGTTGGGCTGCAGCAGCACCTCAGTCTGCCTCAGGATCCGCTCTGTCCAGTTCTTGGTACTGTCTGCCCGGGCCAGGAGGTTCTCAAAGTTGGCATCAAGTTCAGTCTTCTCAGCCTGGCCAAACTTCTCCTCTGTGAACTGAGGGAGGGGGTGGAGAAGGCTCAGAAGGTGGTGGCAGGGGAGGTCCCAGCACTGTCATGTCACAGCATACCCTGAGCCTCGGTTGCTCCCTTGTGGAGTGAGCAGAGGAGGGGGTGGGCCAGTCAGCATTACGGCTTCCAGAAACCCTATGGCATGCCAGCCCCTCTCTTCACACACACATGCAGGTTCCTACAGCCTGCACATTGCCAGCAGATGGGGGTCCTCGGGAGCTCACCCCCAGACTTTGGAACTGGGCTGAGGAGGGGAGTCTTGGTAGCAAGTACTCAGGGAACAAATGAGGCCCCAAGCAAGGTCTGTGCTGTCAAGGGGCCTACGGACAGTTGGGAGCTGCTGGGGAGGGCTCCCAGAGCCAGAGGGAGGGCCTCTCGTCAAGTTCCTCCGCTGCCCCTGTGGGTCTGGGTGTCCATGGGTAGGCACTTCGCCTCTCTGAGCATGGTTTCCCAAACTGAAAAGCGTAAGAGGCTTCCCCCACAGGCAACAGGGGTGAGGCAGAAAAGATGTGGGCTGGACATGAGGGGTCTGGCTCCCAGCCCGTGTTGGGGCGTGAAATGCCACTGTCACTGCTGCTGCTGCTGCTAAGAGCTGACGGGCAGCACATCTGGGGACGAAGGGGAGTGTGAGGAGGGAGGCCAGCCAAATGTGCGGCCACAGGGTGTGGTGAGCAGGGAATCTGGCCAGCCCATCAGAGTCAGCTGCTGGATGTACCCAGGACCTGGGAGGTCACATGGGCCTCCCATCAGAGCTGGCACAAGCCATGTGGGCCACCTAGGAATAACCAGAACCTGGCCCAAGTCCTGGCCCTCTGATCTAGAAGGACCCAGGGAAAAACCTCCCCCTTTCCCAAATAGGGATGCTTGGGGCTTTTCCAGCCAAAGACCAGGGGCTTGTTCAAAGGTCATGGTCAAGTAGCAAAGAGGTGAAGACCCATTTCAGGCCAGAAAAGGAATCCTGAGGTCGAGCCTTGGGCTCAGGCTTTATATACCCCAGTACCTCTGAGATGCTCAATGCAAACAGGATCAAGCTTCCCAGGACGGACGCAAATGCAGGCCACCACTGAGGCTGAACAAGGGGCAGACTGCTGGAGTCAGGGTAGGCACTGTCTGGAGGGGTTTGGAGGCCTTGCCCAGCCACAAAATCACTCAGAGCCTACAGGGAGCCCAGGAGCCGCCAGGCCGCTGAGTAGCCATCAATTATACAAGAGGGTTTGGGTTTCTCCCCGCAGGGCGCAGGGCCTAGACTGCAGCCTCCTCCCTCCAGCCCTGTTCAACTCTGCCAGGCCTCAGTCTCTCCTTCAGACTCGAGCTCCTGTGGGACCTGCCTCTCCCAGGGTCCAGACCCTAGCAGGCCCTTCTCCACTCAGCCCCTTGTGGGGGCGGACATTAGCCCCATCTTCCCACTAAGGAAGCCAAGGCTCAGATTCATCTCCCTGGGCCTTAGTTTCCCCCTGGAGGATGGCAATAACCTCGCTCACAGAATATTTGGCCAGCATACAGGATGGGTTTGATAAATGGTTTTCTTTTTGGTGATGCCCGAGATGGAACATGGGGCCTTCCACCACCTAGATCAGCATTCTACCACTGAGCCACAACCCAGCTCTGGTTGATGTGAGCAGGTAACATTATCAGCCATAAGAAGTTTCCGGAAGACACTGGCAGCTGCACCCTAAATGTAAAACTCAGTACCTTCTGTCCTTACTTACTGGGGTAAGGACAGCCACCAGCTCTCATGCCTCAGGCCCTCATGCTTACATTCTCTGCAGCCTGCCCCTTGTTCATGCTGCCTGGAAGAGAATGAAGCCACTGTGTCTCTGGCCTCGCTAACGTGACTGTAGCTCTAACTCTGATTGCTGCTAACAGTCTCAACAGTGTGGCTACCCATGCCCATGCCAACACCCACTCCCACCCTCATGGGCACCTCATTCTAATATGCCCTAGGTTTTCAACCCCACTTTATTTTTACTTACTAGAGAGAGAGGGAGGCAGATAGAATGGTAGAATGGGCACAGCAGGGTTCCAGCCACTGCAAACGAACTCCAGATGCATGTGCCACCTTGTGCATCTGGCTTACGTGGGTTCTGGGGAACTGAACCTGGGTTCTTCGGCTTCTCAGGCAAGCGCCATAGCCACTAAACCATCTCTCCAGCCCTACCTCACTGTCTTGACAGGGCTGTTCTGCCACCTGGACCCCCAGCTGACTTCCCAGGCACAGCGGTGGAGGGGGGGAGGGAGGGGAGGTGTCTTCAGTGTGGGAAACTGACTCACATCACTCCTGAAGAAGGGATCCTACCCTCAGCTGTCACCTCAGTGCTAAGGCCTTGTGACCTGCTGGATAGAGGTGGGGTAAGGCCCTTGGAGTTGTCCCTGGTCCACACAGATGCTGGGAGCTTACTTAGTGCCTCCTGATGCCAAGAGCTGCCCAGACATTAGTAATAAAGAACCCTCCATCTAGCCTGGTGACTCTCATAGCAGACACCTCTCCTGCCAGGTCACACTTCATGCTCCTTCCTCCTCTCACCTACCACCTGTCCCTTTTCGGCCAAGGAACAGGGGACCATGCTTGAGTCAGCCAGAGGCTGTTTCCAGCAAGATGGCAGTGGGGTGGTGGTGGGGGGAACGTGTGGAGCAGAGAAAGCCTCTATTTATAATGCTCACAGATCCCTCCTCCACACTAGTCTGCCCCCCCCCCCCACCGGGCACTGGCTCTCTCTCCAGTATGAGTGACCCTGTGGGCCTGCCCTCACCAGGTGGAGCAAGGTCACATAAGCCCAAGCACCCCCATGCCTAGGCTCACAATGGGCCTGGCCACAGGTCAGGTGGCAAGGCCCAGCAGTAGCAAGAAACTGGCAGATCAGGTTTTTTCCAGATGTGGAAGATAGTGTGGTTGCTAACCAACACGAGAAAGGGTTCCCCATCCCACCCCAGCTGGTCTCCAACACTAGAAAGGGTCCCCTCCACCAGCTGGTCTGTAGTCCTGGGGTCCAGGAATCCCCATTAGAGCCGGAGTTGCCCACCAGGCTTAGAAACATGAAGCAGACATTTTCCCTTCTCCCTGGGACACTGATCCTCCAAGGGACCCCATGTTTTCTAGTAAACATGGCCACATGGGTTTCTCCGGGACTGGCTATGGGGCTGGGCTCCTCTGGGAGACAGGATGGCGCCCAACAGAGTCAACAACCACCACAAGGACAGCACAACAGGACCTGCTCCCACAGCACACAGAAAGGACAGCCCAAGTCTGAAAAAAATCATGACTCCTGCACCCACCCTTGGAACAGTCACTGCCTCCTACCTGACTTTTACAGCTGCAAGTAAGGCTTGGAGAAAAGTGAATGGTCCAAGGTCACATGCTGCACAGGTGCAATTTGCAAATACCATCTGGATCTTGCCTCTGGTGAGCCACACACACACACACACACCACCACCACCACCACCACCACATTTAATCTCAGAATTCTCACAGCCATACAAGGAGTCAGACGCTAATCCCATGTCTCAGATTTTAGAAACTGAGGTCCCTAAAGGTGAAGACCCCGCCCACCAAGGTCACAGGAGTGGCAGTCCAACCTGTATCTAACGCTAGCACTTCATAGTGACATTAAACTGCCTTAGTTTCTTCTCCAGACCCCAGATGGATAGGACCTGGGCCAATCTCGGTATTGCATTATGTTAGGAGCCTGTACAGTTTTCCAAAGAGGATACCCAGACAGACCTTGGCCCTCTCCCCATCTTCCAGGCCTGGAGACTAAAAGGAAACAGGCCTCCCACTGAGCAGAAAGGAAATAACTCCTGGCTTCCGGCCTGACAATCCAAGCGTGTGAAAAGGATCTGATGGACGCACAGATGAACCACCTGCCCATTGCACAGATGTGGAGACTGAGGCTACAAGAAGGGGTTTGGGTCGGGGGTGGGAGTGAGACCCTGGGCCTGGATTCAGGCCACCAAATGCTTCTTGGGGCCAGAGTCACTTGATGGACAAGGACAGGAGCCACCCGATGCCCACTCCCTTCCCCAGCTGGGCAGATGCCAGGGCAGTGGACAAGACGGCTGGTCTCACTGGTGAGCGTTGATACCTCCCCTGGCCACGGAGCCCAGGCCTGGTCCCCACTCCGGGCCACCGCAGAAGATGTAGCCGACTCCCCTCCAGGCAGAAGCAGCGGGGTCTCCGGGAGGGCCAAGTGCGCCCGCGAGGGCGGCAGCGGGGAAGCGCCCCGAGGCTGGAGCAGCACGGTGCCCGCCGCCCGCCCCACATCCGGGCCCCGAGCGCCCGGCGCAGCGCCAGGCCTCACCTGCACCGCCCTGGTGAAGAAGATGCCCGCGTCCGACGCCAGCTTCTTCATGTTGAAGTCCATGGCGAGTCTGTACGCACCGCCGCCGCGCCGGCCCGAGCGCAGCCGGCAGCCCCCGGCCCCGCCGCCGCCCGCACCCCGCCCACCTGCTGCAGGCGTCGGCCCTCCGCTCCTCCGCTCCTCCGCCCGCCCGTCCGCGGCCGCCCGGGAGCGGAGCGCAGGGCGGGGCGCGGCGGCCGCGGGGAGGAGCCTGGCGGGCGGGGCGGGGCGGGGGCGGGGCGCGCGGCTTCCCCCTGCTGGCCGCTGGCCGCACCAGCCTCTGACGCGCCCCTTTGAGTACCACGATGACCTCTGAAAGCCCGGGCGCTCCTAGATAGCTGTTTGCAGGTGTACAGCCGAACTAGACGCCATTTGCCATCTTGCTAATGTCTTTGTTTTTATTTATTTATTTTTGCTAATGCCTTTTTTGTTTGTTTGTTTTGTCGAGGTAGGGTCTCACACTAGTCCAGGCTGACCTAGAACTCACTCTGTAGCCCCAGGCTGGCCCCGAACTCACGATGCTCCTCCTACCTCAGCCTCCCCAGTGCTAGGATTAAACGTGTGTGCCACAACTACAGGCTTTACACATTTTTGAAAATATATATTTTGGCCCTGGCGTGGTGCTGCACGCCTTTAATCCCAGCATTTAGGAGGCAGAGGTAAGAGGATTGCTGTGAGTTCAAGGCCAGCCTGAGACTCCATAGTGAATTCCAGGTCAGCAAGAAGGCGTACATCTTTAATCCCAGCACTGGGGAGGCAGAGGTAGGAGGAACACGTGAGTTCAAGGCCACTCTGAGATTACATACTGAATTCCAGGTCAGCCTGGGCTAGGGCAAGACCCTTACTCAAAAATCCAAGAAAAAAGATATATATTTAATTTATTTGTAAGCAGAGAGAGAAGAGACAGAGAAAGAAAGGGCATCTCAGGGCTGCCAGTGCTGCAAATGAACTCCAGATGCCTATGCCACTTTGTGTATGTGGCTTTACATGGGTACTGGGGAATTGAACCCAGGTCATTAGGCTTTGCAGGCAAGTGCCTTAACCACTGAGATATCTCTCCAGCCTGCCTTACATGTTTTGGGTTTTGTTTTTTTTTTTTTGTCTTTTGAAAGTAAGGTCTCACTCTAGCCCAGGGTGACCTGGAATTCATATAGTCTTAGGATGGCTTCAAACTCACTGTGATCTTCCTACCTCTGCCTCCCCAAAGCTTGGATTAAAGGTGTGCGCCACCATGTCTGGCTCCCCAAGCATTTTTTAAATGTTTATATATTAATGTATATATATTATAATATATTATTATAAATGTATATATATTAATGCAACTCTGACCTTTTTATTTATTTATTTATTTATTTATTTGACAGAGAAAGAGGGAGAGAATGGGTATGCCAGGGCCTCCAGCCACTGAAAATGAACTCCAGATGTGTGGGCCCCCTTGTGCATCTGACGAAGGTGGGTCCTGGGGAATCAAACCTGGGTCCTTTGGCTATACAGGCAAACACCTTAACTGCTAAGACATCTCTCCAGCCCAAGATCTGTTTTTATTTATTTATTTATTTATTTATTTATTAGAGAGAGAGAGAATGGGTGCACCAGGGCATCTAGCCACTGGAAACGAACTCCAGACGCATGTGCCACCATACGCATAAGGCTTACATGAGATCTGGATAATCATACCTGGGTCTTTAGGCTTCTCAAGCATGTGCCTTAAGTGCTAAGCCATCTCTACAGCCCCTACTCTGACATTTTTTGAGGGGGTGGTTTCGAGGTAGGGTCTTGCTCTAGCCCAGGCTGACCTGGAATTCACTATGGAGTCTCAGGGTGGCGTCTAACTCACAGCGATCCTCCTACTCTGCCTCCCCAGTGCTGGGATTAAAGCTGTGCGCCACCACTGCACGGCTTTTCAGCTCTCACTTTTGATTACAGAAACTTCTTTTCAGATGACAATGACCACTGGCATGACTCAAAACTCAACATAGTGCTGAGAAGAAGAGACAGTGGAGTGTTCAGTACTGAGACAACCCTATCACACCTTCCAAGACTCAGGGTCCATTGCAGAAGAAGTGGCAAAAAGAATGTAAGAGACAAAAGAAGGGTAAGTCTGCTTACAATACAATCTGCCAGACACAAAATGGTCTGGATAATTATGACTTCACAGAGCCTAACATGACCTACATAAGACCTTCATTTTTTTTCTCATCTTATCCCTTTCCCTCATCAACCTCCTCCTCCTCCTCCTCTTCTTCTTCTTCTTCTTTTTTTTTTTTTTACATATTTTTATTTATTTATTTGAGAGCAACAGACAGAGAAAGAGGAAGAGAGAGAGAGAATGAGTGCACCAGGGCCTCCAGCCACTGCAAACGAACTCCAGATGTTTTCACCCCCTTGTGCATCTGGCTAACACGGGTCCTGGGGAATTGAGCCTCGAACCAGCCTCCTTAGGCTTCACAGGCAAGCGCTTAACCGCTAAGCCATCTCTCCAGCCCTCTTCTTCTTTTATGTAGGGGTCTCACTCTAGACCAGGCTGACCTGGAATTTACTATGTAGTCTCAGACTGGCCTTGAACTCACAGACAGAAAGTGACTGATATTCATAACCATGCAGGGGCTGACACAACCTACACAAGACCTACATAACAGGAAGAAACGATGATGACCTCAAAATAGAAGAGAGACTAATGGGAAAGAGGAGGGAATTTAGTGAAGGTGGATTTGGGAGGGGGAGAATGGGGTGGTGGGTAGGAATTATTGTGGTTTATTGTCTATACTTACGGAAACTGTCAATAAAAAGTTTAAAAAGGGCTGGAGAGATGGCTTAGCGGTTAAGGCACTTGCATGTGAAGACTAACAACTCATGTTCTACCCTACAGATCCCACCTAAGCCAGAGGCACAGGGTGATGAAAGCACGCAAGGTTGCACATGCACGCAAGATGGCACAGGTGTCTAGTTTGATTGCAATAGCTAGAGGCCCTGGCATGCCAACTCTTTCTCTCTCACTCGCTCATAAAAAGATACAAAAATAAAAAGTTTTAAAAAATCCTTCTACTTCTGCCTCTCAAGTGCTGGGATTAAAGACATTGCACCACCACTCCTGGCTCTATGTATTTATTTATTTTGTTATATATTTTATATAAATTTTATTTATTTATTTATTGTTTATTTACTGATTGATTTGAGAGCAAGAGAGAGAGAGAGAATGGCATGCCAAGGCCTCCAGCCACTGCAAATGAACTCCAGACGCATGCACCCCCTTGTGCATCTAGCTAACGTGGGTCCTGGGGAATCAAGCCTCTAATCGGAGTCCTTAGGCTTCACAGGCAAGCACTTAACCACTAATGCATACACCACCATGTGCATATGGCTTATGTGGGACCTGGAGAATTGAATCTGGGTCCTTTGATTTTGCAGGCATACACCTTAACCGCTAAGCCATCTCTCCAGCCCCTCTTTTCTGTTTTGATGTCATAATTTTCTCTCCTATTATGCATGCTATGTCAGCCTCTGTGAGGTTATAAACACCACAGCCACTTTGTGCTTGGAAGATAGTGTTAGAAAGTACTCCTCCTCTTTTTCTGTGTCCCCCCCCTCTCTTTTTCAAGGCAGGATCATATTATAGCCCAGGCTGACCTGGAACTCACTCTGTCACTCTAGACTGGACTTGAACTCACAGCAATCCTCCTACCTCAGCCTCCTAAGTGCTGTGATTATAGGCATGCACCACCACAACCAGCTCCAAATTTTATTTTAATTAATTAAATTTTTGTTTTTCAAGATAAGTCTTGCTCTAGCCCAGGCTAACCTGGAATTCACTATGTAGTCTCAGGGTGGCTTTGAACTCACAGTGATCCTCCTACCTATGGCTCCTTAATGCTGGGATTAACAATGTGTGCTACCATGCCCAGCTATTTTATTTATGAGAGAGAGAGAGTGAGGGAATGGGCACTCCAGGACCTCCAGCCATTGCAAAAGAACTCCAGAAGCATGTACCACTTTGTGCATCTGGCTTTATGTGGGTCCTGGGGAATTGAACCGAGGTCGTTAGGCTTTGCAGGCAAGTGTCTTAACTACCAAGCCATCTCTCCAGCCCTTATTTTTATTTATTTATTTTGAGGTAGGGTTTCACTCTAGCTCAAGCTGACCTGGAATTCACTCTGTAGTGTCAGGGTGGCCTTGAACTCACGGTGTTCCTTCTACCTCTGCCTCCCGAGTGCTGGGATTAAAGGCGTGTGCCACCAGGCCCAGCTAATTTTATGTATTTAGGTGGATGTATGTTTACATGATGAGATGATGAAATCAGATTATCATCTCCGTCACCTACTTATCATTCCTTATTATTGTTAGGACATTTCAAGTCACCCTCTTTAGTGAAATTCGCAATACCTGATTAACTACTGTCACCTTGCAGTTGTGCAATAGATCTGGAAAATGATCAAAGCCCTCCCTTGCTGGCTCCTTTTCTTTCCCATGTCCCCCGCCTTTCCCTATTTTTGCCTCTCCATCTCCCTTTCCCTTTCTTGCAATCCTGTCTCTAATCTGGTAAGGCCCTTCTATCCCAATTTCTCCATTTCTTTTGCCCTGAGACACCTCTTGCTAAAACCACTCTGTCCCTGACTTCAGCCTCTGATCTTGGCCCTATAAGACAACTGAGCCAGGGTGTCTCAGGGGTCCTTATGTTTCCCATAGTTGTGGAAATAGGTACAGAGGGGTTGCATTGAAGAGAGAGGGTCCTGGAGCCAGAACCTGGAGACCAGAATGGGAAGAAAGGTATAGACACCTTCCTTGTGAGGCCCAAGTCCTTATCTCTGCTAGGGGAGGAAATGGGTTGCTCTTGGGTATGGGCATTTGCTGACCTTGAACCCAGCTTCTCATAAGCCCCAGACAGGAAGGAGGATGACCTACAGATTCTCCTATCCCCATTGCCTTCTGTGTAGCTTGAGTGAAGGGTGGTTTGGCTTGTTATCTGCTTGGACCTGTCCTCCTTCCCTACACAATCCTCCTTCCTTGGCCTTCTGAATGCTGGGATTATAGTTGTATGCCACCATGCCTGGCAAGGCTTCATCTGACTCAGGGAGAAATGGTATCTTCTTCTTCCTGGTCTTGTTCATCCTCCTTTTTTTTTTTCTTCTTTAGTTTGGTTTTTCAAGGTAGGGTCTGGCTGTTATAGGCCAGGCTGACCTGGAATTCACTATGAAGTTAGCCTCAGGGTGGTCTTGAATTCACTGTGGTCCTCCTGCCTCTGCCTCCTAGGTGCTGGGATTAAAGGCATATGCCACCATACCTAGCTGATGGTTTTGTTTGGTTGGTTTTGGTGTTCCAAGGCCTATGAAGTCTCAGGGTGGCCTCAAACTCACAGTGATCCTCCTATGTCTGCCTCCAGAGTACTGGGATTAAAGGCATGTGCCACCATGCCTGGTTTTTTTTTTAAATTTGTGTCTGATCACTCATTTATTTACCAGTATCTGTCTGTTGCTGATCATAGCATTCATTTAGAACCATCCAAGCATACCATCTAACAGCTAACCAATACAGTTAATGTTCATTCCTTCATTTAATAACTCACATTGACAAAAAAGACTCATTGCTGGGCGCGGTGGTACATGCCTTTAATCCCAGCATTTTGGAGGAAGAAGTAGGAGGACTGCTGTGAGGTCAAGGCCAGCTTGGAGCTACAGAGTGAGTTCCAGGTCAGCCTGGGCTAGAGGGAGACCCTACCTCGAAAAATACAAACAAAAGTAAACAAACAAAAGTGGGGTGGAGAGATGGCTTAGAGGCTAAGACATTTGCCTGCAAAGCCAAAGGATACAGGTTTGATTCCCCAGAACCCATGTAAGTCAGGTGCACAAGGGGGCACATACGTCTGGAGTTCGTTTGCAACGACTAGAGGCCCAAGTGCAACCAGCTTCTCTCTATCTTTTTCCGCCTCTTTTTCTGTCTCAAATAAATAAATACAAATAAAATTTAAAAGAAAGAAAGGGCTGGAGAGATGGTTTAGAAGTTAAGGCATTTGCTGGCAAAGTCAAAGGACTCAGATTCAATTCCCCAGTACCCGTGTAAAGCATGTATCTAGAGTTCATTTGCACTGGTGTGCCTATTATCTCTGACTTTATCTAAACCTCTCTCTCCTCTCATATAAATAAATAAAATATTAAAGAAATAAAGAAAGAACTAAATCGGGCCAGCCGCGTGGTGGCACACGTCTTTAATCCCAGCATTTGGGAGGCAGAGGTAGGAGGATCGCTGTGAGTTGGAGGCCAGCCTGAGACGACCTAGTGAATTCCAGGGCAGGCTGGTCTAAAGTGAGACTCTACCTCAAAAAACAAAACAAAGCACCAAATTTTCTGACTTTCAACAGTCAGGGAAGACACACACAGATCCAGAACAAGGAGGAATCTGGCAAACAAGGAGGAATCTAGCAAGTGATCAAGAGGATCTCGAGGGAAGCTACAGGTGGTGGGGTTTGAAATTGGGCAGTTGATGGGGCTGGGCACGTCACTCAGTGGTTAACAGCACTTGGTCTCCTCCTGACTCAAGTTCAATTCCCTGACACCCGAGTAAAGCTAGATACGAGGTGGCACACGCACGCACACAAAGTCACGAATGCGTTACTTAATTCATGAAAAATGAAATCGGACACTTGAAGTACAGAAAGGCCTTGTCCACGTGGGGTAGAAAAGCCTAAAGTTCGGGATGCCCCACGACCTTCCAGCAACCCCCCTCCTTAGCCCCCCTCCGAAGCGTCCTGACAGCTGGTTGCGCCCCAGCCCCTTTAAAGTGACTCCGCCCCACTCAAGCCACCAGCGTCAATCTAATCCTGACAGCCAATCGTAGGAGAGAAGAGGCCGCTGCCGCGCCTCAACCGCACTTAGGAGGCGGGGCGGCGGGGCTGCGGGGCGTGGCCAACATGTCACATGACCCACCCCATTGGCCGAGGTCCACGGCGACGGGGAGCGGTTTGGAGGCGTTCATTGGCCAGCGCGGGGTTGGTCCGCGCGAGGCCACGCCCCCCGGAGGCTTGCGTTTGGTTGTGTTGCCGCCGGGGAAGGAGACGCTGCCCTTCCGCGGCGATGGTGTCCCGGGTGAGTGGCGAACCGCGCTGCGTCCTGTGGCCGGCCGGCGCTGCGCCAGGGCCTGGGGCTCATGCTTGCAAGCGGGTGGGGAGCCCGACCCACGGGGGGGGTCTAGATGGGGGCAGCTGTCCTTGCTCAGCCGGTCCGGGAAGGTGCCCAGGATGGGGCCGAAGGTGGCGCGAGAGGATGCCGCACTGGGGGGCTGGGTGGGCGGGTGGCGCGAGAAGGTAGCTGGGTCTGGGAGGAAGGCGCCCGGGCCTGGAACGTTGCGGCTGTCAGAGCAGGGGCGCAGGTAGCCTAGCTCGGGATGGCAAAGCAGACGGCTTGGAAGGAGCAGGTGTGTCAGCGTTGCAGGGTAACAGGACGATCTTGAAGGATGTTCTTAGGGGTCGGGGGTCTGCCTGGGCTCCCTAAAACTAGGGATGTTGCGAGGTCCATTGTAGTGGCGGGGGGTGGCTGCTCAATGTCCGGCTGCATGGGACAGGACACGGAGCAGAGGGGACTCGAGGGAGTGCTTGGATTTGGGGACACTGCTGGGTCGAGAGGGTGCTCAGGTAAAAGGCGTTTTAGGGGTGAGGTTCTTTGAGACGGGGAAGGAGGGCCTGGGATGGAAAGCGTGGGTATCTATGGGTGAGGGTGTCATAAGTGTCATAGCGGAGGTGGAGGAGACTTCCCAGGTGGAGCCAGGCCCTGTCCCGAATTAGAAGTATGTACAGCGTGGGGTGTTTTCGCATCGGGGAAGAGGCGCTGGCTTCTCTCAGGCCACGGAGGCAGGCAGGGTATGGATTGATTGAATTTGAACCCTTACTTTTAGTGAAGCAGGCGCACGTGACAGGTAATGCTCCCTCCCTTCCTGTGGGAGGGTCCCAGACAGCAGAGGCCATCTGGACCCTCCTAGGGACAGTAGCAGGCCAGGCTCTTAGAGCATGTGTCAGGCCCTTCACGTGTGGCATGGGTAAACAGTACCAGTGTGTGTGTACGGCATGTGGCGACTGAGAGTCACGCCTACTGCCCTGGAATTCCTGCCGATTGCTGGCTGCTCACCTCGCAGAGCCTCAGTTTCCCCATCCTCTGATGAACTGTGGTTATCAGGAGCCTTCTGTGAATGACCCACCTTAAAACTACTAGAGAGCCTGTTGCCAGCTGTCATGGCAGGAAGAGCTGGCTGGTCCTCTAATGTTCTCCTCTTCTCCCACTAAGGCCAAGCCAGGCCAGGGGGTAGGAGGAAGGGCTTCCAGGATTAAACCCAGGTCCTGGCCTCTGGATGTCAAAGCTCAACTTCATGACCTCCTTTGTGGTAGTCCCTTGCCCTTGACCAGGAGACAGTTTGCTCAACTCCGGAATGTCACCCTGCCTGCCTCCCCCTTCCCCCCAGCCCCGGGCTAGACTGGGATCTGTACAAGTGTGCCTCCCACTCACTGAGGATAAGCTGTCTCTTGTGCTGGCCCAGTGAATTTGGCTGCCATCCCAGGAAGACAGGGTCTGTCTTGGCCTGTGTTCCTTCCTCTTGTGGTCCTGGGAGACCTTGAAGGCATTCTTGAACTTGGTGCTGGCAGTGGGGAGTACTCTTGTGGGGTCTGGGGTTCTGGACTGTGTACAGTCTAGCCACTGATTCCCTGGTCTTGTGCCCTGGGCAGGTCTGGGGTGGGGAGCAGGTGGCGCTGCTGGGGCTGCACTGCCCGCTTGCTCCACATCAGGTTTAGAAGAGTTGTGTCAAGCAAGAGTCTAGAGTCCATTAGACATTGATCTAAATCTTCTTCCTACCACATGTCAGCTGTGTTACTTTGGACTCCTGGTTTAGTCTTCCTGAGACTCAGTTTCCTCACTGGAAGGTAGGAGCAGGCGGTTTACATCTGTTTCACCAAGTTGTCATGGTTAGTGAAATAGAAAAAATGCAGCATGTAATCCCTGCCCTTGAGAGGCTGAGGTTGCAGGAGTGCCTGGTGTTCAAAGTCAGCCTGGTCTTCCTTGTAAGACCCTGTCTCAAAGCAAAGCAAGTGAAAACCAGGAAGCAAGCAAACAAACAAACTCTCCCAGCACACTTACTATCTATAGGAAGTAAAACATTCTTGACTTTGTAGGAGATGAAAAAGTTGTCATGCTTCTGTGTGGGGCCTGAGAACTCTGTTTAGCTGATGGGCTGTATACTTTTAAAAGGCTGAGAAAAGAGAAGTGGGGGTGTGGTGGCCTTCAGGGGGTTGAGGGGGCTGAGGTAGGGATCTTCCTGAGTAGCAGGTCAGCCTGGGACTGTGTGGAATGAGTTCCACATGGTCAGCCTCAGCTACAGCCTGGAACACTCCTCCCCCATAAGAAAAAGCCTGAGAAAGTGCAGAAGGCTCTTAAGTTGGAGATGATCTATTTATCTCCTAGGCTCCAGACCCCCCCCTTTTTTTTTTAGTTTTTTGAGGTAGGTTCTCACTCTGGCCCAGGCTGACCTGGAATTCATTATGTAGTTTCAGGGTGGCCTTCAACTCATGGTGATCCTCCTACCTCTGCATGCGCCACCATGCCTGGCCCCAAGTCCCTTTTGGGGCCAGCATGCCAGAGTTGTCTTCTACCCCCAAAAGGATACAGGGATTGTGGATCCTCTGGTGGCTTCTCGGCCTACAGGGGCAGTGGGCTGGGGCCTGGTTCCAGTCCTGGGATTCCAGATGCAGGCTTGGTGATCATCTGGTCCACCTAGTGCACTTTGTGTGTGTCCACACATGCTTTGTCACTGAACTGTAGCTCCCGCCCACTTTTTAATTTTTTTTAAATATTTTTTGTTTTTATTTTATTTATTTGACAGCGACAGACAGAGAGAGAAAGAGGCAGATAGAGAGGGAGAATGGGTGCACCAGGGCCTCCAGCCACTGCATATGCACTCCAGACGCATGCACCCCTTGTGCATCTGGCTAACACGGGTCCTGGTGAATCGAGCCTTAAACCAGAGTCCTTAGGCTCCACAGGCAAGTGCTCAACCGTTAAGCCATCTCTCCAGCCCCACTTTTTAATTTTTATTTATTTATTTTCAAGCAGAGAGACATAGAAGAGATACAAACAGAGAGAATGAGCATGCCAGGGCCTCCAGCCACGACCATCGAACTCCAGATTCCTGTGCTGCTTTTTGCATCTGGCTTTACATGGGTACCAGGGAATCAAACCAAGATTGTTAGGGTTTGCAGGCAAGCTCCTTAACTGTTGAGCCATCGCCCCAGCCCCCCCCTCATTTGATTATTATTTATTTATTTTTGGTTTTTCGAGGTAGGGTCCCACTCTAGCTCAGGCTGACCTGGAATTCACTATGTATTCTCAGGATAGCCTTGAACTCAAGGCAATCATCCTCCCTCTGTCTCCTGAGGGCAGGGATTAAAGATGTGTACCACCAGGCCTTGCAGGGCACTTAAAAAATATTTTATTCATTTGCAAGTAGAGAGGATGGGGAGGGAGAGAATGGGCATACCAGGGCCTCTTGCAGCTACAAAAGAACTCTAGAGTCATGCACCACCATGCCCAGTTTTATTTTTTATTTTGAGACAGAGTTTGGCTCAATTAGGCTGGTGTTGAGCTTGCTGTGAAGTCCAGGCAGGCCTTCAGCTTGGTATTCTTCAGCCTCAGCAACTCAAACATCTTAGATCTTAGATTCCTGAGATACTTGTGTCTCACTCCTCTGTCTCTTAGCTCTGCGGAGGGACCTTCTGGTATGTGTGCCCCTGTCCTGCTGGGATGTGCATGGTGCTCAGGACCCAGTCAGCAACCAGTTGAAGACATTCCCTGAGGGCTTCTGCCTGGGCTGCTGGACCTATCATGGCCTTCCGCCGGACTGAGGGCATGCCCATGATCCAGGCCTTGGCCATGACAGTGGCAGAGATCCCTGTGTTCCTGTACACAACATTTGGGCAGGTAAGGCCTGGGGGGAGTGTGGTCTAGCCCCTGTTCTATTCCCCCTTCCCGCACTAGTCTGAAAAACTGAGCTGCTCAGCCCAGGGACTCTCAGCAGTGAATGTGCTGGGTCCTTGTTATGTCTACGCCTTAAGCAAAGTAAAAGGACTGGGTTAGGGCTCTGGGGCCTCAAGTCTTGTCGTTGCACTAAAGCTAGGTGCCCAGTTTCTCAGTCTAGGGACGGGATCAATGTTGTCTTCTCTGACAGCCTTGTATGTTTTGTCCGACTGAGCTTCTTGACACTCCTGAAGCTCTGTCCTGGGGGTCAAAGTCCCATCCAAGAGACATCCAGGCCAGTGGCAGAGGGTGAGGATGAGCCTATTTGGATGGGGTTGTCTGGGAGAGCGATTGCCATCCACTCTAGGAGTCATTACGCATTGAGAGTCATCAGATCTGGGATTGAGTTACAGTTCTGTCACTGTTGCTGACGTCACCATTCCTGATCTGGAGCATGACAGGTAACGTGTCAAGTCCTGGAACAGTGCGCTGCAGCCCTGTAGGTGTATTATGGTGACTGACAGTGTTGGGGACAGCTCTTGACCCGAAGATTCATTTCCTTGGTGCTGGCATTGGGCTATCTTTATATCTCTGTGGTTCACAGTTCACAAAGACTGTCCAGTCCCCTCTCCAATGGCGGCTGACTTTGTCACTCTGTATATTTATTTTTTACTTATGAGAAAGAGAGAGGAGAGAGAGAGAAAGAATGGGTACACTCGAGCCTCTAGTCACTGCAAGCGAACTCCAGATGCATGCACCAATGTGCGCATCCGGCTTACACGGGTTCTGGGGAATCAAACCTGGGTCCTTAGGCTTCGCAGGTGTCACAGTAATCTTTGCATCGCTGCAGTGAGCTTCCAAACCACACACAGTTATGGGAGGAAGGGAATTTATTTGAAGCTTAGCGATCCAGGGGAAGTTTGATGATGGTAGAAGCTTGCCACCTTTCATAGATCCATGTAGAGAGAGAAAAAAAAAACACAAAAGGGCTGGAGAGATGGCTTAGCGGTTAAGCGCTTGCCTGTGAAGCCTAAGGACCCCGGTTCGAGGCTCGGCTCCCCAGGTCCCACGTTAGCCAGATGCACAAGGGGGCGCACGCGTCTGGAGTTCGTTTGCAGAGGCTGGAAGCCCTGGCGCGCCCATTCTCTCTCTCTCCCTCTATCTGTCTTTCTCTCTGTGTCTGTCGCTCTCAAATAAATAAATAAAAAAAATATTAAAAAAAAAAAACACAAAAAACAATACAAAACAAACAAACAAAAAAACAACCACCCTTAGCACAAGCAAACACATTTCAAGAACTCCAGACAGAACTCAGCCAGGTTGGATACTGGAAATTCCAGATCCGCCCCCAAACACACTTTAGGGCTTGACTCTAGGATCCACCCACAGTGACATTTCCTCTAGCCAAATTGCAAGCTTGAGTAAACAAACCTCCTGAATCTATTGCGGGTAATTCTTTCAAACTACCACAGCAGCCAGGTATGGTAGCTCATGCCTTTAATCCCAGCAGAGGTAGGAGGATCACTGAGTTCACAGGCCACCCTCAGAGTATTCAGAGGCAGAGGTAGTTGGATTGGATCACTGTAAGTTTGAGGCCACCCTGAGACTACATAGTGAATTCCAGGTCAGCCCGAGCTAGAGTGAGACCCTACCTGAAAAACCAAAAACAAACAAACAACAACAACAAAAAAACCTAACACTGCAGGCAAGCACCTTAACTGCCAAACCATCTCTCCAGCCCTCCATCACTCTTCTTTTGTTTCAAGGTAGGGCCTCACTCTAGCCCAGGCTGACCTGGAATTCACTATGTAGTCTCAGGGTGGCCTTGAATTCCTGGTGATTCTCCTACCTCTGCCTCTGGAGTGCTGGGACTAAAGGCATGCGCCCCCACACCCCAGCGGAAGAGCTTTCTTTCGGGTGACATAACTGGACCACCTCTCTCTTTCCTGTAGTCTGCATTCTCACAACTGCGGTTGACGCCAGGCCTGCGGAAGGTCCTGTTTGCCACGGCCCTGGGGACCGTGGCCCTGGCCCTGGCTGCCCACCAGCTGAAGAGGCGCCGGCGGAAGAAGAAGCAGGTGGGCCCTGAGGTAGGAGGTGAGCAGCTGGGCACCATACCTTTGCCCATCCTCATGGCCCGCAAGGTCCCATCGGTGAAGAAAGGTAGGTGAGCTGCAGTGAAATGCCCTGACTGCTCATATCCCAGAGCTATTCAATGTGGGGTCTCAGGCTGGTGCTGGTGTTTTCGTGTCTCACACCTAGATTCTCCTCAGTGGGAATCAACCTTCCTTGAGACTGTTAGGCTCACTGTTATAGGTAGTACCCCAGTGCGGGCACTTGGCCCGTCGCGCTGGTTCGGTGTTCTATCACATGAAGAACCTTCAGCATACCATTAGTCCCAGCTGTTAGGAGAGAGGCAGAGGTAGGAGGGTCGCTGTGAGTTTGAAGCCTGCCTAGGGTTAAAGAGTGAGTTCCAGGGCTGGAGAGATGGCTTAGCGGTTAAGCGCTTGCCTGTGAAGCCTAAGGACCCCGGTTCGAGGCTCGGTTCCCCAGGTCCCACGTTAGCCAGATGCACAGGAGGGCGCACGCGTCTGGAGTTCGTTTGCAGAGGCTGGAAGCCCTGGCGCGTCCATTCCCTCTCACTCCCTCTATCTGTCTTTCTCTCTGTGTCTGTCGCTCTCAAATAAATAAATAAAAAATTTAAAAAAAATTAAAAAAAAAAAAGCAGCTCTTCCAAGAGGCTACTGCATTTCCTATTAAAAAAAAATTAAAAAAAAAAAAAAAAGAGTGAGTTCCAGGTCAGCCTGGGCTGGAGTAAGAGCCAACCACCAAAAAAATTTTAAAAATTAATAAATTAATAAAATAAAATTTGGAGTACCCAGGTTGGGTCCAGGGATATAAGCTTCCCCAGGCCATAAGGATTCTTTCATTTATTTATTTATTTATTTATTTATTTATTTATTTATTTATTTGGTTTTTCGAGGTAGAGTCTCACTCTGGCTCAGGCTGACCTGGAATTCACTATGTAGTCTCAGGGTGGCCTCGAACTCACGTTGATCCTCCTACCTCTGCCTCCCGAGTGCTGGGATTAAAGGTGTGCGCCACCACGCCCAGCTCATTTATTTATTATTTGAGAGAGAGAGAGAGAGAGAGAATAGGTGCCCCAGGGCTTCCAGCCACTGCAAATGAACTCTAGATGCATGTGCCACCTAATACATCTGGCTTATGTGGTTCCTAGAAAATTGAACCCAGGTCCTTTGGCTTTGCAGACAAGTACCTTAACTGATAAGCCATCTCTCCAGCCCTCGCCATAAGGATTCTGAAATATAAATTAGTCCTCCCATCCTCCTCCATTTCTCTCTTTTATTTTGGGGGGGAGGTTCAAGGTAGAGTCTTGCTGTAGTCCGGGCTGACCTGGAATTCACTATGTAGTCTCAGGGTGGCCTTGAACTCAAGGGGATTCTCCTACCACTGTCTTCTGAGTGCTGAAATTGAAGGCGTGCAACACCATGGCCAGCTCTTCTCTCTTTTAAAAAACTATGTTTATTTGAGAGAGAGAGTACATGAGTATGGGTGTTCTAGGGCCTCTTGCTACTGCAAATGAACTCCAGATGCATGCACCACCTTGTGCATCTGGCTTACGTGGATCCTGGGGAATTGAGCCTTGAACTAGGGTCCTTAGGCTTCACAGGCAAGCGCTTAACAGCTAAGTCATCTCTCTAGCCCCTCTTCTTTCTTAAAAATATTTTTATTTATTTATTTGACAAAGAAAGTGGGGGGAGAGAGAGAGAGAGAATGGGCACCCCGGGGCCTCCAGCCATTGCAAATGAACTCCAGATGCATGTACCCCCTTGTGCATCTGGCTAATGTGAGTCCTGGGGAATTGAACCTGGGTCCTTTGGCTTTGCAGGCAAGTACCTTAACCACTAAGCTATCCCTCCAGCTCCCCTCCTCTTTTTTATTAAAAAAAATAGAAGATTGATTTGCATGTGGTAAAAGTTATGTTTTTTATATATATTTAAAAATAGTTTTTGTTTCTACTCATTTGAACAAGAGAGAATGGGAGTACTAGAGCTTCCAGCCACTGCAAACAAACTCCAGACCCATGTGCCACCATGTGCATCTGGCTTACGTGGGTACTGGGGAATTGAACCTGGGTCCTTAGGTTTCACAAGCAAGCCCCTTAACCTCTAAGCTATCTCACCAGCTTTATGTTTTTTTCTTGAGGCAGGATCTCACCCTACCTCAGGTTGACATGGAATTCACTATATATTCTTAGGGTGGCCTTGAACTCCTACTTCTGCCTTCCAAGTCCAGGGATTAAAGGCATGTGCCACCACACTTGACTTATGTTTTTTTTTTAATATTTTGTTTTAAATTTTTTTGTTTAATTTTTATTTACTTATTTGAGAGCAACAGAGAGAAAGAGGCAGATATATAGAGAGAATGGGCATGCCAGGGCCTCCAGCCACTGCAGACAAACTCTAGACGCATGCGCCCCCTTGTGCATCTGTCTACTGTGGGTCTTGGGGAATTGAGCCTCAAACCGGGGTCCTTAGCCTTCACAGGCAAGCGCTTAACCACTAAGCCATCTCTCCAGCCCTAATATTTTATTTTTATTTATTTATTTGAGAGAGAGATACAGAAATAGGCAGGTAGAGAGAGAGAAAGAGGGAGAGAATGGGTGCACTAGGGCCTCCAGCCACTGCAAATGAACTCCAGATACATGTGCCACCTTGTGCATCTGGCTTACGTGGGTCCTGGGGAATTGAACCAGGGTCCTTAGGCTTTGCAGGCAAACTCCTTAACCGCTAAGCCATTTCCCCAGCCCTCCCACTTTTTTGTTTTGTTTGTTTGTTTTAAAACAGGGTCTCATTGTAGCTTAGGCTGGCTTCCAACTCTCAGCAATAGCAATCCTTCTACCTCACCCTCCCCTGCTGCTGGGATTAAAGGTGTATGCTACTATGCTCCTTTGGAAAGAATTTTTTTTTTTTAATTTATTTACTAGAGGGGAGGGTATGGATATGCCAGGGCCTCCTGCCACTGCACACAAATTCCAGACACATGTGTCAACCTTCATGCATCTTACTTGACATGGGTACTGGAGAATTGAACCTGGACCTTTGTAAGCAAGCACCTTTAACCCCTGAGTCATCTCTCCAGGCCAAGAATTATTTTGTTTTTGTTTTTTCAAGGAAGAGTCTCACTCTAGCCCAGGCTGACCTGGAATTCAACTACATACTCTCAGGGTGGCCTCTAACTCACTGCAATCCTCCTACCTCTGTCTCCTGAGTGCTGGGATTAAAGACGTGAGCCACCAAGCCTGCCCAACTTCTGGCGAGAATTTATTTATTTATTTGTTTGTTTGGGGGGGGTAGAGAATGGGCATGCTAGAGCCTCCAGACACATGCACCACCTTGTCCATCTGAATCCTGGGGAATCAAACCTGGGTCCCTTGGCTTTGTAGACAAGTACCTTAACTGCTAAGCCATCTCTCCAGCCCTTGGTAAGAATTTTTTCTTTTTTCTTTTTTGGTTTTTCAAGGTAGGGTCTCGCTCTAGCCCAGGCTGACCTGGAATTCACTCTGTAGTCTCAGGGTGGCCTTGAACTCAACTCCTACCTCTGCCTCCTGAGTGCTGGGATTAAAGACGTGCACCACCACGCCCGACTTTCAGTAAGAATTCCTAATGAGTCCCTCAGTCAAGCACACAGGAAAGTGACCTGGCCTCGTTCTCATCTTATCCCAACAGAGTGGGGTCCTCCTCTGGGCCTGGCCTGGGCTAGGCCTGCCGACAGCAGGACAGCCCTGTTCCTCTGCTAAGTGCATGGGCTCGAAGGGCTCTGCTGGTGGCCTGGCTTAGGAGGTCAGGACTGTCTTCTAGAAGGTGAGGATGGGGAAGAAGATTTGGGTGAGGGCCACCTGCATGACCCACCCCTCTGCTCCTCACAGGCTACTCCAGCCGGAGGGTACAGAGCCCTAGTAGCAAGAGCAATGACACTCTCAGCGGCATTTCCTCCATCGAACCCAGCAAGCACTCAGGCTCCTCCCACAGCTTGGCCTCGGTGAGCAACTGGAGTAGGATGTGGATTGCCAGGGACAGCCAGAGTGGCCGACAGAGCCTCCCACTCGGCTCTTCGGAAGCTTCTGGGCTGGCAAGGAGATGAGAGAGGCGGGCTTCTTCACTGGTTCACGTGTTCGTCCATGCCTGCGAGCATTCAGAGGTCGTTGCCAACCCCTGCAGGCATTGCAGGCATTGCTAGGAGACAGATGCGCGGGTGCAGAAGTGGGGAGGGGAGGGCTTCTCGGGAAAGCGCCGATCTGTGGAAGCGCCTGGCAGACTTCATTGCTCAGATGTCGAGCGAGTACCTGGGCGGTGACCACAGGGGGCGTGGGCGCTGGGGGTCTGGAGCGCAAGCGAGATCAGGAGATGATTGTTTCCCTAGGCTGTGGCTTTGCTTCCTTCACTCTTCTAAAGTTTTTCTTTTTTGATTTTGTTTTGTTTTGTTTTTTGAGGTAGGGTCTCACTCTAGCCCAGGCTGACCTACAATTCACTATGTAGTCGCAGGGTGGCCTCGAACATGTCATGACACTCCTCCTACCTCTGTCTCCTGAGTGATGGGATTAAAGGAGAGTGCCACCACGCCTGGCTCTTAGCTTTTTGCTTTTTAAATATCTTATTCATTCATTGGGGGGTGGGTGTCAGATAGAGAATGAGCATGCCAGGGTCTCCAGCCATTGCAAACGATCGTACCACATCTGCATGTGGCTTACATGGATACTGGTTATTGAACCTGGGTCCTTAGGCTTTGAAGGCAATACCTTAACTGCTAAGCCATCTCCCCAGCCTTCATCTAGGTTTTTTTGTTTGTTTTTTTGTTTGTTTGTTTTTTGTTCTTGTTGTTTGGTTTTCCAAAGTAGGGTCTCTAGCCCAGGCAGACCTGGAATTCACTATATCATCTCAGGGATATCATCTCAGAGTGGCCTTGAGCTCATGGCAATCCTCCTACCTCTGCCTCCCAAGTGCTGGTATTAAAGGTGTGCATCACCATGCCCAGCTTTTCATCTAGTTTTTAATTACTTCAGCAAGTACCAAGCCCTGGCTTGGATCCAGACTCTGCCCTTGGGAGGCAGGGGTGGGCAAGAGATGGTTCTTGTTAGAACCCAGTCTTTTGTAGGAGTGCACTGGCCATTCATCAGAATCATGCAAGATTCTGATTTGAGGTAAGTATTCTGTCTTCCTTTTCTGAGTAGTAGAACGGGAACTGGGTGGCATCAGTCAGGAGCTGGTCTCAAGTGTTTTCATGTGAGGCTATTGGCATTTGATACCATTCAGCTACCTGAGTCGATGGGACTGGGCAGTTCTGAGCAAGTGAACGCTAGCCTGGCTCATTGAGGGGTGGTTTTAGGGAGGATATGTGGCATCTGGTCAGGCACTGGAGGTGGTTTTAGAGGGGTCCCACCGATGGCCTCACTACTTCTCCTTACACTTGCTTCCCAGATGGTGGTGGTGAACTCATCCAGCCCCACAGCTGCATGCTCAGGCCCATGGGAAGCCAGAGGGATGGAGGAGTCTGTGCCCACCACTGACGGCAGTGCTGAGAGCCTCTATGTGCAAGGTGCGGCCAGGAGGCTGGCCCTGGGCCTCAGGGGCAGGGTGGTGGAGAGGACTGGCTTTCTGGGAGTCCAGTCAGGGCTCAGATCACTTCTCTAGGCACTGCTGCACAATCCCCACAAATCCTTATTTCAGCCCCGTCTGGACAGGGCTGAACATCTAGCCTAAGTGAAGAAATGGGACCCAGCTGCACAGTCCTGCCTGGTTTGCATCCTTCCGGGGCCTTCTGCCTTGGCACTCTGCTACATCCCCTCATGAACGATATTGTAAGGCCTGGCTCTCCCCTTCCCTCTTAGGCATGGAGCTCTTTGAGGAAGCCCTGCAGAAGTGGGAGCAGGCACTGACTGTGGGCCAGAGGGGGGATGGCATCAGCACCCCCACACCAGGGGATAACCTCCGGAATCTGGAGACCTCATCAGAGGTGCTGTCAGAGGTAGGTGGTTTTCCCTGTGTCCCCTGTTCCTGTGTTGCTCCTCTCATGGCCTCTACCGGCTATGCAGAGATTGCGAGGCTGGAAGATGGACAGGCTGACAATGGGTGTGCCTTCTGCCACCAAGCGTCTACTGTTCTTTCCCCTCCATGAGGGTGTCTTTCACAGTAAGTAAGATAATTCATGTAGCAATAAGTCTGGCCCCTGATCTTGGTGATGAATCATGAACAGATGCATGGTGATGCTCATCTTTATCTTTACTCTTTATCTTTTTTTTTGCCCTAACCCTCGAAAACCAAAACCAAACAAAAAGACCAATGCTCATGCTGTCATCAGACTCCTCGGGCTCTTCTTTCTTAGATTCCACATTTAAAAATATGGACTGTTCCGTGAATTTGCATGTTATCCTTACACAGGGGTCATGCTATTCTTGTCTCTCTCTTTTTTTTTAAAATTTTTTATTATTATTTATTTATTTATTTGAGAGTGACAGACACAGAGAGAAAGACAGATAGAGGGAGAGAGAGAGAATGGGCGCGCCAGGGCTTCCAGCCTCTGCAAACGAACTCCAGACGCGTGCGCCCCCTTGTGCATCTGGCTAACGTGGGACCTGGGGAACCGAGCCTCGAACCGGGGTCCTTAGGCTTCACAGGCAAGCGCTCAACCGCTAAACCATCTCTGCAGCCCATCTTGTCTCTTTTTTAAAAATTTATTTTTATTTTTATTTATTTGAGAGAGAAAGAGAAACAGAGAGAATGAATGGGCATGCCAGGGACTCCAGTCACTGCAAATGAAAACCAGATGCAAGTGCCACCTTGTACATCTGGCTTACGTGGGTCCTGGGGAATCGAGCCTTGAACCAAGGTCCTTAGGCTTCACAGGCAAGCATTTAACCGCTAGGTCATCTCTCCAGCCCCCTTTTTTTAGTTTTTTTTTTTTTTGTTTGTCTTTTGTTTTTTTGAGGTAGGGTCTCACTGTAGCCCAGGCTGACCTGGAATTCACTATGTAGTCTCAGGGTGGCCTTGAACTCATGGCGATCCTCCTACCTTTGCCTCCCAAGTGCTGGGATTAAAGGCGTGCACCACCACACCCGGACTCCTTTTTTTAGTTTTTGAGGTAGGGTCTCACTGTAGCCCAGGCTGACCTGGAATTCACTTGTTAGTCTCAGGGTAGCCTTGAGCTCTTGGTGATCCTCCTATCTCTGCCTCCCAAGTACTGGGATTAAAGGTGTGCACCACCACGCCCAGCTCAGTGGTGGTTTTTTTTTGTGTGTGTGTATGTGTGCTTGTGATGCTGGGCATGTTGTCATGTGGTATTGGCCACTTGTTTATTTCTGTTATTGAAATTTCATTTTTGTCCTTTATTATTTATTTTGTTTTTTCAAGGTAGAGTCTTGTTCGTGCCCAGGCTGACTTGGAACTCACTTTGTAGTCTCAGGGTGGCTTCAAACTCATAGTTATCCTCCTGCCTTTGCTTCCCAAGTGCTGGGATTAAAGGTGTGTGCTACCATGCTCAGCCTTTTATTTATATTTAAGAGAGGATCTCATGTATCCCAGGATGTTTCCCAACTTGATCTGTAGTGGAAAGTGAATTTCTCATCTTCTTGCTTCTACCTCCCAAGTGTTGAGAGTACAGGTGTGCACAACCATGCGGGTTATATGGTGCTGGGGATCAGACTCAGGGCTGCGTGCACTCTAGGTGAACACTATCAACCAAGCTACATTACCAGCCCTTTATTTATTATTTTTTTAAATATATTTTATTTTGATTTATTTATTTGAGAGAGAGAGGCAGATAGAGAAGGAATGGGCATGCCAGATCCTCTAGCCATTGCAAGTGAACTGCAGACACGTGCACCACCTTGCACATCTGGCTTACGTGGGTCCTGGGAATTGAACCTGGGTCCTTTGGTTTTGTAGGCAAGCCCAATAAACTGGCCTCTTACAAAATTTTAAAAAACTTACTTATTTGAGAGAGTAAAAGAGGTACATAGGGAGAAAGAGAATGGGTGCACCAGTGCCTCCAGCCACTGCAAATGAACTCTAGACGTATGCACTACCTTGTGCATCTGGCTTATGTGGGTCTTGGGGAATTGAACCAGGGTCCTTTGCAGGCAAGTACCTTAACCACTAAGCCATCTCTCCAGCCCTGACCTTTTAATTTATTTATTTATTTTTGGTTTTTTAAGGTAAGGTCTTACTTCTAGTCCAGGCGGACCTGGAATTCACTATCTAGTCTCAGTGTGGTCTCAAACTCATGTCAATCCTTCTGCCTCCCTAGTGCTGGAATTAAAGGCTTGTGCCACCATGACTGGCTTAAGGCCTTTTTAAAAATGTGTGTGTGTGTGTGTGTGAGAGAGAGAGAGAGAGAGAATTGGCATGACAGGCCCTCCAGCCACTGTACTCAAGCTCCACACATGTGCGCCACCTTGTGTGCATGTGTGACCTTGTGTACTTGTTTTACCTTGTTTGTCTGACTTATGTGGTACCTGGAGAGTAGAACGTGGCCCTTGGACTTTGCAGGCAAGCACCTTAACTGCTAAGCCATCTCTCCAGCCCCATTTTTTTCCTTAATATTTTAGGGTTTCTTTCTTTTTTTTTTTTTTTCTTTTCATTTTTTGGTTTTTCAAGGTAGGGTCTCACTCTAGCTCAGGCTGACCTGGAATTCACTATGTAGTCTCAGGGTGGTCTCGAACTCTTGGTAATCTTCCTACCTCTACTTCCCAAGTACTGGGATTAATGGCATGTACCTCCACATGCAGCCTAATATTTTATTTATTTATTTGAAAGAGAGAGAGGAAGTCAGAGGTAGCTATGTAGAGAGAATGGGTGTGCCAGGGCCTCTAGCCACTGCAGTCGAACTCCAGATGCATGTGCCACTCTGTGCATGTGACTTTACATGGGTATTGGGGACTCTAACCCGGGTCATTGGGCTTTGCAGGCAAGTGCCTTTAACTGCTGAACCATCTATCCAGCCCCATATTGTTGCATTTTAAGGGTTTTTTATGTAGTCTTGATGCAGTTCCCTTTTTGATTCATGGCTTGCAAATTTATGTTTTCTCCTTCTGAGGGTTTTCATTTCACTTTCTTTGTGGAGCTCTGGCCCAATCTGAAGTGTGTCTGCTTTTCTCTTCCTGAGTGTGTTTCTGCTGTCACATCTATGAAACTTGCCTATCCTGAGGTTGTTTCACAGAGAGCTGGCAGACATCTCCCAGAGCTGCCAGGCAGGCTCTGTCGGCTCCTGGGAATGGGCCTGACCTCACCAAAGAACCCAGCAGAGTGGCCTGTGGAGTCCAGAGTTCTGTAGGCCTTTAGCCTACTGTCCTGCCACACTCCAACTGAGTGACCTGGGCCACTTAACCTCCTTATATTCTTGTGTGGAATGGGACCCTACATCCCTGCCTCAGAGGGATGCCTCTGAGGCTCTGAGCTTACTGGCCGAGCCTCGGTGATGGTGCCGGTGATGGTGCCTCTGGGCACTTCCTGCACCTCAAGCTTAATTGGCTCTTGTGGGTTCCCTCCTGGGTTACAGTTACCTCAGGGCAGCCTCTGGCAGCCTCCTTGGAAAGAGCAGTCAGACTAGCTCTTCCCTCACCCTGGGCCCTGGGCACAGAAGCCCAGGGCGGGAGGAGTAGCACCCCACTTCCCAGCCTCAGCTTAGAGGCCAGGTGCAGCAACGAGGCCTGGAGGCCAACGGAAGCTTTTCCCTCCACATTTGATTCCCCCCTCCATCTCCACCGGGTCCTCCTTTCATGTTTTCTCCTGATACCTGCATCCTCCCCTAGCCTGCCAGCCTCCCTGTCTGACCTCAGTTGTGGCTCATGACACCAGAGCATCATGGCGCTGGGGTGCCCCTTTGTATCCAGGCTGTTAACTGTCTGCAGCTGCCCCTGTGTCCTGGGCAGTTGTTAACAGGGCTATTTTCAGTACCCTGTTTTTTGGTTTGGTTTTATTTTTCAAGGTAGGGTCTTACTCTGGTCCAGGCTGACCTGGAATTCACTATGTAGTCTCAGGGTGGCCTCAAACTCACAGCGATCCTCCTACCCCTGCCTCTCCTGAGTGCTGGGTTTAAAGGTGTGCACCACCACGGCCGGCTTCAAGTACCCCTTTTAGGTAGGACTTCTGAGGCTGAAGTCTGCTGTGCAAGGCTTTGCTAAGCACCCATGGTTTGCATGTAGCAGGGGGCTTCCACCCCACTCATTCTGGCTCCACCTGCCTCATCACAGGGCACACAGTAACCTCCTCATTGTCAGGAGAGTCATTACCCGGTGGTGATCAGAAAAGGCCGGTCTTGTGCAGTGTGCTTTTATATACAGGTCTACATTGTTCGTCCTAGAATCCTAGGAGGCAGGCTCTTGTCACCACTGAGAGAGAGAAACTGAGGCTCAGGGTAAGGAATCTGTTTGCTGGAGGCTGCACAGTTTGGAACTGGGTATGCTGAGCTATGAACACAGGTGTGTTTGGCCACAGAGGAAAGCTGTTGAGTAGATGACCTCCTGTCGTCTATAAGGGTTTCTAGAGAGGGATGCCATACCCAGCTGCTGAGGTATTTTGCACTGTTTTTTGGTACTGTTAATTGTTGCATGTGTATTTACTCTTGGTGATAAGAACTATGTGTTTTAGGAGTTCATGACTACATGTGGCTGGTACCTCCTATCATGGTCAGGGGCACTGCAGGTCCAGAGCTTATTTTCTGAGTCTAGAACCTTCTTCATTCATTCACCAGGGACCTGGTGAGGGAAGGGGCCATTCCCCTGGGGAGCGTCTCAGCTCCAGGTTGACAGTTGTCTTTGCCACAGCCAGAGTCGCAGCGGAGGGAGTTTGCTGAGAAGCTGGAGTCCCTGCTGCACCGAGCCTACCACCTGCAAGAGGAGTTTGGCTCCACCTTCCCCTCTGACAGCATGTTGCTGGACCTTGGTAAGTGGGGGCTGTGCAGTCTGCAGGGCCCCAGGGTGCCGGTCATGGAGACAGGGAGGAAGCAAGAGGAATGGGTCCTCGTTCTCCAGTGATAGAGCTGAGGCTTCCCCTTAAACGTGGCATACCAAAGCAGAACCAGGAGGAGGTCCCAGGAGTCCCTGGCCAAGCGTGTCTTGCTCCAGCCGCTTGGTGGCAGGCCTTGATTCTTGCATATCCACAGCTTCCTGATGGCTGTCCAGGCCTTCGGTGGGCTCATTATTTTGGCTAGCCCCCAAAGCAGGCAGAGTCCACAGGCATGTTCTTTTATCACTCTGTGGAGGTAAGGGGATGTGACACCAGAGAGAGAACCAGGTAGTTCATTCCAATGGCCAGTGCCCTCCTCATGGCTACTGTGTGCCAGGCCCTTGCGGTGCTGCCACCCCCTGGTCCTTACCAGGATGCATACCCCCCCCACCACCATGGGCAGCAAGGGAAGATTGTCCAAGGCTACATTCTCTCCGGTTTCATGCTATGTGGTCTGTGTGGCTTTGCCTACTGGAAGAATACAGAGGTTAGTGGGGACTTTGAGGAGGCCACCATAGCTCTGTGTCCTTTGCTTATTTGACACGTCTTTCTTATGCACCCTCAAAGGTCCAAACCCATGAGTTCTAGAGCCATTAGACAAGGAGACACCAACTGGACTCTGTTGAGGCTAGGTGTTAGCCTGTCAGAAAGGGAAATAACTTGCTCACATAGAACAGAGTCCTTTCCTGTAGAGCCTAGGGGCTGCTAGGCCTCACATCTGTGGTGGGCAAGTTCCCTTGGCAAGCCTGGATCCTCGCCTCCTTGTCCATCTCCAAGCATGTTGTGAGCATGAGGGCATCTGAGGTGGCAACCCTAAGGTCCTCACGTAGCTCAGAGAAGCTTGTGACCTCTAGTCCCACCGTCCCCAGGCAGAGGCTCTGGGAGTCTGAGTGGACGTGCTGCATGCCAGGATTCCTGCCAGCTCTGTGTGGGTCTCTACTCAGCCCTGTCCTTTTTCCTTTTTTATAAGTTTTTCCAGGTAGGGTTTTACTCTAATCCAGGTCTTACTATGTAGTCTCAGGGTGGCATTGAACTCACGGCGATTCTCCTACCTCTGCCTCCGGAGTGCTGGGATTAAAGGCGTGCACCACCACGCCCGGCTCAGCCCTGTTTTGGCGTTCTTTCAGAGAGGACCCTCATGCTGCCCCTGGCTGAGGGCTCGCTACGGCTACGGGCTGACGACGAGGATAGTCTGACCTCTGAAGACTCCTTCTTTTCAGCCACTGAGGTGACTTGTATAGAGACTGAGTGGGGTCGGGCCAGGCTGGGGCTCCAGTACATGCCCACTGGAGTAGCACTGAGTTGTGGGGAAGCGAGGGCATTATCCATTGTGGAAACCGCTGCTTCCTGGGAACTCAGCAAAGCTGCTGGAGGCAGGGAGGCCTGAGAAGCAAGGGCTGTGGGTCCCCAGGGTGAGAGAAGAGGCTCCAGCTCACACTGGCCTCTCGTCTTCAATGCACTGGGCCTGCTTGGCATTAGTCTATTACTGTGCCCATGTGTGTGGGTCACCATATCCTTGCCTGGGATGGGAAGACAAGAGCTCGTGTCTTAATAGTATCTTTGGGAAGGGCACGTGGAAGTAAAGATGCTAAGAGCCAGGATTAGATGTGAACCTAGGCCTCCTATCTCATGGGCCAGTGGGCCCCTGACATCTTCCTGATGGGGGCATGGGCAGGTCCCTAGGGCTGGGACCCTAGCCCCCATAGGATGCTGCTCACAGGCCTCCTTGGCCCCTTCCCCAGCTCTTTGAGACCCTGCAGGTTGGAGATTACACACTCCCCCTCTCCAGGCCCGCCGCAGCCTATGAGGAGGCCCTGCAGCTGGTGAAGGAGGGGAAGGTGCCCTGCCGCACCCTCAGGTGAGAGTATATGGAGGCTGTCAGGTGGCCTCCGGCCCCAGGGAAGTGCTACAGAGGCCTGCATTGTCTTGAGGGGACTAGGTTGGGTAATCATAGGCTGACTGGAGGCCACAGTGGGTGTTAGAGCTCCTGTTTCCAACCCTTTGTAGCAGAGGTCAAAAATGAACCTAGACTTGGGCATGCAGCTCAGTGGTGGAATGCTTGCCTGGCATGTGCAAGGCCCTGAGTTCTGTTTCAAGCCTTTGAGACAAACAGACAGATAGACTGCCACTTTGCAGTGTGGATATGTATATGTATATGTATATGTATATGTATATGTATATGTATATGTATATGTATATGTATATGTATATATGTATGTATGTATGTGCACATACATACACACACATATTTATTTATTGAGAGAGAGGAAGAAAGGCAGATAGAGAGAGAATGGGTGTGCCAGGGCCTTCAGCCACTGCAAACAAACTCCAGATGCATGGACCACCTTGTGCATCTGGCATTTCATGGATCCTGGGAAATCAAACCTGGCAAGTGCCTTAACCACAAAGCCATCTCTCTAGCTCTGTGGGCTTTTTGTCTCTTTGCTTCAGCATCCTCTTCTGTGCCTTTAGGTGGGTCTTTTGGTCCTCTTTTTGGGGGAGAGATTTTATTTTTATTTATTTATTTAAAAATTTTTTTTTTGTTCATTTTTATTTATTTATTTGAGAGCGACAGACAGAGAGAGAAAGAGGCAGATAGAGAGAAAGAGACGGAATGGGCGCACCAGGGCCTCCAGCCACTGCAAACAAACTCCAGACGCGTGCGCCCCCTTGTGCATCTGGCAAACGTGGGTCCTGGGGAATTGAGCCTTGAACCCGGGTCCTTAGGTTTCACAGGCAAGCACTTAACCACTAAGCCATCTCTCCTGCCCCTTTATTTTTATTTTTATTTATTTATTTACAAGGAGAGAGAATGAATATGAGAATATGAATAGGGATGCCAGGGCCTCCTTCCACTGCAAACAAACTCCAGGAGCATGTGCCAGTTTGTGCATCTGGCTTTACATTAGGACTGTGGAATCAAACCCAGGTCATCAGGATATGTAAGCAAGCTTCTTTAACCACTGAGCAATCTCTCTAGTGGGGGAGAGATTTTTGAGGAAGAATTGCTACATAGCCCAGGCTGGCTTCAAACTGGCTCTCCTGCCTCCGTGGTTCTACCCCGCCACTCCTATTACCTGTTAGCTCTCTGCTGAGTGGCGTGGAACTCAGAGCGTGGCGTTCTAGTCGTAACTTACACACTTGACTATGCTTTAAGTCCAGCGGTCCCACATGGTGGAAAGCTCAGGATGGAGCCATAGTGAGAGAGTAGGACAGAAGCTGCCATCTGGAAGCCATTCGGTCACACCTGTCTTCTGCCAGGGGCCAGTGAGCACAGCCCTGGCCTGGAGGGGGCTGAGGCCAGCCCAGATGACACGAGCAGACCGCCCTCGCAGAGCAGCTGTTCGGCCTTGGCTGTTGACTGTTGAAACCGAGGCTAGAGGGAGGCCACTACCAGCTAGAGAGCGTGCTGTCAGGCCGAGCCAGGGCCTCCCGGGACCTTGTCTCTCACCTCCTCATGCCCCACCCAGCTTGTACCCTGTCCCCTTGTGGGGACTGGCTGGGCAGGACCAGGTGACTTAACACCATCTGTTTCTCTCCTCAGGACAGAGTTGCTGGGATGCTACAGTGACCAGGACTTCCTAGCCAAGCTGCATTGTGTACGGCTGGCCTTCGAGGTAGGTGCGGCCCAGGGACCACTAAGAGAGGGTGACAGGCCCGCCCCGTGCAGCTGGAATCACCTGCCTAGCTGTTGCTCCTCCCTCTCCACAGGCTTTGGGAGACTGGCTCATTTTTCCTCTCCTTTCTCAGGGACTTTTGGAAGACAGAAACAATCAGCTCTTCTTTGGGGAGGTTGGCCGACAGATGGTGACAGGCCTGATGACCAAGGCCGAGAAGGTACAAACTTGTATTCAGTTCCAGTTTGGTGTTTGCTTTGCATTGTTGGCTTTTGGTTAGCCCGCTCCCCCACCAGCCCCTGAGGTAGGGCCTTGCTCTAGTCCAGGCTGAAGTGAAGTTCACTCTGTAGTCCCCAGCTGGTCTTGAACTCACAGTGATCCTCCTACCTCTGCCTTCTGAATGCAAGGATTAAAGATGTATGCCACCACACCTGGCTGCTTAGTTCTTTATTTATTTATTGGTGTTTTGAGGTAGGGTCTCAATCTAGTTCAGGCTGACCTAGAATTAACTACGTAGTCTCAGGGTGGCCTCAAACTAATAGTTACCCTCCTACCTCTGTCTCCTAAGTGCTGGGAGATTAAAGACGTGTGCCACCACACCTGGCTTGGTTAGTTCTTTCTATATATTGTTTTTCCCTGTTCCTTCTTAAGAAAAATAGAGATTTGTAGTACTTTTTATTTTGGATTTTGGTCTTGCTATAGCCCAGGCTGACCTGGAATTTACTATGTAGTCTCAGAGTGGCCTGGAACTCACAGTGATCCTCCTACTTCTGCCTCCCAAGTGCTAGGATTAAAGACATGTATCACTACACCCAGCTCTACTACTTAAAAAAAAATTATTGGTCAGATGTGGTGGTACACACCTTTAATCCCAGTACTCAGGAAGCAGAGGTAGGAGGATCACCATGGTTTCAAGAGTACCCTGAAATTACATAGTGCATTCTAAGTTAGCCTGGGCTAGAGTGAGATCCTACCTCAAAAAAGCCAAAATAAATAAATAAATAAAATAAAAAATTTAATTTGTTTGAGAAAGAAAAAGAGGCAGATAGAGAATGGGTACACCAGAACCTCCAGTCACTGCTAACTAACTCCAGATGCATGTGTCACCTTGTGCATCTGGCTTTATGTGGGTACTGGGGAATGGATCCCAGGTCTTTAGGCTTTGCAGGCTAGAGAGATGGTGTAGATCAGTGGTTAAAGGTGCTTGCATGCTAAGCCTGCCAGCCAAGGTTCTATTCCCCACTATCCACATAAAGCCAGATGTACAAAACTGAGCTGGAGACTGGAGTGATGGATCAGTGGTTAAGGTACTTGCTTGTAAACCCTAATCACCCGGGTTCAATTCCCCAGTACCCATGTAAGCCCAGATGCACGAGGTGTGGCATGTGTCTGGAGTTTGTTTGCAGCAGCTAGAGTATCTACAGCACCCATTCTTTCTCTCTCTCAAAATAAATAAATAGATAATTAAAAAAAAAAAAAAGAAACCAGCTGGGCTTGGTGGTGCATGCCTTTAACCCCAGCACTCAGGAGGCAGAGGTTGGAGATCTCTGTGAGTTTGCCCCTGCCTGCTTCGTCTGACATGTGCTCCTGCTGGCTGCACAAATCCATGCCTAGTCTCCTAGCCTGCTTATCCTCCTGATGGCCTAAAGCTTGGCCTTTTGGTGTCACAGGGTAGCTTATTCATCTTATCCCACATCAGGAAGTCGGGTGGTGGCTACTGACTGCAGAACACCCCTTTGTGTGGGCCACTTCTTGTCTGTCCTATTCCCTTGCGTGTGGACACTTGAGTGGCATGCGATCATCACCAACACAGACATGACTACTCTGCCTAAGGTGACCTGTGAGCTCTTGGTCACAGGTCATTGTGGGACATTTTGAGGGCTGGTGGATCTCACTAGTTTGCCTTCTGAAAGGCCTGAACCCTTTTGTCCCCTGGCAAGGTAAGAGTGTGTCCTCATACCTTGGCTGACGACGGACATTTGCAATCTTTTTAACCTTTGCCATTTTACCCATTGCTCCACGGCTGTTGATGTGGATGCATGAGGTTGCATAAGTTTTCGTTGTCATTGCCCACAGCTGCTTTTCCTTGTTGATGAGTTGGAGCAAAACTTTTTTTTGGGACTGGAGAGATGGCTTAGTAGTTAAGTTCTTCCCTGTGAAGCCTAAGGACCCCAGTTTGAGGCCAGATGCACAAGGGGCACACGTGTCTAGAGTTCGGTTGCAGTGGCTGGAGGCCCTGGTGCGCCCATTCTCTCTCTCATTCTGCCTCTTGCTCTGTCTGGTGCTTTCAAATAAGTAAAATAAAAAATGTCTATTTAAAAAAAACCTTTTTTTTTCCCCCCAGGGTAGGGTATTACTGTAGCCCAGTGGACTTGGAACTCACTCTAGCCCAGGCTAGACTTGAACTCAGGGATACTCGTACCTCAGTTTTCCCAGTGCTGGAATTAAAGGTGTGAGCCACCATTCCTGGCTTGAAGACTGGATCTCACGTATCCCAGAATGGCCTCAAGCTAATTTTTTGTTTTTGTTTTTGTTTTTGTGAGGTAGTCTCACTCTAGCCCAGGCTGACCTAGAATTCACTGTGTATTCAGGGTGGCCTCAAACTCACAGCAATCTGCCTACCTCTGCCTCCCAAGTGCTAGGATTAAAGGTGTGTGCCACCATGCTCACCTTCAAACTCCATTTGTAGCTGGGCCTGAACTTCTTTATTATTTATTTGAGAGGGAGGGAGAGAGGGAGAGGGGGAGAGAGAGAGAGAAAGAGAAGGAGAAGGAGAGAGAGAGAGAGAGAGGGAGAATATGAGTGTGCCAGGCCCTCTAGCCACTACAAAGGAACTCTAGACACATGTGCCACCTTGTATATCTGGCTTATGTGGGCCCTGGTGAATCAAACCCAGGTCTTTTGACTTTGTAGGCAAAAGCCTTAACTGCTAAGCCATCTCTCCAGCCCAACCCTGAACTTCTAACCCTCCTGTCTCAGCCTGTCAAGTGCTAGAATTACAGGCACGCACCTCTATAGCATGTTTTGTTGTTGTTGTTGTTGTTGTTGTTAATTGTCTTTGTGGCTACTTTTTCTTTTTTTAAAGATAGAGGCAGAAAGAGGAGAAGAACGGGCATGCTAGAGCCTCCAGCCACTGCAAATGAACTCCAGATGCATGTGCTCCCTTGTGCATCTGGCTTATGTGGGTCCTAAAGAATCGAACCAGGGTCCTTTGGCTTTGTAGACAAACTTCTTAACTGCTAAACCATCTTTCCAGTGCCCCCACCCTTTTTTCATTTGTTTTGAGATAGGGTCGCACTCTAGCCCTTGCTGACCTGGATCTCATTGTAGTTTCTGGCTGGCCTTGAACTCAGAGCAGTCCTCCTATCTCTGCCTGGGATTAAAGTCATGTGTTACCATACCCTGGCTGGGTTTTTCTTTTGTTTTGGATTTTTAATTTTTATGTTTTTGGTTTTCATGGTAGGGTCTCACTCTAGTCCACCCTGACCTAGAATTCTCGGGCTGGCCTCAATAGAACTCACAGTGATCCTCCTGCCTCAGCCTCACAAGTGCTAGGATTAAAGGCATGTTCCACCACATCAGGCTTGTTTTTATTTATTTATTTAAGAGAGACAGTCAGACAGAGGTGGAGAGAGAGAGAAAGAATGGGCGTGCCAGGGCATCCAGCCACTGCAAATGAAGTCCAGACACATGCGCCACCTTGTACATCTGGCTTATGTGAGTCCTGGGGAATCGAACCTCGGTCCTTTGGCTTTGCAGGCAAATGCCTTAACTGCTAAGCCATCTCACCAGCCCTTGTTGTGGTTTTGTTTCTTTGTTTTGTTCTCTCTCTATTTCCCAGACTGGCCCTGAATTCATGCAGCCCTCCTGTCTCAGTCCCCCGAGTGCTGAGATCACTGTGTCACATCACATTCAGCTGGAGCAAGGCTTCTAACTCGGCTTGTCCTCTCTGCCTTGCTTGCTCTCCCATGCTGGAGGAATGGTGCTGAAAGCCCTGTCCACTCTTGTCCTCCATCTGCTTCAGACCCCTCTTGGCACTCTGATCAGTGCATAGCCTGAGTGTTATTCCGTGGCTGTGCCAAGTGCTCCTCATGTGTCCCGCTGGAGGGCTGAGGTTTCAGCTATGAGCTGGTGTGGCCAGACTCTGCCTGCCCTGGGCCTTTACATCGTGTAGTCTGTCTCAGTTCTGTGCTGTTCTCTTTTTTTGTTTTGCTTTTGGTTTTTCGAGGTAAGGTTTCATTCTAGTCCAGACTGACCTGGAATTCATTGTGTAGTCTCTGGGTGGCCTAGAACTCACAGCAATCCTCCTACCTCTGCCTCCTGAGTGCTGGTCAGTTCTTTTTTTAAAACAACTTTGTTGTGGAATGTATGTAGAGGAGAGTGGAAATGTGTATGGGTTTAATGGATGAGAAGATGAGCACCAAGGGTTTCCTCCACCTCTGTGGCCTAGTCACCCTGCATCTTGCTTGTGGGTGCCACCTCTTGCTCTTCCCTATGGAGTGAACTCCACGAGGGGCTGGGCTGTAAGCCTGGTGCAGGTGTGCACACAGTGGTGCCCGTGTAGGGCAGGTGCTTTGTGAACATCTTTCAGGTAATTATTCCCCCCCCCCCCAGCACCTGCCCCATGCCCCCACAGTGAGCTCCGGGCTATACTCATGTTTCTTGAGCTCTTGCCGCTCATCTGAGCTGGGAGATGGAAGGAAGCCTGCCTGCCTTGTCCACTGTGCCTGTGAAATGAGGAGCCAGGCTTTGTAGCCAAGAAGGCCAGGCCCATCCTTTCACCTTCGCTGGCTGGCTGTGGCCTCCCTGGTAGGGGAGGGAGGGCAAGAATGAGGCCTCTGCTCCATTGCAGCACCAGACAGCCGTGTCATTATGAGGTGGGCAGTTACCAAACCTGTGCTGAGCCCTGTGATGGGAGCAGGAGCCCACGTGGCTCTATTAGGGCTCTATAAGCAGGTGAGCTGGACCATCCATGGTATGAGAGGATGCTGACCCTGTGGGACTTGTCCAGGCTCCAGATTGGTAATGTCAGGCCACTTCCTAACTGTGCCCCATGTCCCTGTACGTGGGTGTAAGTGGCTCTGTCCCATATTAGCCACATTCCCATGCTAGGCTGAGCTCTCCTGATAAGCCACGCCCCCAGCTCCTGCAGCATTCTTCTCCACTGCTCACGGAATGCTTAGGAGCTGAGGGCTGGCCTGATGCTGGCACAGGGGTGAGTTCGGCGCCTGACCCCTCCAAACCATCTGCCCTCTCATGCCCCTGCGTGGTGAGATAGTCCTGCAGGGTCATGCCTGTCTCCTGGAAGGCAGTAGGTGATCACTCAGTGAGTGAGGCATGGCCGAGTGACTTGACGTGGAATCTTTCCCAGACACACCCGAGTTCTTTGGAAGATTTTGCTGCCTCTCTTGGGCAAGGCCCCATCCCTGCATTGACATGTTCCCTTCTACCAGCTAGCCTGTCCCTGTGAATCTTGTCCATCTGGGTCTCCGTGCCTCTCCCATGACCAGAGCAGGCTGTGTTTCTGTCCCCACAGAGCCCCAAAGGCTTTCAGGAGAGCTATGAAGAGATGTTGAGCTATGCCTTGCGGCCTGAGACATGGGCCACCACCCGGCTGGAGCTGGAAGGCCGCGGGGTGAGTTGTTTCATGTTGAGTTTCCTGGGGTCGTTGAGCAGGAGTAGGGGTCTGTGCCCACCCCTGCATCTGTTCCAGGCGGCCGAGATGGCTCCCTCAGCGCCCTCACAGAGCCTGCCCTTCGGCCCTGCTCCAGGCCCCAGCAGGCCTTGCTTTTGCTGTGTGCACAGTGGCTCCAGGAACAGCTCCCCTCTTTCAGGTGGCATGCATGAGCTTCTTCGACATTGTGCTTGACTTCATCCTCATGGATGCCTTCGAGGACCTGGAGAATCCCCCGTCCTCGGTGCTCGCTGTTCTGCGGAACCGCTGGTTGTCTGATAGCTTCAAGGAGACCGTGAGTCACCGCCCCCCTCCCTTGCAAGCATGTCACATGATCCTGGGCACTGGCTGGGCTCCCTTCTTGTGGTCCCTAGTGAGGCACCTGCTCCTGGGCCATCCTCTGCCCCTCTAGATTTGGGTCTGCCAGGCCTGGCATTCCAGTGCTCCTGTCTGCCTCAGGTCCAGACCTGCAGGGTGCACGGTCCCCCTGTGTTGGGTTCATGTAGTATCATGTCAAGTGAAAATAGGGGGAAGCTGACCCAGTCTGCCAGCATTTCACTGCCAACATGTGGTGCTGCCCAGGGCTGATCTTCAACTGGATCCTTTACAAATACTTGCTGCAGCTCCCCACAACCACCAGACAGATGGTGGGGTGTCATGTCATAGCCATTTAACAGATTGGGAAACTGAGGCTTGGGGACAATCAGCACCTAGTCAGGGACCTGAATCAGGAAGGATTAGAACCTAAATTTCAAGGGTACACGTTTCCGATGCCAAATTAAGGACAAAGAAATAGTAGGGTTCAGGCTCTAAGCCCTGTCCTTCAGGTTTGGGTGGGGGGAATTGGGGGTAGGGCTGGTCCTGGCCAGGGTCTGTGTAGGGCTCGTGTTAGACAAGGTCTGACTCTGGGGTGGGCCTTTCTGTGTTTTAGGCCCTGGCCACTGCATGCTGGTCTGTCCTGAAAGCCAAGAGGAGGCTCTTGATGGTGAGTGACTAGTCAGGCCCCTGGGGAGAGCTGAGCTGGGACCTTGGGAGCTCCCAGCCTGCATGACCTTTTATTGGCTGCCCATCCCACCATCTCCTTAGGGCCAGGCACAGAGTTGCCATCAGTACATGTCCAAGGAGCTGGTAAACAGAAAAGGGCATCCTGGGAGGGAGGAAGGGCATGTATGGCTGGTGGGGCAGGGCGCCTGAAACAGGTGGAGCCTTTCTTCCCATCTGCCTGGCTACTGGTATCTGCACAGGTTGGCACTGGCTGCCCTCTTTCAGCTAGGATCTTTTGCTCCCCCTCACCCACTAGGCTTTGCTGCCCAGCCCACACCAGCTTCCCTGCGGCCGGTGCTCCAGCACTTGCTTGCTGAGCTCTCCGGGCCCCGCCTGATGTAGCCCTTTCAGCAGAAATGGGAAGTGGGGCTGCACCAGCTTGAGTCATTTGCCAGGGATCTAGCGAGGACATGAATGGGCTTTCACATTTCTCCTGAGGCGGGAGGGGCGCCCCCTCAACCCAGCCCTGACCTCTGCCACCCACCGCAGGTGCCCGATGGCTTCATCTCCCATTTCTACTCCGTATCGGAGCATGTTAGCCCTGTGCTGGCCTTCGGCTTCCTTGGACCCAAGCCCCAGCTTGCCGAAGTCTGTGCTTTCTTCAAGGTACACGGGAGTGACACCTGCTCCTTCTCTGCCCAGTACAGGGATCCCCAGGTGCCAGCAGAGGTCTGGGGGCTCGGGCTGCTCTCAAAGGAAAAATCTAAAGGGGAACCCTTCCCCCCCCCCACCCCCCGCAGAAGGGAGATACCTGAGAATGGCTAGGGCTCTGTGGGTGAGAAAGGGATTTCATGGGCTCTGGAGGATGTCAGTAGGGGACGTGGGCCAATGCCAGCCCTCTATACCCCAGCACCAGATTGTGCAGTACCTGAGGGACATGTTTGACCTGGACAATGTGCGCTACACGTCGGTGCCTGCACTGGCAGAGGACATCCTGCAACTGTCCCGGCGCCGCAGCGAGATCCTGCTGGGCTACCTGGGGGTACCAGTGGCCAGCAGCATGGGGCTGAATGGGGTGCTGCCCCGAGAGAATGGACCCATAGCAGAGCTGTAGCAGTGGCAAGCACAGGCTGGAGGGGAGAAGCAGCTGCCTGGGCCTCGCTCGTGCAGCAGTGGTGATGGCAGAGTGAAAGGCTGCCCCTCCTTCCCTCTGGGTTGGCATCCAACAGCCATGGTGGCTGAGGGCCATTGCCTCCCTCATCTGGTGGTTCTAAGAGTCAGAGGACACATTTCTGCAGAGAGGTCTGGAGCCACTAGGGGCCTACTCAGCTGTCCTGGGGTGTCCCTGGGAAGGTAGAGGCAGGACCAGGGTCAGCAGGGCCTGACGAGGGGAAGGTAATGAGAGAGGAAAGCCTGTGGAAGTGGGACAGGGAGAGTCAGGGTGCTCAGTATGGGACCACAGAACCTCCAGCCTCCCCTGGACTGGAGACAGGGTGGCTTCGGAAGTGGAAGTGAAGGATGGGTTGGGCAAAGCTGTGTGGTGAAGGTTGCGGGGTCCTGAGCTAGAAGCAGCCCAAAGCTGTGTCCTCAGGCATCTGGCTGTTAGGCAGTCTGGAAGGCTCTTCAGGGGTGGGATGGAGGTAAGCCTGTTCCCGCTGTGCTCATTTCTGGACAAACCCAATCACCAATCCTGGACGCTGTCCTCCAGCATTCCCATGCCCTGCCAAAGACTCCTTTTTTCTCCCACCTCTGCCACCACCAAAGATGAAGGAGGTGGGCTGAGTGCTTTTCCCCCTCCCTCATGAGCCCACAATCCCCCGGGTGGTGCTAGGCTTCTGCTGAGGGCTCGGACCAGGGCCCACAGAGGACCCTCATATCTGCTGCTTCTGGTGGTCCCAGTGGGGAGGGCCTAGGGACCATGGCAGGGGAGGGTAGAGGATGTGCAGCTGGCCTGGTTTCCCCAACCTCATTTGGACAAGAGGCTGGGCTCCGCACTTTGCCTTCAATTCCACGCACAACAGCTCTGGGGTCACCGGTACAGAGTCTGCTGGGGGCTCCTCCTGCCCTCCTGCAAGGGATGGTACCACATCCACGCAGTTGCAGGGATCCTGCCAGCCCTGCAGACTTTGCCAGTGTTTTTTTCCCTGAGCTGGGGAGTTTCATTTATTGCCTTAACACTTTATTTGGAGGTTCTGCCCCTTCCACATTGTGAGATCTATTTGAGGAAAGACTCCTGTCCCCCTGGACTTGAGCAATGGCTCCTGAGACTCAGTGAGGAGAGGGAGATGGGGATGGGAGCAGGTGCTGCTGGGCATGGGTCTGGTTCCAAGTCCACCTTTCTGAAGTGATGCCCAGGAGGGAGCAGCCATCACCATCACCCCCACCCTGACATTCCATTCTTTTGCACTTACTTACCCACGCTGTGAATGTAACCCTGGGCCAAGGCCCACTGATTTGCTCCTAAGTCACACGGAAGTTGCATTTTCGTTTTGTCTTGTTTACATGTCTACGCACTGCCTCCAACGCTTGGTCTGTTGCAGCTCCCAAGTTCCGTACAGTAGAGCGTACACCTCAACTGCAAGTCCAATAAACTACTGAAACGGCCTCTTCTGTGCTGCGTGCTGCTGGGAATGGGTGGCTGAGCAGACCCAAGAGCTGCTTTTTGGTGTGGTGGGTGGAGGTTCCAGAACAAAGGTCAGAGCCTGCTGAGGGTCTGCAAGTCCCTGGGAAGGGGAGGTAGGCAGTCTTACCCCAATCCAGCTCAAGACTATCACAGGGAGGTTGCTTCTCCCCAGCCAGGGGTGCATAGGGACTGGGACAGGTGGGACCCTAGCAGATTGTAGTCCTCTAGGTCTTTACTTGTTTTCACGGACAAGTTTCATGTAAAAGGTCTTTAGAAAAAAAGGGTTGAAGGGCTAGAGAGATGGTTCAGTGGTTAAGGAGCTTGCCTGCAGAGCCTAACAACCAGAGTTTAATTACCCATGTAAAGTCAAAGTGGTGTATACATGTGGAATTCATTTGTAGTGCCTGGAGACCCTGGCATACCCTTTCTCTCTGTCTCTCTTCTATCTCTCTCTGTTTGCAAATAAGTAAATAAATAAAATTTGCTGGGCATGGTGGTGGCATACACCTTTAATCCCAGCACTCAGGAGGCAGAGGTTAGGAGTTCGAGGCCACCCTGAGACTACATAGTGAATTCCAGGTCAGCTTGGACTAGAGTGAGACCCTATCTTGGCATTTTACAGTCTGTTATAACTTTAAAGCTCACAGATTTGGCCAGTGGAAGCCTCCCATCTGTTGTTGAGCACTTGCAGGCTGACTGCCTTCTCTCTCTCTCTTTTTTTTTCTGGCATGTTCCAGAACTGCTCAAGCAGTTCCTGAAAGAACAGTAGGACCTCTAGCCCAGAAGGCATTGCTTGTCACACACATCTTGGGCAACCGAGCCAGAAAAATTTCCAGAGAATGTGCCACCTTATGCATCTGGTTTACGTGGGTCCTGGGGAGTTGAATCTGGGTCATTTGGCATTGCAGGCAGTTGCCTTAACCACTAAGCCATATCTCCAGCCCCATAATTTCATTTTTGAGAAAAGGTCTCAGTAGCTCAAGTTTGGCCTGGGACTCACTGTGTAACCCATGATGGCCTCAAATTGGGATCCTCCTGTCTTGTCCTCTCAAATACTAGAATTTCAGGTATGTGACAACAGCTGTCATATTTTAATTTAAAAAGATAGCAAAAGCAAATCAAACCTTTCTTATCCATTCTTCAAAGTTCCCCCTATCCTTAGCGCTAACACTGTCCTCAGAGCCTTGGGTGGCCTGTCCCAGCCCACCTACCCCCTGCTCCTCTCAGGCTTGACCAAAGGACAGTGGTATATTTTCTTGCCTCTCCCAGATCCCCTCCCTAGATCACACCCACTTCTATTGCAGTTCCTCTGAGCACTTCCTCCAGAACATTCTCCCTGTATGTCAGGGATTTTGACTCTGGGTTCAATCTTTGATGGCTGCTGTATCTCTGGGCACTATTTCAGAAAGCTCCTGGCACACTCCTCACACCTCCTGCTTCTCAGAGGCTAATAATGGCAGTGCCTGAGAGCTGAGGGCAGGTGACAAGGAAATCAGAACAGCTGACCCAGACAAACCCAGTCTGGGGCTAGAGAGGAAGCTGAGCACTTCTGGGGCAGAGGCCTTCCTGGCCCATGGCTGGGTTCTGATTCACCAGCATGTCCCCAGCCCATTCAAGGTAGCCTGCGTTCCAGGTTTCAGCTATTGGGCAGAGTACGCCACTCTGGCAGGTGACCTCCCTGGTTTATTCTCACAAACGCTATGTTGTCACATCCTAGTTCTAGGTCATGGGCCAGGCTCAGGGATGTTGCCCAGGCATTTTCTAGGTAGCTCTGAACCCCAAACCCCAGAATATACAGCCAAAGACCCACCCCAGACCTATAGTCCACGCAGGCTCCAAAAACACTTGGAAGTCTGGTTTTTACACGGGGAGGTAGGTGATAGGTGAAGTTAGAGAATCATTGCTTACTGGCAGTGGCCAACAAGGAATAGTTATGGTCCAGTATGGTAAAGGCTGAGATAAGAAAGGGGGTTCAGAGCCAGGCGTTGTGGCAGACACCTTTAATTCAGCACTTGGGAGGCAGAGGCAGGAAGATCGCTGTAAGTTCAAGGCCACCCTGAGAGTACCTAGTGAATTCCAGGTCAGCCTGACCTAGAGTGAGACCCTTGGGGGGTGGGGGAGAAAGAAGAGTTAAAAAAGTTTTATTAGCTGGGCATGGTGGTGTACACCTTTAATTCTAGCACTTGGGAGGCAGAGGTAGGAGGATCATCATGAGTTCGAGGCCAGCCTGAGACCACATAGTGAATTCCAGGTCAGCCTTACCTAGAGCGAGACCCTCTGGGGAAAAAAAAAAAAAAAAAAAAAGTTAAAAAAGTTTTATTAGCTGGGCATGGTGGTGTACACCTTTAATTCTAGCACTTGGGAGGCAGAGGTAGGAGGATCATCGTGAGTTCGAGGCTAGCCTGAGACCACATAGTGAATTCCAGGTCAGCCTGGGTAGAGTGAAACCCTACCTTGATAAAACAAAAAAACAAACACAAAAAAAAAAGAAAGAAAGAAAGAAAGAAAGAGGGCTGGAGGGATGGCTTAGCAGTTAAGGCATTTGCCTGCAAAGCCAAAAGACTCAGCTCCGATTCTCTAGGACCCACGTTAGCCAGATGCACAAGGGAGTGTATGTGTCTGGAGTTCGTTTGCAGTGTCTGGAGGCCCTGGCATGCCCATTTTTTTTCTCTCCCGCTTCTGTCTTTCTCTCTCAAATAAATAAATATAAATTAAGAAAAGAAAAAGAGGCTGGAGAGATGTCTTAGCGGCTAAGCACTTGCCTGTGAAGCTTAAGGACCCCGGTTCGAGGCTCATTCCCCAGGACCCACGTTAGCCATATGCACAGGGGGCGCACACATCTGGAGTTAGTTTGCAGTGGCTGGAGGCCCTGGTGCGCCCATTCTTTATCTATCTGCCTTTCTCTCTCTCTCTATTGCTCTCAAATAAATAAATAAATGAACAAAAAATTAAAAAGAAAGAAAATAAAAATAACTTTAAAAAAAAGAAAGAAGGGGTTCAAACACGTGCCTAGTGGAAACCCCTCAGCTAACCCTGGAAACCTGTATAAACAGATGTGAGCCAGATGTGATCAAGCAAAATGGCACAGGGGCATGTGTGCATTCCAAGCAGAGGAACCGTGTGCAAAGGTTCAGAGACATGGGCACCTTGGCTGGACTGTATGTAAGTCAGGCTGGCTGGAGAGACTTGAGTCTGGAGAGTGGGAGGTATGGCTGCTTCCTCAGGAATGTTTTGGGAAGCTGGAACATCTCAGCTTCTTTCTATGCCTCTGATTCCTCATAAACAGGAAAAGAGTAAATAAAATTTTGTTAGATAGGTGAAAGAAGGAAGGACTCCTTGACCACAATTACACTCCTAGCCTGGAAAGCTTAAAGATTTAAGGTACCTACATGTTCCCCATTCCAGGAGTGGAAAACCCATGATTTAAAAAAAAAAAAAAGATTTAGTTAAAAAAAAATGATTTATTTGCAGGAAGAGATAATAAGAATGAATGAACATGGGAACAGCTGGCTTTATATGACTGGGAAATTGAACCCTGTACTGGCAGGTTTTGCAATCAAGTCCCTTTAACTGCTGAGCATCTCCCCAGCCCATGATCTTGTAACAAAAAGCTTGTTTGCTTTGTGGGACTTCTTCCTTTGGGTTAGTAAAGGGCAGAGAAAAGTAAGTTGCCCTGGGATTTTGGCCTTAATTTACTTATAAATAAATATGACTTGAGGGCTGGATGGCTCAGCAGTTATGGCACTTGCCTGCAAAAGCTTGACAACCGGGTTCAACTCCCCAGTACCCACATTCAGCCGGATGCACAAAGTGGCTCATGCATCTGGAATTTGTTTTCAGGGGCTAGAGTCCCTGGCACCCCCATTCTTTCTCTACTTGCAAATAAAAATATTTTTAAAAAAAAATGACTTGGGAGGCTGGAGAACTGCACAGCAGTTAAAGGCACTTGCCTGCAAACCCTGCCAGCCTGGATTCGATTCCCTAGTACCCACTTAAAGCCAGGCGCACAATGAGGTGTAGGCGTCCGGAGTTTGTTTGCAGCAGCTGGTGGTCCTGGTGTGGCCATTCTGTCTCTGTCTTATTTCTCTCTGCTTGTAAGTAATAAATATTTTTCAAAAAGATGATTCAGTGTGGGCATAGGGGTGCAGGCCTTTAATCCCAGCACTTGGGAGGCAGAGGAGGATCAACGCGAGTTCGAAGCCAGCCAGGAACTACAGAGTGAGATTCAGGTCAGCTGGGGCTGGAGTGAAACCCTACCTTGGGTGGGGGGGGAGGATTCGGAAATTGGGCGTAGTGGTTGTACACCTCCCCAGTTCTTGGGAGGCCGAGGCAAGTTTGAGGCCGGACTAGTGAACATAGGGAGTTTAGGGCCAGCTTGATCTACATAATGAAATTTCAATTAAAAAAGAAGTGGGTCGGTTCACACTCCCTGGCGCTGAGGCTCCTTTTCCACTTCCAGCTGCTCCCGCAGAAGGCGGCCACACTCCGGATACTCCGGGAAGCCTTCGCTTTGGGCACAGGTGCCAAGGGAACCAAAGCTCCCACCAAAGTGCTACACGCCCCCTAAGATAGCACCTGATTGGCTCGTCCGACCTACACTTTGAGGCAGTTTTACCTTCTGATTGGCTGTCCTGCTCCCTGGGGTGTGCTGGAACCCTCCTTTCTCCTGATTGGCCAGGCAACTACCTGCGTCCGCCCCGGATTGGACAGCGACTAGGCTGGCTCTCGGGCTCCTAGAGACCCCGCTCTCTGATTCGCCGCTCGGGCCAGCCCCACAACTTGCACGCTGAATGGCTGCGCCACTACCTGTATCGGCCTCGGATTGGGTGCGTGGCGCCTCCCCGGCGTGATAGGTCAGGACCACCGCCCCCCTCGTTCCCCATTGGCTGCTCTGCGAAGCCCGGTCTCCGGGTAAGATGGCAGCGGACGGACAGTGCTCGCTCCCCGCTTCATGGCGGCCAGTGACCCTCACCCACGTCGAATATCCTGCAGGTAAAAGGCGGCCCCGGCTACAAGAACGCCCTCCGGGATCCGGCCCCTCCAGCCCGGGCGCCCCGGCCCCCACGGGCCGGCGGGGGGAACACCGAGAGACTGGGGTGGGAACTGTCAAATAGTGAGCCATGGAGGGGCTCGGCCGGCGCGCGCGCCGCGCAAGCGCAGTGGGGCTGCGATGAGCTGGGCGAAATTGTGAGCTGCTCGCTCGCGCACTGTGCGGCTGCGCGGCCGAGGTGCTTCCCGGGGTCCCGGTGCGCGTATAGGCTAATGGGGCAGGGGTCTGGGTCTGGCGACAAAGGGTCCCTGGCCTGGACCCTGGCTTTTGTGCCCCGCCCTCCCCGGAGCCAGAGAGGCCGCCCTCCCTCTCCGGGGTGCAGGGAGTGCCAGCTTCCTACAGAGCTGTGGGCTGCATGGAAGAGAGCTCCCTGTTGCAGGGAGTGTGCCAGAGGCCAGGCTTGGGGAGTATTGGTAGTGCCACGCCCTGAGCGGCGCAGCGGCAAAGGCCACCCGCCGCGGGGGCCGGGAGGCAGCCTCAGGATCTTGACTTAGGGAGCTTCCATCAGACACACCTCTGGGAGCGCCAGCTTCTCTAGTGGGGAGGTCCATTAGCCACTCTTGTGGATTCCAACTATCAAAGTGATTCGGAGCTTGGGCCTTGGGAAAGACGTATCCGAGCTTCAGCGCTGTCCCTCCTCCCCTAGTCACTTCAAGTAGCAGCCAGCAAAGTGCTTCCTGTGATGATGTGTGAATCAAATGCCCAAAGGCCTGAGAGGTGCTGGGCGCAGTACCTAGCCGCAGTAAACCCCCAGGAAATACCTGCGGTTCATGTCCTTGCCTTCCCAGCCCCCTCCTTGGAGAGGATATGATGCTTGCTGGGGGCACGGTTATGAAGTCCTTGCTGATCCCTAATTGTTAGCTGCGCTCTCGGTTAGGGACGTGAGAACTTGGCCTGCTGAGGGCCACATGCCAGAGAACTTTGACTCTGGATTATACTAGGAGTGGGGCAGCTCTGCCAGGGGCTGAGCCTACTCACTTGTCTGCCCACCATTCATTCATTCATTCATTCACTCAAGCCTTTATCCACCTGGTATCTGCTAAGTGCCTAGGTCATGGGCTGGCTTTGGGTTCACAGTGGTGAACAGGCCCCTTAGGTCCCTCCATACCTGCTCTGTTTCTGTAAATCTCTGTTTCTGAGGAGGGAAACCAAAGCCTGGAGAGGAGAAGGGGCTTGGCTGAGGTCTCAACACCTTCCTGGCTGTGCTTCTCTGGCCTCAGAGTAGCTTCTTGGAGGGCTTACAAGGGAGAAGGAGAAGGTACTCGCTAAGGAACATTCAGGCTGTGATGTAGGACCTGGCTGGCCTGGGAACAGTTGGTAAGGTCTAGTCCCCTGTAACACTTCTTTGTATTTCTGAGAATGCTGAACTTGCTTCTTTTTTGTTTTTGATTTTGTTTTTTGATGTAGTCTCACTCTAGCCCAGGCTGACCTGGAATTCACTATGTGGTCTCAAGCTGGCTTCGAATTCATGGCGATCCTCCTACCTCTGCCTCCCAAGTGCTGGGGTTAAAGGTGTGCGTCAGCACATCCGGCTTTGGTTCTTTTATATCCATCATTTTACATGGTTTTAGAAGCTGGTGCAGTGTCAGGCACTGTGCTATATTCGGAGAGGAGAGTGGGACCTAAAGATACCTTGTCACTGTCCTCATAGGGCCTGCAGTATAGGCCCCCAAGGTACTCTGTAGTAGGTGTTTATGAACTGCCATTGAGTCACAGGTTCCCCCTCAGGCTGAGCTCTGCGACAGTGTGGTCTTGTCTATGGTTTTTGGCAGCTCTCTTGGGTCTTGGTTTATGTTTGTTAAGCTCACCCCCAGCAGCACCCCGGGTGGGGAATACCGTGTGTGTAAAAGGTCCAGAAGTAGGACAGCACATGCGTCCAGGGAGCTGGAGTTTCGTCCCTGCAACTGGAGCAGAGGGTAGGAAAGAGGCAGGTCAGGACCAGGCAGAGCCTGATGAGAAAGCTGAGGGGGATGCATCCCAAGGGCAGCGGGGGCAGGTGTGGCTCAGACAATGGTGAGGCTTGGGGGTTGTGCCTGCTTTGAGACAGCTTGAGATGGCCAAAGGTTCAGGGGTCCTAGCCACCCCCCGTCCTCACAGTCCTGTCATCATCAGCTGCATTGTGGAGACAGCCAGCCTCTCAGCTGGGAGGGGAAGGATAAGGAGACACAGACTCAGGACTAGTGGGACTGTAGCAACATCCGCACTTGGAGCGAGGTTGCTGTCCTTCTCTCTCAGAACAACTCTAAGCCAGTGTTCTCTCCTCCCGGCCTCTGCTGCAAGAGTGGATAGGCCAGAAAGTCTCTGTCCATCTCTTCAGGTCTGGAAGCCGCTCTGTCATCTGTGGATACCTGCCCTGCTGCTTGTGTAAGGCCAGGCTGGTGGTATGGGCCATTTTCCACATTGGGTTCGCCCAGCCTCTGTGAGTCCAAATATGGAAGCGATCTGGGTGCCAGGGACTGTATTAGGCATCTCACAGGCCCCATCACCTCAGACATGCACAGCTATGAGGAGGCACTAATACCCAGATCCAGCAGGAGGGAGTGTGGAGGCCCAGGGAGGTGAAGTCCTTGCCTGAGTTCACGTAGGCAGCATGAGCTGGTGCAGCACCTGAACACTGACCTGCACAGTCAGAGTGCCAACATTGTCAGCCACCCTGGTCTCAAAGCGACAACAGCCTTTGGACTCAGCCTCGCTGGTGGGCAAGCAAGGAACATGGCATCTCATCTCTTGGCTTCAGTGTCTCCATCTCTCAGAGGGGTGGTGGTCCTCTTACTGCCTCCATCCTGGCTTGTTAGAAGTGTGTGTTTTGTTTGTGTACTTTTTTGAGGTAGGGTCTCACTGTAGCCCAGGCTGACCTGGAAATCACTCCGTAGCTCTAGGCTGACCTCCAAACTCCCAGTGATCCTCCTAACCCAGCCTCCCAAGTGCTGGGATTTGCCCAGCAAGACTTGACTTTTCATCTGGGTCTTACCTCTTTCTGGCTTTGAGTAAGTCACATAACCCTGATGAGGCTCAGTTCCTCTATAGAATAGGAACATGGGAGCTACCAGCTGTAAACTTGTGGCATACGGGCTTTCATTGTAACAGACACTCACATTATCCCCATGACACACTCAGAATGTCAGCTGCTCAGCTGTGCATCCATGGCTGTGGCCCTGGGCTCTAGGTCTTATTGGAACCTCCTCTCTGATTTAGGCCCTATTGACCAGCATGGACCTGGTCCCTCATCTGATGTCTATGTCCTTATCCTGCTCCTGTCTCCTACAGGTGATCTCTCTGGCCACCTCCTTGCCTACCTGAGCCTTAGCCCTGTTTTTGTCATCGTTGGTTTTGTAACCCTCATCATATTCAAGCGGGAGCTGCACACAGTGAGTCTGTTCTCTTAAGTGCCCTCCTTCCATCCTGATGCCATGCTGCACGCTGCCAAGCCTGTCTGCTCTGCCTCTCCCCTTGCCTCGTCCCATCTTGAGGTGTGATGCCCCCTGGCTGGTCCAAGTTGTTCACTCCTTGGCCTAGAAGACCCAGTCAGAGGCCACGGGATTGGGGATTGGCAGTCACAGCCAGAAAGTACACAGACCCAGCTGACTGTCTGTCTTCCCTCACAGATCTCATTCCTCGGGGGACTGGCATTGAACGAGGGGGTCAACTGGCTAATCAAGCACGTCATCCAGGAGCCTCGGCCCTGTGGAGGTAGGGCCAGGACTGTGAGGACCTGGGGCCCCAGGTTGGGTCATTGCTGGGAGGCCCCCTCCTCCCATGATGCTTTGCTTTCTCTCTCCTCCAGGTCCCCACACAGCAGTGGGTACTAAGTACGGGATGCCCTCCAGCCATTCCCAGTTTATGTGGTTCTTCTCTGTCTATTCCTTCCTTTTCCTGTATTTAAGGTGAGCTTCTGCCCTAGCTGTGGGGGCCTTTAATTAACCCATCCTGTGGAATGAGACTGTCTTGATGTGCCTTTTTTTCCTCCCAGAATGCACCAAACAAATAATGCTAGATTCCTGGACTTGCTATGGAGGCATGTTCTCTCCCTGGGGCTCCTCACTGCGGCCTTTCTCGTCTCCTACAGCAGGTATGGAGGCAAGACAAGCCCTGCCCAGCACCTTGCCCACCTGGAGTCCTGCTGGGTTCTTGGTCCCTATTGAACCCTACTGTGGGCCCTGAGCCTACAGACTAGGGCAAGGCTTGGAAAGGGCCTCTGGCCTCTGTATATTTTTCATTTTGCATTTATGTGTGTGGTGTTGTATATGTGTGTGATGTGTGTGCACATCTGCATGTTCGCACATGGGAACATGTGTGTGTGCAGATTGTGTGCATAAGGAGGCCAGAGGTTGACATCAGGGGTCTTCCTCTCCACCTTACTTAATTTACTAAGATAAGGTCTCCACTTGAATCCAGGGCTCACTGTTCTGGCTAGTCTAACCATCCACTGTGCCCTGGGGAATCTCTTGTCTCTGCCTCCCAAGTGCTAGGATGACAAGAGGCCATCATGCCCACTGGGCATTTACTTGTGTCCTGGGGATCTGAACGCCAATTCTCAGTGTGAATGGCAAGTGCTTTACTGATTGAGTCATTGTCCTAGTTCTTTTATTTTATTTTAGTGTTTTAAATATTTAATTTTTTTATTGTTTTGAGAAAGAGAGGGGAAGAGGCAGATAGAGAGCATGGGCATGCCAGGGCCTCCAGCCCCTGCAGATGAACCCCAGACACATGCACTACCTTGTGCACTGGCTTACATGGGTACTGGGGAATCGAACCTGGGTTCTTATACTTTGAAAGGAAGTGCCTTTTTTTTTTCCCCAAAAAAATTATTTCTTTGAGACCAAGAGAAACAGGCAGAAAGAGAGTGAGTATGGGCACACCAAGGCCTCCTGCCACTGCAGACGAACTCTAGTCACATGTGCCATTTTGTGCATCTGCCAGTACCCTAGCTTTAAGGAACAGATTCCAGTTGCAACTTTTAGCCTAGTAGGCTGAGCTAAGATTCTGACAACAGCTCCTTGTATTAGCCATTTGTCTCTAGCCTCCTGGAGGGTCCCTTTGAAGACAAGCTCAAAATTTAGGCGCTAAACAGGAGGGAGACAGATCAGGAGATGGTGAGCAGCTGTTGGCATGTCTCCTTGCAGAAGTGGGGCTGAGGCTGAGGCTGTTCGTGGGAGGCTGTCCTATCTCTGTGTCTCCATGTGTGTACACACAGGCCCTTGGGCATGGGGGATTATGTAGGCCTGTCCCTGGCTGACTCTCATGAACTTCCCTTCTGGCCTCGGCCCAGGGTCTACCTGCTGTACCACACCTGGAGCCAGGTGCTCTACGGGGGCATTGCTGGAAGCCTCATGGCCATCGCCTGGTTCATCTTCACCCAGGAGGTCCTCACCCCGCTGTTCCCCAGGATAGCAGCCTGGTAACCAGCTCCCCTCCCTTGCCAGCACTGTGGCACTGTCCCTTTGTGCAGGCGTGACTATCTGTGGCAGACCCACATCCTAGACGACCCACCCCAGTCTCCCTGGGAGGTCCGGTGCCCAGGCCTTTGGGGACATGAGACTGTAGAACCTCCTCCAGGGGCTTGCTGTGGCGGGCTTTCAGGTATTCTTGGGCTCAGCAGCCAGAGCGAGGCACTTAGGAGGCATCCAGAGTCCTCTGGGGCATTGTCCCTGCCTAAAGAACTCAGTGTCTCTGTAGTCTTGGGCTGGGTGAAGCCTTTGGGCAGTGGAAGAAAGGTGCAGGGGGTGCCAGAAACTGGTGGGGTATCTGGCTTGGTAGTCTGCTGGTACCCTGCTGTGGCCCTGACTTTGGGGTATCTATCTCCTCAGGCCCATCTCTGAGTTCTTCCTAATCCGGGATACAAGCCTCATCCCTAATGTACTCTGGTTTGAGTACACAGTAACCCGAGCAGAAGCCAGGTGAGTTAACTTGACAGCAGTCACCACTGCCCACTGTTTGGAGGGCTTCCTAAGTATCAAACACTTACCTACGTTTCTGATATTGAGTTCTATAGCTCCTGTTTTAAAGATGGGAAAACTGAGGCTCAGAGAGGAGGGAAGTCACTTGCCTGAGCTCTTTCAGATAGTCAGTAAGGAGCTGATAGTGAACTGCTGGCCCAGGATGCTTGTATATACCCTCTATAGCCCAGAACCACAGATCTGGGCCACAGGAACTATCAGGTTCCTGTGTGAAGCCATTTGGGGGGCTGTTTAGCCAGGTGCCTTTTACTAGGTGGGTTAGCTGGCTCACACTGAGGTGGGAGCCAATTGCAGTTGAATAGCAAATTGGGACAAAGCTGGGCTTTGGAATGACCTTGTTTTAAAAAAAGTATTTTCTTTATTTATTTGAGTGGGGGGTGGGCAGATAGAGAGAGAGAGAGAGAGGCAAATAGAGAGTGGGAATGCCAGGGCCTCCAGCCACTGCAAATGAACTCCAGATGCATGCGTCACCTTATGCATCTGGCGCATGTGGGTCTTGGGGAATTGGACCTAGGTCCTTTGGCTTTGCAGGCAAGTGCCTTAACCACTAAGCCATTTCTCCAGCCCTGACCTTCCTTAGTTTTAGTTTTCTTTTTCTTTCTTTCTTTTTTTTTTTTTTTCAAGGTAGGGTCTTGCTCTAGTCCAGGCTGACCTGGAATTCGGTGTCAGGGTGGCTTTAAACTCATGGTGACCCTTCTACCTCTGTATCCTGAATGCTGGGATTAAAGGTGTGCACTACCATGCCCAGTTTTGTTTTTATTTTTGAGGTAAGGTTTCACTCTAGTCCAGGCTGACTTGGAATTCACTAGTTTCAGGGTGGCCTCAAACTCGTGGTGATCCTCCTATCTCTGCCTGTTGGACTCATGGTGATTCTCCTACCTCACACCTGGTCTATTTTTAATTTTTAAAATGTTTTTGCCAGGCGTGGGTGGTGCACACCTTTAATCCCAACACTTGGGAGGCGGAGGTAGGAGGATCACCACAATTTTGAGGCCATCCTGATACTACATAGTGAATTCTAGGTCAGCCTGAGCTAGAGTGAAACCCTACCTTGAAAAACCAAAAAATAAAATAAAATGTTTTCAAGGCAAGATCTCACTGTAGCCCAGACTGACCTAGAACTCACTCTATAGCTTAGGCTGGCTTTGAACTCACAGCAATTCTCCTAAGTGCAGGGAATAAAGATACATGCCACCATACTCAGTTCTGGAGTGTCCTGACTCATGCTCTTCCACTTAGTTCTCCCAACTCTGGGGCGGGTGCCTCAGGTTGGGGAAGGGCCAGCCTGGGTTCAGGGGGAGGCTGAGGCAGTCTCAGCTCCAGAAGAATCCTGGGAGTTTTTCCATCGAGAGGCCTGGGAGCCATACAGCAGGACAGTACAGGGCAGGGCAGGTGGGTTATCCCAGCAGCTAGGAAATGTGTTAGTGCATCAAGGTCCAAATTATCCTAATGAGCTTAAGGGTAAAGCCTTGGATCCATGAGGAAAGGGGATTTGGGGGGTTAGGGCAGGGCAATCCCATTAGTGACAGAAAGGCCTCAGCTGGTCCAGGGCTGAGCTCTGCACCTGGCTCCCAGAGTGGCCAGTTCTGCCATGCCCTACCCTGCCCAGCCAGCCACCATCTGCCTTCATTTACTAACTTAACACGACACCTGCTCTGTGCCAGGTATGTGCAGGGACTGGGCATAAAGGGAGACAGACATGGTCCCACTCTCTTGGTGCTTACTGGAGCAGGGAGCCATGGGGAACAAAGGGTCTGCCTGTGTGAGCCACACCAGGAGCCAAGCTCAGAGGCTTAGAACTTGTGACAAGAACCCAGTATGGGAGCAGGATGGTCCACAGCCTCCAAGGAGACTAGCCTGGAAGAAAAAGCAAGGCTTTTGAAGCAAGGCTGCCAGGGAGGGAGTCTTAGCAAAGGTCACAGCATTTGGGAAGCTCCTGAGGCAAGTAGAGGTATGTTGCTAGAGCTCAGGAGCAAGGGGGAGGGCTGGGCTGTGCCACCCAGGGCCTTGTGTGCCACCATTGTTTTAGGTTATTTTTTTATGGGGGTGGGCATTGAGTCAGGGTCTTAGTCTAGCCTGAGGCTGACTTCAAATTCAACCTGTAGTCCACGCTGACCTTGAACTCATGGCAATCATCCTACCAACCTAGGATTATAAGCAAGAACCACTATGCCCAGGGACTTTATGATAGCTTGCAAAGCCTTTCAGCTTGGGTTTAATCCCCTAGTATCCATGTAAAAATTCAGGCCCACAAAGTGGTGCATGTGTCTGGAATTTGATTGCAGCAGCAAGAGGTCCTGACACTCCCACTCTCTGTGTCAAATAATGAATTAAAAAATGGCCGGACGAGGATCGCTGAGAGTTCGAGGCCACCCTGAGACTACAAAGTGAATTCCAGGTCAGCCTGGGCTAGAGTGAGACCCTACCTGGAAAAAAAAAAGGGGGGGTGGTGGCTGGAGAGATGGTTCAGTGGTTAAAGCACTTGCCTGCAAAGCTTGAGTTTAATTCCACAGTATCCATGTAAAGCCAGGTGCACAAAAGCATGCATCTGGAGTTCATTTGCAGTGGCTAAAGGCCCTGGTGTGCCCATTTTCTCTTTCTCTGATAGGCATGATGGTACATGCCTTTAATCCCAGTACTTGGAAGGCAGGGGTAGGAGGATTGTTGTGAGTTTGAGGCCAGCATGGTACTACATGGTAAATTCCAGATCAGCCTGGGCTAGAGTGAGACTCTACTTTGAAAAACCAAAAAATAAAATAAATAAAAAACGTTAAATAAATAGGGACCTAAGATAAGCTCTGTTCTCCTTCCTTCCTTCCTTCCTTCCTTCTTTTTTTTTTTTTTTGATTTATTTGAGACAGAGAGGGAGAAAGAGAGAGGGAGAGAGAGAGAAAAAAAAAATGAATGGGCACATCAGGGCCTCCAGCCACTACAAATAAACTCCAGATGCATGTGCCACCGTGTGCATCTGGCTTATGTGGGACCTGCAGACTCAAACCTGGGTCTTTAGGCTTTGCAAGCAAGGGCCTTAACTGCTAAGCCATTTTTCCAGCTCATCTTTCTGAGTGTCAGTCAGCCCCTCTGTTAAACAGCAGCGATTCTCCCAGCACCCCTCAGGTTTCTGGGTACATCGAGGATATAGATACCCTCCAAGCCAGGTGCCCCCATGCCCTAGGTATCTCCTCTTTCCTATTCTATCTACACATTCACACCCATTTGCAGAGCTCACCAGTTCTGTGTAACTGCTTTGGTGGTAACAGCAGAACCTACCTGGGCTGGCTTATCTGAAAGGGTACCATGGTTAGTAGGACTCAACCAGGTACCTCTGGCCTCTCATCTTGTCTCTGCCCCCACCCTCCCTGGCTCCTTGCTCCCTTCCTGAGCTCCAAAACTGGGTCATTGTGGTGGCACAGCCCAGCCCAGTCAGAGACTCGCCAAGTCCCAGACCCAGGGCAGGAGCTGATTGTCCTGGCTTGGATCAGTCACTGGCTACTGGGTGGGTATTGTCCATTTTGTTGAGACTGTGAGTGGGAAGGGGACAGTTGTGTAGCTGGGCCACTAAACACCAGGCAACCCACATCTGTTTTGCAGGAACAGACAGCGAAAGCTGGGGACAAAACTGCAGTGACTGGTGGGTGTGGCTGGGTCCAGCCTCCAAGTCTGGCCTGCACCATGCCTTGCAGGTTGGACAGAATGACAGATGGAGGGATGAAGCAGAGACCTCTACAGACCCAAGTCACCAAGTGGAGCCTTTTTTTTTTCCTTATTTTAATTTTAATGGACAAGATGGACCAAAGGGCCAAGTTAACCCTTCAGCCAGGACCCAGGGAGGGCCTGCTGCCTGGGGGCAGGCCACATGGCCAGAGACCCTGGCTCTGCTGCTACCAGCCCCTGACTAAGTGGAAAGTGCTCTTGGCATGGGCTTTGGGGTGTGGGGTAGAGCACAGGGGCTTGCACTTCTGGTCTTGGGGCCAGGAATTCCAGGTGGTGTGAGGAGTACACACTATTTATAATTTTTTGTTTTGTTTTGTCAAAGGCAGGCAGGATTTTGGAGATGAGGCTGGAAGAGCCTGCTCCACAGTAGCTGCCCTGTGTACAGAGGGACCCAGGTCACTTCCCCGAGCCCTATGGCCTGCCTCCCACTGGGCCTGAGGGAGTTGGGGCCAAGAGTGAAGCATCTCCAAGCTCTCTCTGCCACTGTTGCCATTCCAGAACCTCATCAGTGTTTCCTTGTCTGCGGGCAGGGCCTTGAGCGAGCACCCCTTGCGGTGGCAGCTGCTGTCAGTGTGTTCTTCCCCATATCAACCCAACATCACAAGGGCTTTTCTCTGGTCCCCTATCCCCAAGACAGTAGTCCCTTTCTGACAAAAGAGCCTGCACATGTGGGTGAGCACACCCAAGCGTTTACAGCTCCTTTTGTCTGGCCAGCCAGTAGCAGTCTGTCTTCATCCCCACTGGAACAAGACTCAGAGGAACCAGGAGTTGGGAACCCTGCCCCCTCCCCGTGTGCTGTGGATATGCCCTGTCTCCACAGGCTGGGAACCTGTGTAGGGGTCACCTTGAGGCCTGTGTCAAGTGTGGGTTAACTGATTCCAACCTGGAAGAACGCCTTCTAAGGGCCTGTTTCTAAGTCACTCTGCCACACTGGTGGACAGATGTTTCTAGACTTGGAAGTTTCCAGAACCAGACTCCAGGGGGACCTGTGTTTGAACCATCCCTTCTTTTCTTTGTGGAGGTTCCTATTCTGCTGCTGAAGCACAATTTTTTGGTGCTTTCCTTTCTTGTCTGTCAAGGCCATGTCCAAAGCCGTCCCAGACGCCAGGACCAGGGCTGGTTTCTAGGGAGGTAGGTCAGTCTCCACAGTTCCTCCCATTTCTCTAGCATTTTTATTTTTACTTTTTGCCTGAGACAAGCCAAGTGTGAGGTGGTTTGACTTAAGAAAATAATGAAATTGTTTACTATTGTTTTAAAATAAAACCTGAAACTCTGGAAGCTTGAGCACGAGAGGCTAGGGGTGGTTGGGTGACATGTAACCAACCCTAAGGGCAAAGATGTGGTTGAGACTATAAAATCATAAGCATCCAGATATCTAGTCTTCTCCAGCAGCCAAAGCAGGGTTCAAATGGCCTGAGACACTTCCCACCAGGGCCTTCTGACCCCTGGTTCCTACCCTGCAGGTCCTGTCAGCCTTCTCCTTGCCTGGTGCCGGCTGGCCCTACCCTCAACTAGTTCTTACTCCCTAGGATAGACCTGAGGACTGGGGACAGTTGTGTTGTCAATTCAGGGTTTACGAGTGTGGGCAGTTGAAGTGCCAGCCTACTACGCTGGATGGTCAGAGGTCTTGTAGCACAGAGAAGGGTCTGGGCACAGGCTGGCCCAGCCAAGGTGGGGGATCTGTTCTTGGCAGGTTATGGTGAGATACACAGCTATACTACTTCAAGGGACCACAGAACCCTGACAACCAGTTAAGGTGCTTTCTGACTGGCAGTGATCCAGGAAGAATGCATCGTAGACGTCACATAAGTTGTCAAATAGTTTTCCAGTCATGGTGGAGCCCTATCTGGGCTCTACTCTTGTTCTCTGGGCTTCCTCTCAGCCTTTGTGAAGCACTGAGAAGATCCCTAGGCCACGTCAACACCCTGGTTGGTCAGTTCTTTCCTGTACCTCCTTTGCTTGCTCCTGAGCAAGTCTCCTTTCTACCCTTCACCTCCCTTTTCTCTGGTGCTGCCCTGTGACAGCTAGTGAATGGGATGTGAGGCTAGGATGGAACTTTTGGGCCTCCTCAAACCCTCCCTGGCCTGGAAAAGGGAAGTGTTCTCAGGAGTCTGCCATTTAGTATCATGGTAACACTGACTTGTCAGCCTGTCTTGTGAAAAATGGAAAAACCAGCCAGATGTGGTGGTGTATTTCTTTAATCCCAGCTCTTTGGGAGGCTGAGGTAGGATTGCATTAAGTTCGAGGCCAGCCTGAGACAACATAGTGAATTCCAAGCCAACTGGGGTAGAGCGAGACCCGGCCTCAAAAACAAAAATGGAAAACCACAGTTCCCACCCTCAGGTGATGGCCCTAGGTCAGGCCACGAAACTACTCAAGAGTTGTGCCAGCTGCCCAGGCCCTGGCCCCTGTTTAGGCTTTCACAAGTGCCTTAGGGTTTCTGGCAGAACTTATGCCCTCTACCAGGTGTATGGGCTGGGGCAAGTACATAGTTCTAATTATTAGTTGCTTTCCTAGCCACCTCCAACAGGGGTTTGCCTCAGATGTCTAGCCCTGGGTGCACACGTGTGCTCTTCTGCTGTGAGCTCCATGGGGTCAGCTACACTAGGCCTTGGGTTGGTGGGAGCAGGGCCCATTAACTAGCCCATCAGACCAGGGCTTACACCCCATAAGCCATGGGACTTGGGAAGGCCTTAACCAGGCAGGATAGGTGGCAAGTTGCTGATGAAGGGTGCTTGGCCTAGCAGCAAGGACTAACCTAGAGCTGGCCCTTGGCTCAGCTTGAGGACTCCACCTGGTTTCTCTGGGCACTCTCTGGCCCACTTGTGACACTGCTCTGTGTCAAAGAGCAAGGAAATCTGGAAGAAGGCAAGGCTAGGATCTAGCTTCTGCCTACCCCTTAGCTGACACTTATCTTGACCAGCACATCTCCCCTTTATTGATTCCCCAGCATGTTCACATTATAAAACCATGGGCGTCCAAAAGAGTATGGCAGACACATGGGAGATGGATCCTTGGTGTGGGTGGGCTAAGGTAGATCCCAGGCACCCCCCCTTTGTCAGGGAACCTCATCCCTGAACCCTCTGCTCAGTGAGGCTCATAGCCTCTCAGATCTCAATAATGCCGACTTCAAATACTTTGGGAGTTTAGGCGCAAGGTGCTGACCCTGGCAATGGCAGGGACTGTTTCCCTTCCCCAGGTAAAGCCTTGCGGGGGGTGATATGTTGGGGACCTGGGCCTTCTGTCTTGCTCAGCCTCTCAAAGCCCTGGTGCTTGGCCTGTGGCATGTGCTGAGGACAAGTCCATGGAAGGCACTTGGCTTGGGTCTGTAGGACCCACTAGAGGATGCTTCCCTGGCTCAGTCAAATGGGGAGGCACAAGAGCCAAGGACCTGAGCCCTGGCAGATGCCTGTCTCCAAGTGGGTGTGGTTGTGGCGTTGGCAGACTTGGCCCGGGGCTCAGAGCTTGGCCCGGGGGTGATGCTGCAGCAGGGTGCGCATGTCCAGGAGTGCCTTCTCTAGGTAGTGTGCCATTCGGGCAGCATTGGTCTCAGCACAGCTGTTGTAGGCTGATACGGAAAAGTTGATGTGGGCCTCCATAGGGTTATAGCAAATGCCATAGCCATCTGGGACCACAGGTCCAAAGAACATGACGCAGTCTGTCTTGGCAGGGACCTAAGGACAACAGGATTAGAGTTCTCATGCCCAGGCTTGTGGTTCCCTTCCCATCCTGGGGGATACCAGCTTGCCTCTCCAAGTCTACCCCACTCTGCCCTTTTTCCTCCCTTCTTCAGGGGAGCCTTCCTCTTGGGTGTGGGGAGCTGCAACTCTTTCTTTGGCATTCTTCTGACCCCCAGCACTTCTCCCAGGCCATTTGTGTCACAGATAGTACGCACAGTTGCTATGAGTTCCTTGGGAACCCAAACCAGTCTTTCCCCAGCTGTGTCCCAGCACCAAGCACAGATTAGTGAAATGTGTGAATCAGGTGTCACCTATAACTGACTAGTAAATGAATGAAGCAGATTCTCTCTTTTGAAACAGAGTTTCACATATTTTCAGCTGACTTTGAACTTGTTATATAACTGAGGATTATCTTGAGTTTCTGATCCTCTCATTTCTACCTCCAGAGTGCTGGAATTGCAGGGGATGTACCACCATGCCCACTTATTCAGTTGTGGGGATCACATCCAGGTCCTCACACATGCTAGGCAAGCACTCTGCCAACTGAGCTATATCTCCAGCCAGAGCTGATTCTTTTGAGAAGTCCTGAGCCTTCTCAGCCTGCCTGTGCTGTAGCAATACTCATGCCCCCAGCTCCTCCTCAGGAGCTTAGCTGCTTTGGCAGTGCCTGTGGTGGACATACCCCTAAGGTTCAGCTGCTAGCAGTTTCTCCTGTTCCCCACCTCCCCTGACACAGGGCAGTGTCCTACCTGGCTGGTAGAGAGGTTGAAGTGCATAGCGATGGCATAGGAGGTGTCCATAAAGATGTCAGGCATGCTCACCAAATCCTCAATAGCTTGCAGCTTCAGGCCCAGCAAGTGTCGGTCGAAAGCCTCCCCGCGGATGGCCTGCACGTGGAGGAACCATGAGGGGCAAGCACTGCAGGCCCATGGGGCACCCCTGCCCTGCCAAGTGGCAGTGCTGCCCCTTCTAGCCACTGGTCCCTCAGAACCATGAGGGAGTAGAATCCTTACATTTTAATTAATTACTTCCAAGGAGAGAGAGAAAGAAAGAAAATGAGTATACCAGGGCTTCTAGCTGCTTCAAATGAACTCCAGATGCATGTGCCACTTTGTGCATCTGGCTTTATGTGGGTGCTGGGGAACTGGATCCAGGGCTTTAGACTTTGCAGGCAAGAGCCTTAACTACTGAGCAATCTCCCCAGCCCAAGCTTCAGTATCTTAATCTGTAAAGTGGGAGGCAGTGAGAGCTGCATATAACATAGGCAGTGTGGGTATATGCCATGTAATAGGCAGGGCATGCATGGGCTGTGTAACAAACACATCTGTACAAGTGTGACGGGCAATGTGCACACAATCTAACAGGCGGTATCTGTGTGCTGCTTAACATGAGCATGTTGTACACACTGCCCAGTGCCAGAGCCAGGATGGGTGCCCCAGACCACCACCTTCCTGGCCATAGCTTAAGGTGTTGGAGGTAAAGAAGTGTGCCATCTGCTGGAGCATCAGGGGGAGAGAATGAGACAAGATCCAAGGACATGTACTCAGTGTACTCGGACTAGGGCAACTGCTTGGCCCAGCTTTGGTTTCTCCAAGTTTTTCTTCTTTTTTCTTTCTTTTCCCCAAATATATGTATTGATTTGCAAGTAGGGGTGGGGGAGACAAAGAATGGGTGCACCAGGGCCTCCTAACCCATATAAATGAACTCCAGATGCATGCATCAGTTTGTGCATCTGGCTTTACATGGGGACCGGGGAACTGAACCCAAGCCACCAGGCTTTTGTAGGCAAGTACCTGTAACCACTGAGCCACCTCCCTAGCTCAGTTTCTCCAACTTTCATATGAGGAAATAGATTGCTCCAGTTGCTCCACTGCTTAGGGGAGGGACAGCTCTGGCCGGGATGGATAGACATGTGGAGGACAGTAGCAGGCAATGGGGGGGCAGGGCTCACTCACTCGGTCAGTGTAGGCTCGGTGGGCCTGCACAGCCTTCCGCAGCAGTTCTATCTTCTGGTGCTCCTGGAGACCGGTGGGCAAAGGAAGTGAGATACTGTCCTCCCCCACCTCATAGTCCACTCCCCACCAGCACAAGACCAAGTATTGGAACTGCCATCTCTTCCTTCTCCAGAGCCCAGCAAGAGGCAGATGTCACTGCTGATCAGTGTGAGTGAACGGATAAAGGGTGGATGGGTCTGTGGCTGCCTGGCTGGCTGGTTGCTGGGAAGCTCAGCACTAAATCCAAGGCTCCATGTTCTGTGAGGTTCCCATCCCACCATGGGGCTGGAATACCAGAGATGGACACTATGTATCCAGGACAGGAAGGAGAGCACTCAAGCACAGCCTACCCACTCTTGCCCAGACCTCTCACCGTCACACTGGAGTCATCCATGGCCTTCACAAAGGCCAGTGAGTCTATGGAGGCTGAGCGGATGGTGTCTGTGCGGCCCAGGTGAAACATGCGGAGAGAGGCACTTTCATATGTGGCACATGCCTGCTTGTAGATCCTGGATGGAAGGTGGGTTTTAGCATATTTCCAAGGGACACCTGCACCCCCCCCCATCCTCCTCCAGCGGTGGGTGGGTGGGGTACACCTGTAGTAGGCCAGCTGCAGGGCCATCTGGATGAAGGCGTCAGGGCTCAGCTTCTCTGACTTGGGGAAGTCCTTCCCAAAGTGGTGGAACACCATCATGGTGATGTCCAGGTCCTGGATCATGCTGGGTATGGGAAGGTGGAAGGAGTGGTCAGCAGTAGGCAACTTGCAGCTTGTCAGCCATCTCAGAACAAGACTGGCCTAGTGACTGGCACCACTGCCCTCTGCACAGGACAGCCTGGCACTTACATGCCAAGGTTCTGCTTGGCCTTCTCGATGTCATTCTTGATCTCAGGTGTGATGTTGAACCGCAGCTTCTTGGGCATGGGCAAGGGCACCATGGGAGACCGCACGAGGTCAGGCTTCTTTCTAAATGGAACACAGGGGCTTCAGGCTCATGCTGGTGCTGCTGGAGCCTGAGTGTCTCTGGGACTGAGGTGGGAAGAGAGATCCGTGAAACTGGAGACTTCCAGGGACATTCTCAGGTTTGCCCTTCTACAAACTACCTAAACTCTAGCTTCCAATAGGGCACATGGAGGCCTGAGGAGGGCTGGGCCTAGTACATGGTCACAAGCCTAGGAAGTACAAAGCCAAAATCCAAACCCTGGCTTAACTGACTTAAGAAACCATGTTCTTTGCTGCTTACTTAGAAGAAACAAACTCCTAGGTGAAAATGAAAGTGACATTCCTCTACATGTCAAGTCTATCACCTGTAGGTCAGTCACCGTGAACTGGGAACAAGGCTCTAACCATACTCACGTGTACTCTATGACATGGTCCAAGAGGGCCACAATTGGGGGCCCCTCTGCTGCTGCATGCTCATAAACCAGCCCACAGGAGCCATCTTCTGCTACGATGAACTGTGGACAGTAAGGGACCCTGTCATCCCTTGGTGCCTGGAGACTCAGCCATTCTCTGGGTGGGTCTTGCAGGAAGGGTCCCTGAAGTCATCTTCCAGGGGTTATGCTAACATTCATAGGAGCCTTGGCCTCGCAGCCAGGTTGACATGAGCACATCCTTGCATAGCACATGTTGGAAGCTTGTCCTTGGGAACATGCTGCCCAAGAGTTCTACTGTACCCATTCTATCTGGCACTAGCTGTCTCTAGCATGCTGAAGAGCTATGCTGGGATGACACTGGCACACAGGCCTGGTAATGACATTCCACTCAGCACTGGCCTCCAGGCTGTCTAATATGCTGGAAGGCTGTGCTGGGGTGACAGTGGCATGCATCCAGCTAGTCAGCTTCCTGCCTGCTTTACAAGCAAGAGGCTGGGAATACTAGACCCAGGGAGAGGACGTCCCAACCCTCAGTGGACCACATTTGGATGTGTGTTTGGGGTCATGGCCCTTACCTGGAGTGTCTTGTCAAACCAGCGGTTGCCACTGTTGAGCTTGCTGCCACCTCCATGCAGCATCTGGCCGGCCACGTGGTTGTGGTAGACATCTTCTGAAACCCTGGGCACTGGCTTGTCCAAGCACACAGTGAAGATGCTCTTCTGGATGGAGTTCACTGAGCCCCGGTTCACCTTATCTGTGGAGATGGTAAGTCTCCACTTGTGGCCTCCAGCCCAGGGTTCTTCTGGCCTGATTGTGCCCCTCTGGGGAAGGGAAGTTCCTTGCCTTGGGCTTCCAGGGCATTCACTAAGGGCTCAGCATTATTTAGAGCTTCTCCCTTCAAAAGTTCCTGCAGTCCTTCACTGAGTCATACAGCGAGGTCCAGAACCTGGCCCAGTCTAGATTATGGCCAAGCTGAAGACAAAGGTCACATGGAGAGCTGGTGACACAGTGATCTTACTAGGGACAATTCTTATGACTAGTATAGGATTTGGTGAGAAGAGGGAGTAAGGAGGCGAGTTCCTTAGCTAGAGGACTTGTCTAATCCCAGCTTGCTACTTACCAGGGAAAAACTACCCTCATCTATAAAATGGGTTAGTAAGACCTGCTCTAAACTGAGAGGAGTAAGTGAGAAACATGGCTGTCCCATCTTGACACAAAGCCCACCTGGTGAGTAAGGAGGCCCCTGTGTGTGGCCTCAGCATTGCCCCCCCACCCTGGAGGCACCTTTGATGAGGGTGTTGTAGGCCTTCGCCCAGGTGTTGCGGTGGTTGGAGGTGAGGATGCCCACAGGCTCCTTGTTGGTCTGTAGGGATGAGTTCCAGATCTTCTCAAGCTGCACAAAGATCTGATCCGCGGTGAAGGGCGTGCCATCACTGTGGTACACATCCAGCTCAAAGAACTGTTCAGACATGGGCAGGGCAGAGAATGGGGCTGGAGGATCTTGGGTTGAGAACTCCACCAGCTTCTAGCCTCAACAGTGGAGGACACAGCAAGCATGGCTTGGGGTCCAGAGGACAGGGAAGAGGAGGTCCTGTAATGGTCCTTCCGTGAAGGAGACACTAGGTGCTCACCTGGTAGTTGTGCACCACAGTGATGTGCATGGGTGGCTTCTTGGTCTTTATGAAGTTCACTACCGTGTCCTGCTTGAGGCCTGGCACACGGCAGGAAGACAGGATCTGATAGTACTGGTTCATGCACAGTGGCTTTCCCCCCAGGTACTCCACAGGCAAGGTCTCACTACAGGGGAGGGAACAATGAGGGACACTGAGCAAGCAAACTGGGAGAAAGCCAGGGTGGACAGGCACAGTACTGCTGGAGGCCCAGATGGCCATGTGGTAAATCACATAGGCCAGGTTAGGCCCTTGATCTCCCTACTTGCCCTCAGCTCAAGCCACAAGGGTACAGGCAGGGTCTTCAGGTGGGAGGGGCCTACTATTTATGAATCACTCCAAAACTCTCTCCCTCCCGTTTGGGTTTCAATATGAACAAGGAAGATGTGGCAACTAGTCAACTCTCAGATCCACTGTGGCTGGGATGGGATAAGATCACCAGAAAGGAGTCCCCAGGAGCTGGAGCAGAGAACTTAAGTGTCCCAATCACCAGTGCTCAGTGTCTCTAACCCCTTCAGAGGCTTGGCCAACAGGAAGTGAAAATGATTGACATGCAATTCTGTCCAGTGCCCAGTCTGACACAGTGGGTGATCAGGGTTTAGGACTGTTTGCCTAGGCAAGAAAGTCAGGGTAGGGGTGAGGCTGCTCACTTGTCAATCATAGCCTTGAAATCCAACACACCCTCGATGAGCTTGGCAGCAAATCTGGAGGATGAATTAGAGATGTAAAGTTAGGTGGACATCCAAGGCCTTTGGGCCAGGTCAGGGACACATGCTGGGTGAGGGAGCCCTAACTAAGGGCAGAGTCTATGGATACCCTCCTTTCCTTCAGCATTTTCAGAGGTGTGGGAAGCTCCAGGTGGGCCCCATACACTCTGGCCATGGGAGACCCTGCTGAACCTCTGCCTCATCATCTCCAGCCAAAGGCTGCAGCAGGCCTCAGGGAAATGCTGGTGGCCAAGGGCCTGGCAGAACCTGATATACCCAATAGGGCAGTTCTGACTAGACCAGGGGTCAGTGCCAGCTGGTTCCACCCACCAAGGGCCTGAACCAACAGCCTGAGGTTGGGAAGGCTGTTGATTTGTTCTGGAGCTGTTATGGGGAAGACTCAAGGCCTCAAGGTGGCGGGAACAGGAGCCCCTGCCAGAGGTGAGGTGTCTCCCCTGCGAAGTCCTTTTCCCTTTCCTGAGCTTTTGTGTACCCAGACCACTGCTCTTCTCTTCTCCTGGAACTGAGGGATTTTCTGACCCATCCCAACCTCTCCAATGCCTAGGGCCACCCTGACCCCAATATAGAGACAGATCACTGGCTAGAATTCTTAGACTGAGCCCCATCCCTAATCAGAGGACCCTGGTCCCATTATTATTGTTATCATTATTTGTGTGTTTTGCTAGGGGTGAACCTAGGATGTCACACATGGTAGACAATGATCCCACCACTGAACTGAACTATACTACAGCCTCCTTTTTCCTTCCTCTCTCCTTCCTTTTTTTTTTTTTTTGTATGGTCTCTCTGTAGCTCAGGCTGACCTGGAATTCACTATGTCATCTCAGGGTGGCCTCAAAGTCCCGGCAATCCTCCTACCTCTGCCTCCCAAGTGCTGGGATTAAAGGTGTGCGCCACCATGCCCAGCCCTCTCTTTTTTCTTGCCCTGGTCTCTTTAAGAGAAGCTGGTGGCAAGAGCAAGTGGCAGGCCCCTGGACAGGAGATCCTGCTGCTAGTATTTTTATCTCTGGTAGGACTAGAACAGGGGCCAGGGCAGGTGACATGGCTGAATGTGGAAAAGGGGACTGTGTATAAAGGTCACCAGTGTGCCAGCTGAGGAAAGTGGGAGGGACTCGGGCTAGGGTCTGGTAGTGAATGGTTACAAAGCTCTGGCACTGGGAACCCTCCCACTTGCCCTGATTGGTGATCTTAGGTGAAGGTTCAGTTTCCCTAATCTGTAAGATAGAGATGATGGTCTCTACTACATGGGGTTATCTGTGAGGACCAAAGAACATGGTTGAGGGTTCTCTAATTGCCTGGGGAGTGGCCTTGAGGGTTCTGGGAGTCAACAGAGCCTTAGCCACCGGCTTCTTCCTGGCCTGTGCCAGCCTCAGGAGGTGACCCTGAAGATCCACAACTCACCGGAGCTGACCCTGAAGATCCACAAAGTCCTGTTTGGGCAGCATCACGCCAGGGCTGGAGCAGATGACCACGGGCTGGCGATATTGGAGGTAGGCTGTCTTGAGCCACCACTCAGACAGCTGGACAAGGACCAGAGCTCATCAGAAGCAGGGTACAGAGACTTGGTGCCCCTTTTCCACAAACTAGGGGATGGCCCTGATGCCTTTTTTCTTTCTTTCTTTCTTTTTTTTTTTTTTGAGGTAGGGTCTCACTCTAGCTCAGGCTGACCTGGAATTTACTATTTAGTCTCAGGGTGGCTTCGAACTCATGGTGATCCTCCTACCTCTGCCTCCCAAGTGCTGGGATTAAAGGCGTGTGCCACCATACCCAGCCCTTCTGATTTCTCACTCTCTGCAGCACAGCCTTCCACTGAATGCTAAGGTCCATAGCACCCTTTCTCTGCCTCCTTAAATCCATCATTTCTCCTTAGCCTGAGCAATCAACACGGCCAAGAAAAACACAAGAAAAGACTGGAAGGAAACAGGTTGGGGGTGTAGAAAGCTAAACAATCCCCCTCCCAATCTCTCGCTGTTCAGGATTGAACCCAGGGCCTCATACATGCTAAGGAGCACATGCTCTGCCACTAAGCCCTCATTTTTAAAAATTTATTTCTGTGCACATGTGTGTTTGTAGGAGGGGGGCACACCAGAGCCTCTTGCCACTGAAAACAAGAGTCCGGCTTATATAGGTGGCTTGGGAATCATACCTGGGCCAGCAGGCTTTGCAAGCAAATGTTTTAAACACTGAGCCATCTTCCCAGTCTTCCCCCCTCCAGTCTTAGTTTTTCTTTAAAATTTTCTCTTTGAAAAGAAAGAAAAAAAATTTTCTCCATCATTATAATATACCAGTAAATAAAAACGCATCCCTGGGGGCTGGAGAGTTGGTTAAGTGGTTAAAGGATGCTTGCTTGCAAAAGCCTGACAGCCCAGGTTCAATTCCCCAGTACCCACGTAAAGTCAGGTATACAAAGTGGTGCATGCCTCTGGAGTTCATCTGTACTGGCAAGAAGCCTTGATATTCCATACACACACACCCTCTTCTTGCAAATAAAACAATTTGTTTTGTTTTGTTTGGTTTTTCAAGGTAGACTGTTGCTGTAGCCCAGGCTGCCCGGGAGTTCATTATGTAGTCTCAGGGTGGCCTCGAACTCACAGCAGTCCTCCTACCTCTGCCTTCCAAGTACTGGGATAAAAAAATGTGTACCACCACAGCCGGCAATAAAACAGTTTTGAAAAACACATCCCTGAATAGGTAAAGAGAACAGTGTATGAAAAGTAAGTTCAGTGAGTGAGCTGGGAATTATTTGAGGAGATGGTGACCTGTGTCAGAGTCACCTAAAGACCTGCCCCTATTCTCTGGCCTCAGTTTTCTTCATGTCAGACTGAGAAGTAGATACCTGCTTTGTTCTCAAGAAGGCAATTCTGAGGGGGGAGTTCCCAGCCAGGGTAAGTTATTGTGCAAATGTCAAGAGGTAGATGGGGGTCTTTTCTCTGCCTTGGAATCGGGAACCTCTTGGGGCCAGGTGGAGACATGGTGTTAAAAGTTGTCTTGGTTGGGCGTGATGGCACACACCTTTAATCCCAGCACTTGGGAGGCAGAGGTAAGAGTATCACTTTGAGTTCGAGGCCACCCTGAGACTACACAGTAAATTCTAGGTCAGCCTGGGCTAGACTGAGACCCTACCTTGAAAAACAAAAAAAACAAAACAAAGCAAAACAAAACAAAAAAGCTTTTCTTGGGGCTGTGCACATTTCCAAGTGCCTGTCATCCTTGAGTCTTCTATGCTGACAGACTGCAATACCACCTCAGGACCAGGCCCACAACTCTAATTTCTGGCCTTATCCCAAACAGCAGGCTTCTCATCACACTTGCTGTGTATTCTTGGCAAGAGGCAAGTAGGAGGTGCCTTGCCTAGGGCTAGATGGCTGCCTGCTGATTCACATCTGAAAAGTGGGCCATCTGATCAAGCCAGGTCTTCCTGTAGTCAGGGCCTCCTTGAGAGCTGTGGTGATCTACCTCCCTGGGCTGCAGTTACCTCATCTGCAGACAGGAGCTCCCTCTTAGCCACTAGGGATCTCAGAGCCCCTAGTCACAGCTTGGGAGATGAGGGGAACTGTTAGGACAGCACCCCCGAGAGATAATCTGCCAAGCTATGACAGCAGTGCCTCAGAAACTGAGTGGAGAGTGGGTAGTCTCACCCTTTAGCCACAGGCTTTCGTTTGAAGGGTTCCCTAGCTAAACAAAGGAAGAAAGCCATCAGACTCCAGATCCTCCCAAGTCCTTTCCAGAGCCAGTACCCTGGTTCCAAGGGCATGACTTGCTGAGGCTCAGGAAATGTCTGTCCCCAACATGCCCCTATCTCTTATATGCAGCCCCAGGCTCACTGAGCCCTAGTCAGCTTTCTCCTGCCCACCACCCAAAGTATCTCCTGTTTCACAGTGTAGGCAGCCTTTCAGATTCATGGGTCCCACCTCCACAGATCTGTATCCATAGAGTCAACATCCATGGATGGACTCAACCAACCCAGAAGAGAGTGTTTGAAAAATGAAAAAGAGGACTGCATCTGTAATGTAGTCTTTTTATCATTATTATCCCTAAGCTACACAATATAACAACTATATGAGTATTTACAATGTGTTAGGTATAAGGTCACGTGGATTTAAGGTATACAGGAGGATGCATTAAGTTTTCCATTTTCTTTTTAATTTTTTTTTATAACTTTTCCTTTCTTTTGATTTTTCGAGGTAAGGTTTTATTCTAGCTCAAGCTGACCTGGAATTCACTATGTAGCCTCAGGGTGGCCTTGAACTCTCTGTGATCCTCCTACCTCTGTCTCCCAAGTGCTGGGATTAAAGGCGTGTACCACCATACCCAGCTTTTTATAACTTTTAAAATTTTTATTTATTTATTTGAGAGAGAGAGCGAGAGGGGCAGACAGATAGAGAATGGGGGGGGGGGGGGGTGCCAGGGCCTCTAGCTGCTGCAAGTGAACTCCAGACACATGCACCACCTTGTGCACCTGGCCTGTGTGGGTCCTGGGGAATCAAACCTGGGTCTTATGCTTTACAGGGAAGTGCCTTAACAGCTAAACCATCTCTTCAGCCCTTATATTTTTGTTTTTGTTTTTCTTTTTTTTAGGTTTTTGAGGTAAGGTCTCACTCTAGCCCAGGCTGACCTGGAATTCACTATGTAGTCTAAGGGTGGCCTCGAAGTCTTGGTGATCCTCCTACCTCTGCCTCTACCTCTACCTTAAAGGTGTGCACCACCACACGCAGCTACTAGAGTTTGCTTTACCTCTGCCTCTACCTCTGCTGGGATTAAAGGCATGTGCCACCATGCCCAGCTGTAGCCCAAGCTGGTTTCAAACTAACAGTGATGATCCTCCAACCATAGTCTCCTGAGTGTTGAGATTAAAGGCATGTGCCACAATACCTGGCACAGGAGGATATGTTTAGGAAGGGACTTGAACATATGTGGATTTTAGTATCTGAAGGGGTGGTGGAAATAATGACCCATGAATACTGAAGGCAACTAGACTTTAAGGGCCAAAACCTAGTTTTGCTTCTCTCTCACAGCCAGGTTCTTCTTCAGACATCCCCATAATGGCTAACCCCACCATCCCACCGCATCAACGTGTGCTCTTGGCTGACTCACGACTCTCCCTCAGGCCACAAGCAACCCCTCTCCAAGTACCAGCCTCCCCTACTCCAATCACCTCTGGCTCCTTTTCCTTCTTTCCCAGCAGCTGGGGCTAACTTTTGTTTTTGTTTTTGTTTTTTGAGATAGGGTCTCACTCTAGCCCAGGCTGACCTGAAATTCACTCTGTAGTCTCAGGGTGGCCTTGAACTCTCAGCGATCCTCCTACCTCTGCCTCCCGAGTGCTGGGATTAAAGGCATGCGCCACCATGCCCAGCTTGGGGCTAACTTTTTAATCTGTGTGTTGAAGTGCAAGATGAATACAGAGAGGTAGGTATTCATGCAGCAATGTAGACATGTTTTCCAAACTGAACACTCATGTGTCACAGATCATACAAGACCATTACTACTGTCCAATACCAATTCCTTGCTTGAGCTTGTCTGGCAAAGTTCAATTCTAATTCCTTCGCCATGACTATTCAACCTGCCCTTCACTCCACACCAGTCTGTCCCTGAACATGCCATGCTGTTTCCATCTTTGCCCTAAGGTTTCAAACCCAGAATCTTCACCTTCTGTCTTCCCTGCCCACTCAACACCGACACTGCCATCAACCAGCCCTCCCTTGATCTAACCCCCCCCCCCCCCCCGGGGATGGAACTCATGTTCTCTCTCACATGTGCTAGGCAAGGGCTCTACCAGAGTCACAGCCTCAGCCCTCATCATATTTTTTGTTTTTTTCAAGGTAGGGTCTCACTCTAGCCCAGAATGACCTAGCACTCACTCTGTGGTAACGGGCTGGCCTCGAACTCACAGCGATTCTTCTATCTTGGCCTCCCAAGTGCATGTGCCACCATGCCTATCTCCTCATCATTAAAAAAAAAAAATTTCATGTAGCTTCCTAGCCTAAAATGATGTCACTTGCTGACTTGTGTCCTATTTAACACCTTTTCCTTCCTCTTGCTTGCATGTTAGCTTTGAGAGGTGGCAACTGGTCCTTTTTGCCCACCCTGTATCTGCTGAGTGCCAGGCACCGGGAAATGCTATGGAGCAAACAAAGATGCCAGATCAGCTGGTATGGAGAGACTCTGGGGGCAGGGCCAGCAACAGGCACAAGAAGGAATGATCAGGAGGACCCAAAGCCTCTTGAGGGAGCACCATGCTCCTGCCATCTCACTCACCCAGTTCTCCATCTTCTTGGCCCTGCGTTCCAGCCCCTTCTGTAGGCGCTCTCCTACACCCCCTGAGGTCTGAAACTTCTCCACCAGCTGCTTGGTGTGGGCCCACTCCTCCTCGCTCACGATGGGCTGCAGTGCCTTGAGGTAATGGTCCAGGGACTGCTGTAGTGGGGGCACAGGCAGCCGTGGCAGTGCATCCTGGTGGGCCTTAAAGCGCCCAGAAATCTTCGTCAGACTTGAGGGCTTGAGGAGGCCCAGGGGCTTGGCCTGTGGGAAGCAGAACAGCCTGCTCATTCTCTCCCTGACCCTCTCATTTAACCACCAGTCTTGGGCACTTATATCTCTCCCTGAGAGCAGAGACAGCCTCATGGGTGGTGCCTGCGTTGGCCTCTCAGCCCTGTAGCTGTCCCCATCTCTCAGAGGCAGAAAGGGTGGGGTATGAAATGAATGACACCGTTGGGGTGGCAGAGGTAAGGGGGCATCCCACCTGTCTGGGTGCACAAGACCAACCTTTCTTGCCCTGAGAAGATGAATCAGCCAGCAGAGAGGTGGTAGCTCGCTCTCTGATCTGATCCTTTTCTCCCATCCTTTGCAGGTTGGGAAAAAGGAGAAAATTGGAAAGTTAGCCCAATATTGGCAGCACCTCTGGGGGTGAGGCCTCAGCCTCTAGCTTTCTCCTGCCATGTGGCATGAGGGTAGGGTGTGTGGGGCAGCAGTGCAGCAAGAGACAGCTGAGTAGCCTGGCATGGAGGATGAGAAGTAGCAGAGAGGTGGAAGGAGTCCAGGAGACTCTGGAGGCAGCAGGTAGAGAGACAGGAGGGTCCCAAGCTGCTGGCACAGTGGCAGGCAAGCGGCAGAAGCTCCATTCCATACCTTCTCTCTCTGCTGCTTGTCTTCCATGGCAGGACTGAAGTTCTGAGCCCTGTCTGCCTGCCTTGGCTGGATCGCTAAGCCTAACTGTGCTACCAAGTGGGAGAGCAGAACCTAGTAAGAGGCAGCCACTTGCCCGGGCTGGAAAGAGAAGACAAGAGCCAAGATTCAGGAGGGGAAGCAGGGTAGCAGTGGCCACTGCTGTGGTGACATCTAGGGTGGTGGCAATGGCGGGAGAGGCTACTGAACTGCAGTAGCTACCACACCTTTCCTAGCTTCCAGAAGAGGAATGGGGAGCAGGTGGAGCAGCCAGTGCTAGACACTGGAGTGGGCGGAAACCTGTATTTTTTTTTTCACCTTTCTTCTTTGCATGGGCCCAGTGCCAGGGAGGTAGGCCAAAAGGCATTTAAAAATCCACCTGTCACAATCTGCTAGATCTTTTGATGTGGGAAAACTTTGCTAGAGGGTGGAAACTCTCTGGCTGCAGCACCATGGTGCTGAAATCAATCTTGACTGGGACTGATGCAAGACGGGGGACACCAGGGAAGGGTCAACAGTGGGCAGTATCTGCCACGAACCCTGCCCATCTGTTTCCTCCCTAGGCTCCAGGATTCTCTGGGTCACCCCCTCTACCAAAGCCTTTTTTTTTTTTTTTTTTAGCCCTGGCTTGTTCAGCTGTGGGGCAAAGAGTGGTAGACTTTTGGCATGAGAAAATGGCTCCTATTGGGATCGGGCTAAATTTGAAATGACAGACCCAGGGGACCTAGCTAAGTCCTTTTCTTTTTTTTTTGCCTCAGTTTCTTCAGTAACAAAGTGATCGGGCTAGTCTGGTGGTCACAGATTATCTAAAAGCAGTCTGTGGGTCCTGGCACAGCTCTGGGGGCAGTGTGAAGGGTGAAGTGGACCTTCAGGTGGGGCCGGGACACCCAAAAGAGTCTTAGTCTGAGTTGGGATGGGCACATTCAGCCAGCCGCCTAGAATGTCCAGATGGAGGCACAGTTGCAGAGATATACTTGTGTGGGAGAGGAACCAAGCCCACAACACGACAGCAGCAATGGGTACAGGGTGGAGTGGGGAGCAGGAACATGGGGCGTGATGACTTCCTAGTGCAGCCCAATTTGTGTCTCCACATGGATTTCTCCCGGCAGCGTACAAATGGAGAGGTGGGAGGGATCTTGTAAACCCCAGAACACTGAGCACCTGATAGGCTTGGAGAAGAGAGGCTCTGGCCTAGGCAGGGGTGGCTTAGCCTGAGTCAGAATTAGCTGAGAGAATGACAAGGGAGCTGGTAGTGTGCCTCTGGGTGTAAGGGTTGGTAGGGGCTGCAGACTGAAGGCAGGATTCTCCATTTGTCTTTTCCGGGCTGTTGCAACTACATGGGTTCGATACCGCCTCTGACCTAGCTAGTCACGCTCCTCGGCCAAACTAGGGGAAGTTCATTTGGCTAGCCGCCCCCTTCGATCAGTCTAGGTAGCCCTCCCTCCCCCCACCCCCCGGACAGCAGCTGTTCGGCACTGCTCGGCTAAAAAAAACAACCCCGATCGTTTTCCCTTGTCGGATCGCAGCTGCGCAGCCCGCCCGGCCCACTTGCCCCGGCCCGAGTCCGGCAAGGCCAGACGCTGGCCGCACTCACCACGGTCCTGGTGGCAAAGGCTAACATCTTCGCTGCCCGCCGGCGTGACCCTCCGTCAGCTCCGCCCCTCGCGCTGGGCAAAGTCCGCGCCGCTCCTTGGGTCAGCGGGTCTGTGTCGAGTAGTATTCTAAGTTCAAGGTCGTCGAGTCACTGCCACCACTAGGTAGAGGCGGCCCCGCGCCCACCGCGCCGGGCGGGCGGGCGGGCTGGCGGCCCGAGGACCAGAACTCGCGGGGCGGAGCCTCCTGTGGTCCGTTGCGGCCCCGGGAGGCTAGCCGCGAGCTGGGGGCGTGGCCAGAGACGGGGGGCGTGGCGAGCGCGGGGGCGTGGCTTGCCAGGGGGTCGTGGGTGCAGGGGTTAGAGACCACTCCCTGGAAGGCGCGGCGATTGCGGCAGTAGCGTACGACGGACGTCATCGCCCAGCTCGCTCTTGCTCACCTATCAATACTTTATATTTTTCTTAAAAGCTGTTAAGAGACGGTTGTGCGTACCCTTCAAGTCCTACCGGTGTCCTTGAGCGACACTCTCAGAGTGACAGCCCGGGTGGCCAGGGCAGTGTCTCAGATTCCTTGAGTGCGAATCAGCGCCAAGCACAGAGATTGACGGCCCTCTCCCCGCCAAACACATGACTCCTGTCAACCCTGAGAAATAGGACGCCCCGCACAAGTATGGCCGCGCTGCCGCCGGGCTTACCCTGACGGCCGTTGACTGGTACGCGGCGGCCGTTAGTGCGCATGCTCCTCCCCCGCCCCCGCGCCCCGCACCAACATGGCCACCGCCGTCTGGTAGCGCGCGTGCGCCGCGAGCCCGGCCGTTAGTGCGCATGCTCCCCCCACCTCCGGCGCCCCGCACCAACATGGCCGCTGCCGTCCCGTAACGCGCGTGCGCCGCGAGCCCGGCCGTTGGTGGGCATGCTCCCTGAGTTTGGCCCCGCACCGGCATGGCGGCCGCCTTCCCTGGGGTGACTTTAATGCTTGTGGCTTTGCGGTTGTGAGCGGCCGGCTCCGAGTGCAGACGCACCGAAGAGCTTGTGCGAGGTGAAGCCGAGGAGACCTGCACCCGTCCCCGGCCGGGCTCTCGTGCGCCAGGGAAGAAAACATGGCTGAGGGCGAGCGGCAGCCGCCGCCAGGTACAGCCGACGGTCGGCCGGGGCCGAGCCGGCGCGGGGGCGGCTCCGGGCGTGGGAGCGGGAAAGGGGTGTGGTACGTGCCCGGGCGGGGTGGGTGCTCGGGGGTTGCGGACCCTGGGACGCTCGAGGCCCCAAGCTCCGGCGCTCGGCCCCCCCGCTTCCCCGCGGTGCTGTGGCAGGTGCGGGGCCTCAAGGAGGTGAGGCGCCGCGGCCGTGGAGGGAGGGAAGGAAGGTCCTGTCCCACATCCAGGTGTCGAGTGCTTCAACTATCCCGACCTGGTGGCCAGAGTCGTCCCGGCGGCTGCCCTGTTGATTAGGTCCTGCTCGGACGGGCCCGGGCCTGCCTCGGCCCGGTTTCAGCCTCCACGTCGGCCCGTCCCACCTCCTTCCTCCCGCTCCTCTCTCGGAGGCCGGGCCCTGGGGTTTCAGTGACTACAGGGTTTATTGAGAGAAACCGCCCAGGGTGTCTAAACCACTAATTAAAAAAAAATTATAATAATAAAATTGTGCAAGATGACAGAGTTGGTGGCATCACCGCCTGTAACTTTTATTTACACGGTGGCCTCATTTTAGTCGATCTCAAGTAACTGGGGCAGAGGTGCCGGAAGGGATCTTCCACTAGAGACCCCTTTCCTGGAGCGCGGAAAAAAGGCTGTCTGCTGACACCCTGTACCTCCCCGGAGAAGTTAAAATTCCGACCCACAGCAAAGAGGTTGGCTAAACACAGCTTGTGCTTCTGCCCTGCCTTAGCATCTGGTGGTCCCTGGGAAAGACTCAGGAGGAAGGAGTTTTGCTCTGGTTTTGGTTTTCGAGGTAGGGTCTCGCTGTAGCTTAGGCTGACCAGGAATTCACAGTGTAGTCTCAGGGTGGCGGTGAGTTTGCCGTTCCCTGGGACCTTCGCCAGAGACAGAATCTGGGAAGACTGTGGGTATGATAGGGCTAGCCCTGGAGGCCTTCTTCCCTGTAAAATAGTCTGGAGAGCCGTTTCTTCTAAAAGAGCTATATTCCCAAAGATTATTTGCCAGTTTATTTGGAATGTGCAGCATTTTCCTAGACTGGCTTCTAAAGCTTATTGTTTAGCATCTTTTTTTTTGAAGTAGGGTCTCACTCTAGCCCAAGCTGACCTGGAACTCACTGACCTTGAACCCACAGTGATTCTCCTATCTCTGCCTTCTAATGGTGCGATTAAAGGCATGTGCCACCATGCCCAGCTTGTTTAACATCTTAAAGTAGTAATTTACTAACAGTAGGATCCTGGTTTGGGGCTCTGTGGTAAGGTTTGCAGGACAGATGGGAGGAAGAGAGTTTTTTTCTGGGGCCTGCTTTGCCCTCTATTTTATTTTATTTTGTTCGAGGTACGGTCTCACTCTAGCCCACACTGACCTAGAATTCACTTTGAAGTCTTAGGGTGGCCTCAAACTCACAGCGATACTCCCACCTCTGCCTCCCAAGTGCTGGGATTCAAGGCGTGCACCACCATGCCTGGCCAGACACTGCATTTTATTTTATTTTATTTATTTATTTGAGAGTGACGGACACAGAGAGAAAGACAGATAGAGGGAGAGAAAGAATGGGCGCGCCAGGGCTTCCAGCCTCTGCTAACGAACTCCAGACGCGTGCGCCCCCTTGTGCATCTGGCTAACGTGGGACCTGGGGAACCGAGCCTCAAACCGGGGTCCTTAGGCTTCACAGGCAAGCGCTTAACCGCTAAGCCATCTCTCCAGCCCCAGACACTGAATTTTTAAAGGAAATGCTTACTAAAGCAGAGCATATCCAGTTACAGATTCAGGTATTCCAATTCTGGGGGACCAGGGGAGTTTGGAATTCATAGTATCTCATTTTCAGGTTTACCCTATACTCAAGTAAAACTATTTCAGCAAAACTGATGAGTACCCTCACTTAGTGGGACACACAAAGTCTGTTTAAATTGTTTATAGATCTGTTGATTTTGTGTGTGTGTGTGTGTGTGTGTGTGTGTGTGTGTGTGTGTGTGTACACGTTTAGGCCTTTTGGGATCTTGGAATTATGAATAAGGATTGATGCTTGTGTGTTTCCTAGTGTTACAAATGTTACAGAATGCAGGTTTGGTTGAGGTTTTGGCTTTGTTGTGGAATTTGCCTCTAGGTTATAATGTTGAACTGCCTTAGGTTTTCTTTTCTTTGAAAAAAAAATTATATATATATATATGTAGGTATGTATATATATATATATATATATATATTTTTTTTTTTTTTTGAGGTAGGGTCTCACTCCAGCTCAGGCTGACCTAGAATTCACTTTGCATTTTCAGGACGGCGATCCTTCTACCTCTGCCTCCTGAGTGCTGGGATTAAAGGCGTGCGCCATCACACCTGGCTTAAAAAATATTTTATTATTTATTTATTTGACAGAGAAAGAGGGAGAGAGACAAATGAACTCCAGACATGTGCGCCCCTTGTGCACCCGGCTGATGTGGGGTCTTGGGAAATCGAACCTGGCTTCTTTGGTTTTGCAGGCAAATGCTTTAACTGCTAAGCCATCACTCCAACCCCTTACCTTTTTTTTTTTTTAATATTATTTATTCATTTGAGAGATAGAGAGATGCAGAAATAGGCAGTTAGAGAGAGAGAGAGAGAGAGAGAGAGAGAGAGATTGAGAGACAGACAGACAGAAATAGGCAGGTAGAGAGAGAGAATGGGTGTGCCAGGGCCTCAAGCCACTGCTGATGAACTCCATATGCGTGTGCCCCCTTGTGCATCTGGCTTCCAATTGGTCCTGGGAAATCAAGCCTGGGTCCTTTGGCTTTGCAGGCAAACACCTTAACTGCTAAGCCATCCCTCTAGCCCTTCCCTGAACTTTTTGTTTTGTTTTATTTGCAAGGAGAGAGATAGTATGGGTGCATCAGAACCTCTTGTGTCACTTTGTGCATCTGACTCTACATGGTTACTGGGGAATTGAAGCCCCAAGACAGCAAGCTTTTCTGGCAAATGCCTTAACCACTGAGCCATCTCTCCATCATTGAATCATACCTCTCAGAGACAATCATCAGTTGTTTAATACTGAGAATTTTGCTGGTATGTTTACTGTATGTGTATGTGTTTTTTTGTTGTTTGTTTTTGTTTTTTAACACAAGAATGGGATTATATTAAATCTAGTGCTGGCTGACCTGAATTCACTATATAGTCTCAGGGTAGTCTTGAACTCATGACAATCCTACCTCTGCCTCCCAAGTGCTGGGATTAAATGCGTGCACCACTATGCCTGGCAAGAGTAGGTTTTCTCTTAAGTGGAACTGTTGTTTTTGTGATTTTTGACCTCAACAGATAAAGCTTAGAAGCTCCTTAGCAGGTCCTACCAGCTAGCACCCTCTTTTTGAAGTGTTGGTGTCACAGGGTTCTATTTCCTCTTCCAAGATCAATGCCAAATGATTTTGATCTGCCAATCTTATCTGGGAAAAGAGAACCACATATAAATTTACCTGTCTTTGCTTATTCAAGTGGTTGGTTAATTTTTTTTCCTTCAAATATTGGTTGTAATTATTTTTTCTTTAAATCACCTGTGTAACTACAAAAGATTAAAGTGATTTTTTTTCTTCCTCTCTGCCATTTTCTCCCTCTCCCTTTTTCTGTCTCAACCTCTCTTTTCCTCTTTTCTTTTTTTTGGAGGGTGGTGCTGGTGGTGGTGGTTTCAAGGTATGGTTTCATTCTAGTCTAGGCTGACTTGGAATTCACTATGTAGTCTCAGGGTAGCTTTGAACTCATGGTGATCCTTCTACCTCTGTCTTCCAAGTGTTGGGATTAAAGGCATGCACCACTATGTCTGGCTTGGACTTCAATTTAGAACAGGTTCTTGCTTTGTAGCCTACACTGACTTGGAATAGTGTTCCTCTTGCCTTAGCCTCTCAAGTGCTGCAATTATAGGTGTGCCACTGTGACTGGTTTACTTTTTCTTTTTTTAACATTTTATTTATTTATTTGCACACACAGAGAAAGAGAATGAGTGCATCAGGGCCTCCAGCCATTGTTATCAAGCTCCAGATGCATGTGTCACTTTGTGCATCTGGCTTTACATGGGTACAGGGGAATCAAATCCAGGTCGTTAGGCTTTGTGGGCAAAATGCCTTAACTGCTGTGACATCTCTTCAACTCTTTTTTTTGTTTTGTTTTGTTTTGTTTCTCAAGGTAGGGTCTTGCTCTAGCCCAGACTGACCTGGAATTCACTATGTAGTCTCAGGGTGGCCTTGAACTCTCAGTGATTCTCCTACTTGTGCTTCTGTAGTGCTGGGATTAAAGGTGGGGACCACCATGTCTAACTTTTTTTTTTTTTTTTTTTGAGATAGGGTCTTGCTCCTGACCTTTTCTTCTCTTTGTCTTTTTCTCCCTCTTTCATTTTCTTTCTCCTTCTTCTTCTTTTTTTTTTTTTGCTGTAGGGTCTTACTTTAGCCCAAGATAACCTGGGATTCACTGTATAATCCAGGCCAGGCCACAATTCCTATCATTTATTTATTTATTTTAAGGTAGGGTCTTGCTCTAGCTCAGGCTAACCTGGAATTCACTATGAATTCTCAGGATGGCCTTGAACTCTCAACAATCCTACTACCTCTGTCTCTCGATATCTGTGATTAAAGGCATGCACCACCATGCTTGGCTTGATTTTATTTCCCTTAGTGAGTTTTTTTTTTTTTTTAATTGAGGAGCAGGAAGGCATGGTTATTGGAGGATTGCTGAGAGTTCGAGGCTACCTTGAGACTACGTAGTTAATTCCAGGTCAGCCTGAGCTATAGTGAACACTTGCCTGGGGTTGTGTGTGTATGTGTGCATGTCTTTAATCCCAGCACTTGGGAGGCAGAGGTAGGCGGATCACCATGAGTTTGAGGTCACCCTGAGACTACATAGTGAATTCCAGGTCAGCCTGGACTAGATTGAGACCCTTCCTCGAAAAAACAAAACAAAACAAAACAATGAGCATGACAGAAGGGGACGGGGAAGAGGAAGAGAGAGCAAGAGTGTGTTGGAATGAGAGGTTCTATTTACTTGTTTGTGTTTTCACTTTTTGTCAAGATTCTTCAGAGGAGACCCCTTCAGCCACTCAGGACTTTATCATTCCAAAAAAGGAGATCCATACAGTTCCAGATATGGGCAAATGGAAGCATTCTCAGGTACCATTGGTGTCTGCACTTTGGGGACAGAACTGGGATGAGAACTTGGGCTTTTAATCAGACAGTGGCTTAAAAAAAATATTTGTTTACTTGAGAGAGGCAGAATCAGACAGAGGGAGAGAGAAGGAGGGAGAGAGAGAGAGAATCTCAATATGATTGTGCCAGGCATTCAGCACTGCAAACAAACTCCAGACGCCTGCACCATGTTGTGTATTGTTCTGGGGAATCAAACCTAAGGAGAGATCACAGGGAAGTTGATTGTCCCTTTCCCTCAGGGGCAGCAACCCACAGAGTTGCATTATCAGTAAGGTCTCAGGGCCTCGTCCCTGGTTAACCCTAGAATGTTCCTCTTCAGTTACAAACCATTGCTCTTTGAATATTGTACTGGCTGATGAGGAATTTCCTAAATGATGGTGCTCACTGAATCTTGGTTGCAAGTCACTGCAGATGTGGGAGCCAATGCAGCAAAAGGAGAAGCAGCTGGCTTGTGGATCCCTTGCTAGGGACATGGCTAACCTAAAAATAGTTAGGAACTAGGGCCCAGCACACTGGGCAGTAGGCTGGTTTTCTTTGCTGTTCAGTCCAGATAGTGGGCAGAAGAAAACAGCTTGTACTTCCTAGGCTTCTGATCTAGGCTGTGGAAACGTGAAGACTGAGAAAAAGAAAGACTGTTTTGAATTCTCAGGGAAGGCCTTAGGCCCAGCTTCAGTCAGGCAACAATGCCAGATCTTGTCAACTGCCATATTACTTGTACAGATAATGGTAGGTGAAGGGCTCTTGCATGCATGGCAGTATGTCCATACCAGTCTGCTGACTTACATTGAGCTTAGTTAGACCTTGCAGTCTCCATGCTTTTGTTCCATTGGCGGTTGGAGTCAGAGGAGCCTGCCCTGTTCCTCTTCACAAGCATGCCCTCTAAATATTTGCAGATGGTTATCATATCCCTTCTAAGTCTTCACCATGATAAACGCTTTTGTCCCTTCACTCTCAAAGGATGGGAGACAGATCCTTTTATCTTCTCAACCTCAACACCATTGACACTTTGGAACAGATGATTTCTTGTTGTAGGGCTGTCCTATTTATGTCAGGCTGTACTGTGACTCTTCCTATGAGGTTTCCAGCAGCACCCTTCTCCCAATTGTCACACCCCAAAGTGTCTCCAGACATTTAGATGTTGTAGGAACTAATCACACAGGTGAGAATCATTCCTTACCCTGAACCTTGAACCTGCTAGCTTGTCTAAATCCAAATGTGACATTGACTCTTATACTCCAGAGTGAAGACAGTGCTGTGGGCAGAATGAGGGCCTAGTCTCGTCCCGCACTGGGAGAATTGCTGTAGACGACCCTTGGCTCCTGAAGGCCAGCCTATGGCAGGAGGGCCCTGGTATAAGAATGCCTGCTTCTAGATAGCAAGTGTTGATTCTCATGGTTTGTCATGGATGTCCCAGTACTTACAGACTTGGACTAGGGGGAAGAAAGAGGAAAAGTGGGTAAAGAATGAATGGAGGCATTTGCTCCCAGCAGCTGTTTTCCTAGAACCTGCATATCAGTGCTTTCTTGTCTCTGTACTGACCAGCACAGAAGAGAGGGTCCAGTTAGAAGCTGAGCTGGTATGTTGGAAGAACTGGCTGTAGGCAGAAAATAGTTCCTTATATGAGCATCGCATGTACACTGTAGCTAGACACCCTGAGATATCTATGCTGGGAGATTACTGAAGGAGGGACCCATGGGGCCTTTTTAAAATTTTTTTTTTTTTTTTTTTTGTTTTTTGAAGTAGGGTCTCACTCTGGTCCAGGCTGACCTGGAATTAACTCTGTCATCTCAGGGTGGCCTTGAACTCATGGCAATCCTCCTACCTCTGCCTCCCGAGTGCTGGGATTAAAGGCGTGTGCCACCACGCCCGGCTAAAATTTTTTTTTTAAATATTTTTTTATTCATTTTTTATTTAGTTATTTGAGAGCGACAGACAGAGAGAAAGACAGATAGAGGGAGAGAGAGAGAATGGGCGCACCAGGGCTTCCAGCCACTGCAAACGAACTCCAGACGCGTGCACCCCCTTGTGCATCTGGCTAACGTGGGACCTGGGGAACCGAGCCTCGAACCGGGGTCCTTAGGCTTCACAGGCAAGCGCTTAACCGCTAAGCCATCTCTCCAGCCCCTTTTTAAAATTTTTTATATTTACTTATTTGTAAGCAGATATAGAGAATGGGTACTGCAAATGAACTCCAAAAGTATGCACCATTTTGTGCATCTGGCTTACATGGGTACTGGGGAATAGAACCTGGGTCCTTAAAGGGCTTTGCAGGCAAGCGCCTTAACTGCTAAGTGATCTCTCCATCCTTGTGGGATGGGCAGTCTTTTAACTGATGGTGGCCCAGCATAATGGTCAGATACTTAGGTGTTCAGTGGAAATAGGCTAGCTGGGTCTTAGCTCCATGTCTGATGAGATCTTGGTCTTGGAAGACTTGGGCAGTTTATTTCTCCCCTTGAAACCTTGAGGATAACAGTAATATGTTTAGGAAAAAAAAAAAGCTGGGTGTAGTGGTGCACACCATTAGTCCCAGTACTTGGGAGGTAGAGATAGGAGGATCATGGTGAGTTTGAGGCCACCCTGAGACTAAAACCAAAACAAAAGCAAAACAAAAAACTTGTCAGGCCTGACGTGGTGGTGCACTCCTTTAATCCCAGCACTCAGAAAACAGAGGTAGGAGGATCACCATGAGTTCGAGGCCACCCTGAGACTCCATAGTGAAATCCAGGTCAGCCTGGCCTAGAGTGAGACCCTACCTCGAAAAACAAAAACAAAACAAAACAAAAACCTTGTCAGGAACTGGATGTGGTGGCATGTACCTTTAATCCCGGCACTTGGGAAACAGTGGTAGGAGGATTGCTGGGAGTTCAAGGCCATTTTGGGCCTACAGAGTGAGTTCCAAGTCAGCCTAGGCTAATGTGAGAGTCTACCTTGAAAACAATACCCAAAAAACAAAACAAACAAACAACAACAACAAAAAAAAAAAAGGGGGGCTGGAGAGATGGCTCAGTGGTTAAAGGCATGACAGCCCAGGTTTTATTCCCTAGTACCCACATAAAGCCAGATACACAAAGTGGCACATGCATCTGGATTTCATATTCAGTGGCAGGAGGTCCTGGCATGCCCATTCGTATTCTCTCTCTCTTTCTCTCACTCCCTTTGAAAAAAAAAAAATTAATAAAAACCTGTCAGTAGCCTTTGAGAATGCCCAGTAAACCTTGACTTGAGGTCAGGTATCATTATGGCCATAGCATTGCCAGCTTTATTGGGGGTGAGGGAGGGTGTGAGTCTGTCTCCTTCTGATACTGGGTTGGGAGTGGGGGCAGCTTGGACGGAGTGGGAACAGGTGGGGTCTGACACTTCTCTTCTTTCCCCACTCTTCACTCTGTTTGGCAGGCATATGCTGACTATATTGGCTTCATTCTTACACTCAATGAAGGCGTGAAAGGGAAGAAGCTGACCTTCGAATACAAAGTCTCTGAGGTAGGCACAGGGCAAGAAGACTATTACAGCACTACGTGGACTGATCACCCTTAGCAGGCAGGTTCAAAAGATGGGTCACTCAGTCACATGTGCAGATGACATTGCAGTTCATAGTCCTGATATTTTAAATCTGTGGACAGATTAATATTCATAATTGGGATCAAGGTAAATATGCAATTTTTTATAGTTTACATTGTTGCTAATAGGTATTTTTATACAATTGGAATTAAAGATGAAAAGAGAAGACTGGGGCGTTATGGGTTAGTAGTCAAGTGTTTGCCTGGCATATGCAAGACAAGACCCTGGAGTCCACCACAGCATTACAAAATAACAACAGATAGGTCATTAATACAAATACATATAACATTGATTTAAAAAAAAAAGCCTGCTGTGGTGGCACTCAGGAGGCAGAGGTAGGATTGCTGTGAATTCAGGGCCAGCTTGAGACTACATAGTGACTTCCAGGTCAGCCTGGTTTAGAGCAAGACCCTACCTTGAAAAACCAGAATGCCCCCCCCCCAAAAAACACCAAAAACAAAAACAACAACAACAACAAAAGAAAGAAAGAAGCTGACCTGAGACTGTAGCTCAATGGTAGAGCACTTACCTAACATCTCAAAGCCCTAACTTCAGTCCTTAGCACCACAAAATAAAAAGTTGATCTGCCTTCATACTCAACTCTCAGGGTAACCCTGGTGACAAGAGCTCTTCCTTCCTATCTGGTGATGTAGGTAGTTGCCCCATTGAGCTGTGCTGTAGTTTAAACAGCTCCAAACTATAGATTTTTATGTTGTGTCCCTGGACATTGCTACTCTGAACATCCTGCATGTAGATCTGTTGGTCTTATTTCCTGAGGATTTATTCTCAGATATAGATTATGCCAAATCAAAGGACTTGGGTTCATCTTGTGCAGTGTAGGAAGGGCAAGAGCTGTGGACAGACAGAGGGCTCACCTGAAGGTGTCGTTTCACAGGCTTTTTGCTGTTAAAATGCCATCTCCCAGAACTAGGTCCTAGGCCTCCAGTGGCCTTTTGGGTTCATGTCCCAGTTGGCCTAGAGCCACCTTGAGCCTCTTATCTCAGACATCAGGATTTGAGCAGCCTTTCTGCACTTTGGCTCATCTGCCCTCTAGCCATAGCCTTGGGCCTATTGGGTAAGGTCTGGCTTTGTTCTGACCCAGTTTCTTCACCTGCCCCAGCCATTTTGTCCTTTTAGCCCTTACACCAAGTTCCTGGTGAAGCCCTCTCTTCTTGGCTCTCTCTGGCTGCTAGGTAGCCTGATGGGGTTCTGTCCAGTAGGAGGGAGCTAGGGTTGCACTGGGGAGAGACAGCTTTCACTTGGGAGCTCCTCCATAGTGATTCCTTGATGTTGCAGTCAGGTTCACGTTGCTGGCAGAAAATACCCAACCAAAGAGTGTCCTGTGGGAGGAAAGGACTTCCTTTGGTTTACAGACGCTAGGGGAAGCTTACAGACACGAAGGGGAGGTTCTGGTGGCAGGGAAAAGCAATGGCATGATTGGAGGATGGATATCACCTCCTGGCCAACATCAGGTGGACAACAGCAGCAGGAAAGTATGCCAAACACTGGCAAGGGGAAGATGACTCTAACACCCATAAGCCCGCCCTCAATAATACATTGCCTCTAGGAGGCTCTAATTCTCAAATTGCCACCAGCTGAAGACCTAGCATTCAGGACACGTAAGTTTATGGGGCACACCTGCATTAAACCACCACATTCCACCCCTGTCCCCCACAAACTGACAGTCATCCATGATGTAAAATGCAATGCATTCAGTCCTTTCTTTCTTATATTTTATTTTTATTTATTTATTTGAGAGAGACAGTCAGACAGAAGGAGAGAGAGAATGGGCGCGCTAGGGCCTCAAGCCACTGTTAACTAACTCCAGACACATGCACCATCTTGTGCATTTTGCTTACGTGGGTCCTGGGGTATCGAACCTAGGTCCTTTGCAGGCACTTAACTGCTAAGCAATCTCTCTATCCCCCCTTCTTCTTTCTTTATTTTCAGGCAAGCCCAACAGACTGGCCATTTTTTATTTTTATTTTTTGGGTTTTCAAGGAAGGCCATTCACTCTAGGCCAGGCTGACCTGGAATTCCTGTGTAGTCTCAAACTCATGGTGATCCTCCTACCTCTGCTTCCAGAGTGCTCGGATTAAAGGTGTGTGCCACCATACCCTGCTGGCCATTTTTTTTGTTGTTGTTGTTTTTCCAAGGTAGGGTCTCACTCTAGCCCAGGCTAACCTGGAATTCACTATGGAGTCTCAGGGTGGCCTCAAACTTATGGCAATCCTCCTACCTCTGCCTCTCAAGTGCTGGGATTAAAGGCATGTGCCACCATGCCCGGCCATTTTTTTTTTATTATTATTTATGAGAGAGAGAGAATTGGTACGTTAGGGCCTCTAGCCACTGTAATTGAACTCCAGATGTGTGTGCCACCTTGTGCACATGTGTAGCCTTGCACATGTGAGATCTGGGGAGTTGAACATGGATCCTTAGGGTTCATAGGCAAGCACCTTAACTGCTAAGCAATCTCTCCATCCCCATAGTTTCTACCAGTCGCAACGCTGTTCACATATCCTGATAGTCCAAGGTCTTTTAACTGAGCCATAATACAAAAAAAAAAGCAAAAACTCCCATAATGCAGAGAATAAATAAAATAAAACACTGCAAGAGATGGCATTGGGCATAGCAAAGAAATACTTAACCAATACAAGATTTAAAACAAACAGGGCAAACATCAAACTCTGTAGCTCCAAGTCTGACAGCTCTAGTCAGTGACAGTCCTTGAGTCTGATAATTGTAACCAGTGACAAGTCTCTGGAGTTCTAATTCTGCCCCTCTAGCTAGGCTACTCACAGTCCCAGAATACTTCATCCAGTGCTGATGACAGCAGCTCTCCTTGGCAGTCATCCCACAGTCTGGCATTTCTATTGGGTCTTCTCTGCAACCCACGGTTCATCCTCATGGATCCATTGGGCCTCCATATAGTTAATCCAACAAGCATGCTTCCCATTGTCCACGGCCATTTCGAAAAAACAAAACTGTGTTTCATATTCAATGACTGTCTTTCCTGCATTTGTTATACTCCATAGTACCAGGTGGGCTGCCAATTTGTTATTCCAGGGGGGAATAAAGCTCACTTCGAAGAACAGGACACTCCTTTTAGCATTCAGGCTCCTTCAAAAGAAAGTCTGCATTCTTTTTGTTGCCCAATGCACATCAGCTTGCCCAGTCTCAATGGTTGTAACCTCTCAAACAACTGTAGGTGAACAGGCAGAAGTTTTGGCACAAGATTTCATTTCTGGGTTGGGGAAATGACTTAGCAGTTAAGGTGCTTATCTGCAAAGTCAAAGGACCCAGGTTCAGTTCCCCAGGATCCACATAAAGCCAGATGCACAAGGTAGCACATCATCTGGAGTTTGTTTGCAGTGGCTAGAGGCCTGGTGCGCCCATTCTCTCTCTGTCTCCTTCCCCCCCTCAAATAGATAAAAATTAAAAGTTAAAATTAAGGGTTGGTGAGATTGCTTAGTGGTCAAGGTGCTTGCCTATGAAGCCTAGGACCCATGTTCGACTATCCAGATTTCACATAAGCCATACGCACAAAAAAGTGAGGCAAGTGCAAGGTTGCACATGCCCACTAGGTGACAAAAGCATCTGGAGTTTGATTGCAGTGGCTGAGGCTCTGGCGTGCCAGTTTTTTTTTTTTTTTCCCCTCTCTCTCTTAAATAAGAAAGAAAAAAAAAAAGATTTCATTTCTTTACCATATTCCTCTGCTCACACTAGTCCATTGCTACACAGTGCAACCCTGTACAGGTTCTCAGGACTTGGGCATAACAGTAAGCCTCTCACACAGTCTGCTTGTAGCCCAGTCCAGGCAAAGCTCTTTCTCACCCTAATAATCCAAACCTCACAGTCCGTAGTTGTTACTGCATTCAGGTCTTTCAACCCTGACCAGAGTGGTCCATTAAGTTGTATTTAAGTGCTGCAAAGCATCTCTGAGGTCAAGGTTTCATATCCTTCCACATTCCTTTTTCAAATCACTTCTGAATGACCAAAGCCACACCGTCAGGTTTCTAGCAGCAACAGCCCCACACTTGGTACCAATATTACTGTTGCAGACATGTTCATGTTGCTGGCAGAAAACACCTGACCAAGAGCAGCTTGTGGGCTAAAAGGGTTTATTTTGGCTTACAGACTCGAGGGGAAGCTCCATGATGCCAGGGAAAAACCATGGCATGAGCAGGGAGTGTCCATTACCTCCTAGCTAACATCAGGTGAACAATAGTAGTAGCAGCAGGGGAGTGTGCCAAACACTAGCAAGGAAGTTGGCTGTAATACCCATAAACACACCCCTGATAATACACTACTTCCAGGAGGATCCAATTCCCAAATTGCCACCAGCTGGGGACCTAGCATTCAGAACCCATAAGTTTACGTGGGACACCTGAATCAAACCACCATACTTGGGTTTAGTTCTTAGGCTGTGGTTTTGGGCACAGGCTGGCTAGGGGGAATGGACTCCTCCTTGAGCCTGTGTTGAGGGGTTCTCAACTACCCAGCATGCTAGGAACATGGTGAGAAAAGGCTAACTAAAGGGAAATGCCATAATTACCCCCAGCTAATAGTCAGTTTCCAATCCCCTTTAATCCCTCAGCTGCTGAATAAAGGTAGATGTACACACTGACCAGGTGTCTTTAGCTTAAGAGCTGTTCTTTTGGTAGGAACACAGTGGTTTTCCCTGCCAAGTCTTTGTAGGCAGGCCAACAGTGTTTGCTAGTATGCAACTTCTCAGCTAAGTGAGCTTGTCTTTTGCCCTCTTTTTGTTCTCCCCTGTGGTGCTGGCACTGGATCTTAGGGTCTTATATATCCTAGGAAGGAGCTTGACCACTGAGATACACCTCCAGCCCTATCCCTCATGGCCTTGTCCATTTTCTTTTTGGTATTTTGCTGGTTTTTATTTATTTGCTTGCAAGCAGAGAGAGGGAGGGAGGGGGAGCGGAGAGGAGGGAAGAGAAGAGAAGAGAGACAGAGAATGAGTATACCAGGGTTTTCAGCCACTGCAAACCAACTTGAGATGCATGTGTCCCTTTGTGCATCTGGCTTTATGGGGAATTTAACTTGGGTCGTTAGCCTCTACAGGCAAGTTCCTTAACTGCTGTCCATATCTCCAGTCCCATTTGTTTGTTTGTTTTGAGATGGGGTCTCACTGTGGCCTAGGCTGGCTTGGAACTCATGGGAGTGCTGAGATTGAAGGCATGTACCATTGATGTGAGATTATTGGAGTCCAGGGAGGGACCAAATGTTGATAAAGATGCTGGAGATCCCAGGCCTGTGGGTCCCCAAGTTTGGATCCTGTCTAAGTTATCAAAGAATTGAGAATGTAGACTCAGAGAATCATAAATTATGATCTGTGAGATATATTTTAGGGAGAGTTAGGATCCAGAGGAAGGCCAGCAGGGAAATCCAAGTCAAAAGAAATTCTACCCCTTCTCAGCCTGACTGGGGAGGAAGAGGGGAAACAGGAAATCTTCCTTGCAGAGAAAGGTCTGGGAACAGATCGACACAGAAGGATATATGGTAAGCACACATACAGAATGTGAAGCAGGAAAACACCCCAAACAAAGCATTCTTGCCAAAAGGACAGCTCTTAAAATTCTTAAAATAAGATACCTGGTCAGTGTGGATGTCTACCTTTGCCTCAGGAGTGCCTTGACAAAAAGAATACTTTCCTCTTCCCGGCCTGCCTGAGAATATCTCCCTCAGATAGGGAAGGAGCCAAGACCTTACTAAAGGGCCAGGATCCTGGAGGCAAAGGGGACTAAGAAGCATGAGGAAACTTATACACATGTGCCAGCCTCATTAATGTAGATCAAACATCCAAGTTGGATGAGCCTCATCCCCAGACTCAGATGTATAAGGGAGAGACTTGATTGGTTGATGGGCTCAAGAGGCTGACTCAGGGCTGGAAAAATGGCTTGGCAGTTAAGGTGATCACCTGCAAAGCCTAAGGACCCAGGTTCTAGTCTCCATTGCATTACCCATGTAAGCCAGATGCACATGGTGGTACATGCATTTGGTGTTTGTTTGCAGTGGCTAGAGATCCTGGTGTAACCTTTCTCCCTCCCTCCCCTCCCCCCTCTCATAAATATAAAAAATAAGCCAGTTGTGGTGGCGCACACTTTTAATCCCAGCACTCGGGAGGCAGAGGTAGGAGAGTGCTGTGAGTTCGAGGCTACATGGTGAATTGCAGGTCAGCCTGGGTTAGAGCAAGACCCTATCTTGGAAAACCAAAAAAAAAAAAGCTGACTCAGAAAGAGTCAACCCAAAGGTGTGTTAAGCCTGGGAAAACTTGAAGAGGAGGATGCAGGTGAGACTGGATCAGATGGGGGTTCTAGTCCTGTCAGGGCAGGCAAGGCAACATCCCTGTTTTCGTGGGCCATTCTCTAGCTAAGCACCAGGGAAAGGCTGCCTTGCTCCTAACCTGTATCACTACCACACCTGGATCTTTTTTGTATTTTTAAAAAAGTTCATTTCATGTATTTATTTGAGAGAGAAAGGGAGTGAAATAGGCAGGTAGAGAGAGAATGGGTGCTCTAGGGCCTCCAGCCACTGGAAACGAACTCCAGATGCATGCACATAGCTTATGTGGGTCCTGGGGAATCAAACCTGGGTCCTTTAGCTTTGTATGCATGTGCCTTAACAGCTAAGCCTTCTCTCTCTCCAGCCTCCCCATACCCCTCCTTTTTTTCTGAGCTAGGGTCTTGCTTTAGCTCAGGTTGACCTACAATTCACTATGAAGTTTCATGGTGGCCTTGAACTCATGGCAGTCCTCCTACCTCTGCCTCCTAACTGCTGGGATTAAAGGTGTGTGCCACCATGTCTGGCTTACCCTTTTTTGTATTTTTTTGTTGTTGTTTTACTTGTATTTATTTATTTGAGAGTGATAGACAGAGAAAGTCAGAGAGAGAGAGAGAGAGAGAGAGAGAGAGAGAGAGAGAGAGAGAGCGCGCGCGCGCACGCGCGCGCAGGAGGAGGGGGGATGGGGAGGGAGATAATGCGTGCACCATGGCCTCTAGCCACTGCAAACGAACTCCAGATGCATGTGCCACCTTGTGCATCTGGCTTACATGGGTCCTGGGTAATTGAACCTTGAACTGGGGTCTTGGGCTTCACAGGCAAGCGCTTAACCACTAAGCCATCTCTCCAGCCCCTTTTTTTTGTATTTTTGAGGTAGGGTTTCACTCTGTATCCCTGGCTGGCCTGGAACTCTGTAGACCAGTCTGGGCTCAAATTTGTGGTGATCCTCTTGCCTCCTGTGTTGCGATTACAGGTGTGTGCTTACCAACCACACTTGTTTTGACCCTCTGTCCTTATCCGTAGAGTGGGAGGAGTCAGCAAACGGGCATGGACCCACAGAATGTGTGTGGGAGGTGGAGCCAGTGAGATACCCCACATGTAGAGATTTTGGCTTCACTCTCAGTGCCTTTGCTGTTCTTAGCTGTTGATGTCATTAGTTGTCACTCAGTTTTAACTTTCAGCAGCATGTGGTTGCTTTAGCCATGGCTTTTCCCTAGCTGGGGTTCATCCTGGTACTCTCCTTACTCACTGCAGAGATGACTAGTTTGGTCTCCAGAAATCTCCCAATTTCTGCCCTTGCTGACAGGGATAGCAGAGGACACTGCTTGTGGCACATGGTCATGAGACTATGTAGGGCTTTCCTTGGGCCACCTGGTCCAGCTGCTAGGTCTCCTGCATCCACTCACTACTGCACAGATGGCTAAAGAAAGGCAGAGAGACCAAGGCTAATGGCTTCCATAAAACATGAAGCAGAGAACAAGTAATGGCAAGGCTAGGAGTTTGTCTAGATCTTTGTTGACGAGAGAGACAGACAGAGACATACCGAATAAATGGGTATTCCAGGGCTTCATGTCACTGCAAATGAACTCCAGGTGCATGCCCCACTTTGTGCATGTGGCTTTATATGGGTACTAGGGAATCAAACCCAGGCTGTTAAGCTATGTAATCAAGTGCCTTTAACTGCTGAGTCATCTCTTTAGTTCTAAGCAGTCGTTTAGATTGTTCCCTTCCTAGTCTTTGGGGCTTAAATTTTTTTATTTTTGCAAAGAAAAATTGATAATAGTCTTTATTTTTGTTTGGATAGTTTTTGCTTTTAGCGTACTAAGGGGCAGAACATTCTATTATAGATAGGGGTGGGGTTGGAAAACCACTCCCCTCCCTAATGAGCTAATGACATTTAATGGGTATTGGGATGAAAAGTTTTTCTTCCATGGGACAGTCACTGGTAAGTAATGAGGAGTACAATGAGACTGAATGGGATAAAGGAGGGTACATATGATTGAAATACTATTTTTATGTTTATGAAAATGTCAAAAAAATTTAAAAATGTAAACATAAAAAATGACATAATTAGTAAAAGTTTTAGGGAAGATATTTAGTGGTCCATGAAGTCCAAAAAAGAAGCAGTGCTATAGGGAGGCAAGGGAAGCTGGGATTCTTTGTGCCTCTAAGGGTTCTAGCCCACAGTCCCTACCCCTGTAACCTTTCTCTCCCAGCAGGCCAAACAATGGAGGCAACCTTCTGTGTTCAAAAAGCCCTGCCAGAAGGAGGAGCTGGGAGTCTCTTAATTATTCATTGACTCAGCTGAACTAGCAGCTGGGACCAGGCTTCTGCTGCCCTCTGGAACCACCTTCTTTATCCCCTTCAGTGCCTGCCAAGACCACAGACTGAGATCTCCAGAGAGCCTGGGGCCTTCCAGGGCTGTCTGGGGCCAAGACTACTGCCTCTTCCTTCATAAGCCCCAGTTGCAAGCCTATTGCCACATGAGGTTTAGTTTGTGTTCCTCAGCAGTTCCTGGTGACCTGGTTCTTCACAAAGCCAGGCTCCGGCAGCACTGTAACATTTCAGCAAAGCAGCTTTACGCCACCCCAGCCCTCTGCCTCAACCTACAGGAAACCTCCCTTTCTCCCATGTCCTAGGTAAAGGAGGTTAGTGAGAGCCACATACAGGGCTGTTGTCATGTTGTACAGCACTAGGGAACAATTTATGACATAATTTGTGCCTCCTGGAACTGTATACTTAGAGCTGCTGACCACCATGAATTCCATTAGCCCACGCCCTGCCTGTAGATACATCCCTCTCCAGATCTCTGCCCCAGTCAGAGCCTCAGCAGTGCTGAGGCAGACTTGTGCCTGGCCCTTTCAGCCATAATTTTTCCTGTGGACTTTCCCTGCTGGTTCTTACCCAGTGCTGGCATTTCCTGGAGGTTTCTTTTTACTCTGTCCCCATTGACATAGGCAAGATCTGTTTCCTGATGCCAAGCCTCTTCCCAGGGTTGCCTGACTTGGAGTTGACACTTGATACATCTTTCTACAGCCCTTAGTTCTGTCTGGTATCTCCAAGTCACATCTGGAAGGAACATTCTAGCCAACCTCACAGACTTCTGTGTGTGGATGGTTGCCCAATCTGATTTCCATTCTCAGTAACATTTGGTGTGCTAATGCCTCCCACACCTGTGATGCTGCCTCCACTTGCTGATCCATGTCATCTGTGGGAAAGGCACAGAGAGATAGGCTGTCAGACTCTGCCATCCCTCTAAAGCTTTGTACATTGTAACCCAGGATTGTCACAAAAATCGAGATTATTGGCCACAGTATCTTCTGTGGTAGTAAAATAATTGAAAATAACTTGTATATTTAATAGTGAGGAAGTTGCTAAATAACTGACCATATTCACTTTTTAAAAAAAAATTCAATACCTATTCTTTTTATTATTTTGTGTCTGTGTGTGTGATAGAGAGAGAGAGAGAGAGAGAGAGAGAGGGAACGAACGAGAACAGCACATGGGCATGCCAGGGCCTTTTGCTGTTGCAGATGAACTCCAGATGCATGTGCCTTTTTGTGCATCGGGCTTTACATGGGTACTGGGGACTTGAACCCAGGCCATCAGGCTTTGCAAGCAAGTGCCCTTAACTACTGAACCATCTTCCCAGCCCCATAACTTTTTAAAAGAAAAATGTATTTGCAAAAAAAAAAAAGTGTTTATTTGTAAGCAGAGAGAGAGAGAGAGAGAGAGAGAGAGAGAATGCAAATGAACTCCATCCACATGCATGTACCACTTTGTGCATCTGGCTTCATGTGGGTACTGGGGAGTTGAAACCCAGGTCATTAGGCTTTGTAGGCAAGTGACTTAACCCCTCAGTCATCTCTCCAGCCCCATTATTCACTGTTTAAAGGCTACAAGTTGGGATGAGGTTCATGAAGAAAATGAGCAGGCTGCAGAGCAGCATCTGTCCCATGATTGTGTCTCAGAGAGTCAGTCGGTGCACAGCACATCCCATTACCCAAGGCTAGGCACTCTGTATCTCAGGAAGCACAATCCTTGTCCCATGCTTAGATGAAGAAACAGAAGCTCAACATTACAATCACTTGGTCAAGGCCTCTAGCAATTCAGTGATGTTTAGTAGAGAACTGAATACAGGCCCATCTGCCTTCAAAAAATTTTTTTTAATCTTTTTTTAAAAACATTTTGTTTATTTTTATTTATTTGAGAGCGACACAGAAAGAAAGAGGCAGATATACATATCTGAGAGATATATACAGAGAGAGCGAGAGACAGAAAGGATGGGCACACCAGGGCCTCCAGCCACTGCAAAAGAGCTCCAGATGCATGCGCCACTTTGTGCATCTGACTTACGTGGGTCCTGGGGAATCAAGCCTCAAACTGGGGTTCTTAAGCTTCACAGGCAAGCTATTAAAAACTGCTAAGCCATCTCTCCAGGCCCCCCCCAATTTTTAAAAATATTTTATTATTTATTTGAGAGAGAGAGAGAGAATGTGTGTGCCAGGACTTCTAACCACTGCAAACAAACTCCAGACACATGTGCCCTTGTGCATCTGGCTTGTGTTGGTACTGGGGAATTGAGTCTGGGTCCTTAGACTTTGCAGGCAAATGCCTTAACCACTAAACTATCTCTCCTACCCTGCCTTCAAAACTTTTATCATGCGAAATAATAGAAGACACCATAAAAGACAAAACCAAGGATATGTTAAGATGTGGGCAGTTTATTTCTTTTTATTTATTTGGTTTTTTGAGGTTAGGGTCTCGCTGTAGCCCAGACTGACCTGGAATTCATTATGTAAGGGTGGCCTCAAACTCACGGCGATCCTCTCCTACCTCTGCCTCCCAGGTACTAGGATTAAAGGCGTGTGTGACACCATGCCTGGCTTGGACAGTTTATTTTTTAGAGGCAGAACTGGTTATTCTTCTCGTTGCTTTGATCAAATACCTTACTGATAAAAGCAACTTTAAGGAGGAATGGATTATTTTGGCTTACAGTTTAGAGTTGTCCATCGTGGCTGGGAAAGGCATGACACTAGGTACATGAGGCAGTTGGTCATAGCTGCTTCTAGAATCAGGAAGCAGAAAGATGAATGCTCATTCTCAGCTCATTTTTCCTTTTTATTCAAATCCAAGACTTCAGCCCATGGATTGTTCAGTGAGGATCTTCCCTTATTTAAACCTTCTTGGAGGTGTGTTTCCATGTGATACTAAACCTGCCATATTGACAATGAAGATTAACCACTACATTGGTCATTTTGTTTATCCTTTCCACATTTCTGTGTTTTGTGAGGGTAGCTATTATTGTTCATTGAAAGCCATAAATCTCTTCTCACAAATGTTTGAAATGTTTGGGCTGAAGTTTGTACCTGTCCACTGATCTGTCAGGTCAGCTGGTTGGAGGAATGGAACTGAAACCACCTGTTACCCTTTGCTGTTAGCGTATGCTCTTCCCTCTATAGAAATCTCACAGTGCTTCCCTGACCCTCCTTCACATTCAGGATAGTTGGGAAGAAAGGAGGATAGCTAGGAGAATGGACAGCAGGTATCATGTATAGGGGTTACCATCCCATAGCAAACAGGGCTTCCCTCTGTGACTCTAGCCAGGCCATTTAGTCACTATGACATTGTCACTCTGTTTCACCTCCACAGGCCATTGAGAAGCTGATGGCTCTTCTTAACACACTGGACAGGTGGATTGATGAGACCCCTCCGGTGGACCAGCCCTCTAGATTTGGGAACAAGGCCTACAGGACCTGGTATGCCAAACTCGACCAGGTGAGGCTGCCATGCACAAACTAGGGCTGGGACAGTAGGAAGACTGTTGTGGCACTGGATGGGGAAAAGCAGGCATTTCAGGCAGACAGGCCTATAAACTCAGTTTCATTTACCTCACCTACAAATCTGTTTACCTTCTGTCTCAGCCATTCTTTGGGAACTGCAGCAATGATTATACAAGACTACTTATTAAGTCATTTTTTATTAGCAGCAGATTGGAAATGACCCAGGTACTCATCCAGAATTGGTCAGTTAAATATACTAGGTCATCCACCCTGTGGAATACTCTGCAGATACTTAAAAAAAAAAAAAAAAGAATAAGGAAGCTATTTAGGGAACTTGATGGAAGAGATTCATTCTTTAGGTTAAAGAACCAAAGTGAGGTGTGGTGGCAAGTACCTGTAATTATAGCACTTGGGAGGCTCAGGCAGAAGGACATTGAGTTCCAGGACAGGGCTTATACAACTTTTTAAAAATTATTTATTTATTTATTTGAGAGCGACAGACACAGAGAGAAAGACAGATAGAGGGAGAGAGAGAGAGAGAATGGGTGCACCAGGGCTTCCAGCCTCTGCAAACGAACTCCAGATGCGTGCGCCCCCTTGTGCATCTGGCTAACGTGGGACCTGGGGAACCGAGCCTCAAACCGGGGTCCTTAGGCTTCACAGGCAAGCGCTTAACCGCTAAGCCATCTCTCCAGCCCTTATACAACTTTGATCAAACCTGTTGTTGGAGTCAGCTCTATGTTGCTGGGATTAACATTCCAACCAGACACAGTTTATGGAAGGAATGAGTTTATTTCAGTTTTACAAATCCAGGGGAAGTTGATTAATGGCTTCTTCTTTTTCTTTTTTTGTTTTTTTTTGTGATAGGGTCTCACTCTAGCTCAGGTTGACCTGGTATTCACTGTGTAGTCTTAGGGTGGCCTCAGACTCAATGGTGATCCTCCTATGTGCTTGGATTAAAGATGTGCGCCACCATGCCTGGCTAACATTTATTTATTTTATTTTTTTGTTTTTCGAGGTAGGGTCTCACTCTAGCCCAGGCTGACCTGGAATTCACTATGGAGTCTCAGGGTGGCTTCAAACTCATGGCAATCCTCCTACCTCTGCCTCCCAAGTGCTGGGATTAAAGGCATGCACCACCACACCCACCTTTACTTATTTATTAACAACTTTCATGATTATAAATAATATCCCATGGTAATGCCCTCCATCCCCCTACTTTCCACTTTGAAACTCCATTCTCCATCATATCCCCTTCCCGTCTCAATCAGTCTCTCTCTCTCTCTGGTTTTTTTTTTTTTTTCTTGGTTTTTTGAGGTAGGGTCTCTCTCTGGCTCAGGCTGACCTGGAATTCACTGTGTAGTCTTCTCAGGGTGGACTCGAACTCTTGGCGATCCTCCTACCTCTGCCTCCCAAGCGTTGGGATTAAAGGCATGTGCTACCACTCCCTGGCTCGGTCTCTCTCTTATTTTGATGTCATGATCTTTTCCTCTTACTATGATGGTCTTGTGTAGGTACTGTCAGGCACTGTGAGGTTATGGATATCCAGGCTATTTTGTGTCTGGGGGGAGCATGTCGTAAGGAGTTCTACCTTTCCTTTGGCTCTTACATTCCTTCTGCCACCTCTTCTGCGATGGACTCTGAGCCTTGGAAGGTGTGATGGAGATATTTCAGTGCTGAGCACTCCTCTGTCACTTCTCAGTACCATGATGCCTTCTGAGGCATCCCAAGGTCATTGCCATCTGAAAAGAGAAGGTTCTCTACCAAAAGTGAGAGTAGTATTAATATATGAATATAAACATTAAGAGAAGCACTTACTGGGCAGTTTGATGAGCATAGCATATACATTTAGCCAGATAGCAGCAGATATTACACTTGTTGGGTTTATAACTACCCCTGTTGTAGGTTTTCAGTATCAGGGATGTATTCCCTCCCATGGAGCAGGCTTCTAGTCCAATTAGAGGGCAGTTGGTTTCCACCATGACAGACGTGCCACTATTGCACCCGATGGCTCATTTTGCCTGGCTGGTAAAATATAAGGCTTGCAGTGTCCAATGTTGAGTATCTTCACTGGTGATTTCTCTTTCTGCCTTTGAACTGCATGCAGAATGGCTTCTTCCAGCTTTCTGTCCTGGCTAACATTTTTAATTTTTATGAAACTCAAGTCAGTAACTCAAAAGCATTTTTTTTTTTTTTTTTTTTTTTGAGGTAGGGTCTCTCTTTAGCCCAGACTGACCTGGAACTCACTCTATAGTCTCAGGCTGGTCTTGAACTTACAGCAATCTTCATATCTCTGCCTCCTGAGTCCTTGGATTAAAGCTGTGTGCTACCATATAGGCTCTTTTTTGGGGGAGCAGGAAGTTTTCGAGGTAGGGTTTCACTCTAGCCCAGGCTGACCTGGAATTCACTTTGTAGTTGCTGGCTGGCCTCAAACTCATGATGATCCTCCTTCCTCTGCCTCTTAAGTGCTAGGATTAAAGCATGTGCCATCACACCTGGCTTTCTTTTATTTATTATTATTATATTTTCTAATTTGGTTTTTCAAGGTAGGGTCTTCTTTAGCTCAGGTTGACCTAGAATTCACTATATAGTCTCAGACTGGCTTGAAACTCATGGCAATTCTCCTACCTCTGCCTCCTGAGTGCTGGGCTTCACCTTGCCCAGCAGAGAGAGAATGGGCACATTAGGGCCTCCAGTCACTGCATATGAACTCCAGACACATGTGCCACTTTGTGCATTTGATTTTACATAGGTCCTTAGGAATCAAACTTGAGTCATTAGGCCTCGCTGACAAGTGCTTTAACCTCTGAGCCATCTCCAGCCTGTTTTTTTTTTCCTCAATTTTTATTAACATTTTCCATGATTATATCCCATGATAAAACCCTCCCTCCCCCCACTTTCCCCTTTGAAATTCCATTCTCCATCCTATCCCCTCCCCATCTCAATCAGTCTCGCTTTCATTTTGATGTCATGATCTTTTCCTCCTATTATGATGGTCTTGCGTAGGTAGTGTCAGGCACTGTGAGGTCGTAGATATCCAGGCTATCCTGTGTCTTGGGGGAGCACTTTGTAAGGAGTCCTACCCTTCCTTTGGCTCTTACATTCTTTCCGCCACCTCTTCCACATTAGACCCTGAGTCTTGGAAGGTGTGATTGAGATGTTAGTCTGTATTCCAGTCACTTCTTTCCAGCACTATGATAACCTTCTGAGTCATGCCAAGGTCACTGCCATCTGAAAAGAGAAGATTTTCTACCAAAAGTGAGAGTAGCATTAATATAAGGGTATAACTATTAAGAGAAGTGCTTACTGGGCAGTTTGATAAGCATAGTATATACATTTTTCCAGACAACAGCAGATGTTACACCCCTAGGGCTCATGAGTACCCCTGTTTTAAGTTTTCAGTATCAGGGATGTGTTCCTTCCCATGGAGCGGGCCTCCAGTCCAATTGGAGGGCAGTTGGTTTCCACCATGACAGACCTGCCACTATTGCACCCATTGGCTCATTTGTTCTGGCTGGCCAATTATAGGGCTTGCAGTGTCCACTGTTGAGTATCTTCACTGGTGGTATCTCTTTCTCCCAATGAACTACATGTAGAATGGCTTCTTCCAGCTTTCTGTCAGCTGGTCTACATGGAGGAGGTTATCAGCTCAGTTCCAGTGGGATTTCTCAGTGGTCTTGCAGCCCAAGTATGTGGAGTCTTCAGCAATAGAGTCTTACCATCTATTCCTGGTGGGAAGCCAAGGGCCTTGGCAATGGCCTATAATGTTTTAGGGGCATCGGGGACCAACAACTCACTGGAGGTAACCCATCCCTGGCACTGAAAATTTACTAGCAGCGGTCTATGGCTCCTGAATTGTCTGAAACCGGACGATTCCATATGATTTATTTGCATCCTCTTAGATTTTGATTAGCCCTCCTTCCACCTTTCCTTTACTCAATCTCGTCCCCTCACCTCACTTTGCAGCCCTGTTTTTTTTTTTTTTTTAAGGCGTGGTCTCTAAGCCTGACCTGGGACATACTCTTTAGCCTAGACTAGCTTCCTAACTCATGGTGTCCCTCTTCCTGAGTGATTAAAGGCATGAGCTACCACATCTGGCTTGTAAATAGTATTTTGTTTTTAATTTATTTGCAAGTAGAGAGAAAAGAGACAGAGAGGATGGGCATGTCAGGGTCTCTAGCTGCTGAATATAAATACCAGATGCATGCACCACATTGTGCATCTGGCTTTACGTGGGGACTGGGGAATGGAACCTGGGTTCTTTCGCTTTGCAGGCAAGTACCTTAATCACTGAGCCATCTCTCCAGCCCCAAACAGCAGGTTTTACAAACAAAGCATTCAGAGGTGGTTGGGGAGATGATTCAGTGGTTAAAAGCACTTGCTTACAAAGCCTGCCAGCCTGGGTTCAGTTCCCCAGTACCCACATAAAACCATATGCACAAAATGGCACATGTATCTGGAGTTTATTTGCATCCACAAGGGGCCCTGACATTCCCATGCTCTCTGTCTCACTCACGTAAATAATATTAAAAAAAAAAAAGAAAAAGAAAGCCTGGCATGATGGTGTATGCCTTTAATCCCAGCACTTGAGAGGCAGAGGTAGGAGGATTGCCGTGAGTTCAAGGCCACCTGAGACTCCATAGTAAATTCCAGGTCAGCCTGGGCTAGAGTGAGACCCTACTTTAAAACCACCTTACGAAAAAAAAAAAAAATAGAACATGGTTTGGAAAGATGGCTTTGTGGTGTAAAGCCAGAGGCAAAAACTTCACCACTGAGCTACATCCTGGCCTTGGGCAGTAGAGAGTTGGGGAAATGATGAAATTTCTGTGCATACTGTCTGCATTTTTCAGTCATTTGAAGCTGTTACCTACTTAGAGCCAACCGAAAATGCAGATCTTTAGGTTATGCATGAGTGGCATAACACAGGTCTGTGTGAGCCTGGTGTACAGTTTATTTACCAGCTCTTCCAGGAGTCTCCACAGTGTTTTCCTGTGGAGCACAGCAATGTCCTGAGAGCAGCTAGAAGCTGCCTCTAGACTGTAAGGTGACATGTGGCCTTGCTTTTTCAGAAGGGTTGTGTTAAGTTATAATTTAAATGAATGTTGACAGAAAGCTGACAGTTGCTTTATAGCTCAAATGATCTTTGTGTTTTTGTTGTGCACCCATCCCCAGTATCAAGTGGCACATCATTCCAGTTCTTGAGCAGGGCCCTCATGCCCTTGGAGATTGATATCACCAAGACTCTCCTCATTACTATTCCATACTTTTTTTTTGTTGTTTGGTATCTGCTTTTGAGCCTCATGTTGATATCTGTTGTCTTCTGCTTGATGCTATGTCTGTCAGACTCACCCATATTGTCACTTGTAGTGGTGTATGTTTTTCTTGTGTAGTTTTCCATTCTAGAAATATATCACCATTTATTCATTGTACCACTCACAGACACTTCAGTTGTGTTTTTATGTCTTGGCTGCTATAATTAATGCCATTTGGAACATGCTTAAATATGTTATGTTATAAACTTAGGCCGAGTCTTTCTGCCCTGAGTATGTGAAGGGAGACAGCAACTATGGGGATAGTGATCCTGACCTTACAGAATTTGTGGGTCTGCAGTGAGCTACCTGTCTTGCTCACAGATCCCTGTGACTTGGAGAAAAGGTCAGCAGGTGATAAGCTACCCCAGATAGTTTCTCTGTTAAGAGTAAGTGCCCCTCCCCTACTTCCTTTTCTGGCCATTCACAATAGGGAACCAGGCTAGCCTGGCAGCCTGGGCCTCAGCAAATGCTGTCCCTGGGTGCTGCTCACCCACATGCTGCCTAATCTGTTGCCACCGCTTTGTGTTTCTTGTGTTATCAGGAAGCAGAAAACTTGGTGGCCACAGTGGTCCCCACTCACCTGGCAGCTGCTGTTCCTGAAGTGGCTGTTTACCTGAAGGAATCAGTGGGGAACTCCACACGCATCGACTATGGCACAGGTACTGCTCTTGTGAAGCTCTGAGCTTGTTTGGCCTTACTACTTTCTTCTTGCCCCAGACTCTTTCAGGGGCCTTCTGAGCCAATGCCTGGGGCTGCGATTCTAGTGTGGCCCACCAGGGGGAGTGGTTGCCATAGACAGGTGCTGTACAGATCTGATTTTGTTCTTTGTAATGATGTCTCCTCATCACCACACCAGTAATACTTTATTGAGCACTTACTATATCTCAAGGCAACCGCTTATAGAAGCTAAGAAATGAAATGGCTTTGGTTGCCCCTGGCAACAGATGGCCCACTCTCTGTGATGCCCCTTGTTTCTGAACCCTGCTCTCTATGCTCTTTGGCTCCATTTAATCCAAGCTGCAGTGGAACTAGAAGAGAGGGCTGGGCACCTGAAAGAAGTATTCTCTAGGTCATTAATGTCGGTGTAGCCAAGGAATCTTTGCTGTTGTAAGGGCTCCCCTTGCCTTTCTATCCTAAAGCAAACGAGGGGGAGCTGCTGACCTCCAGAGCCTCCTTTTGTGTGGCAGAATTTTGTCCTCTGCCCCTGCTGCTGGTTTGACAAATGTTCTGAAACCCTGAGCAGGGAGAGCTTGGATTGGTTAAGACCAACAAGGGAAAGATTTTAGACAACATGTGCCCAGGAACCCTTTGTACCCATTCATTTTTCAGCTCTAGTATTATGTAGTTAGAGGAATCCTGGAGCCCTTAAGTTCCCTGTGATGTCCCTCAATTATCAACTTTTTTTTTTTTTAAGGTACGATTTCACTCTAGCCCAGGCTGACCTGGAATTCACTATGGAGTCTCAGGTGGCCTTGAACTCACAGCGATCCTCCTACCTCTGCCTCCTGAGTGCTAGGATTAAAGGCGTGCACCATCATGCCCGGCTTCAACTTGTACTTTTTAAATGATTTATTTTCATTTGTATTATTTTATTTGAGAAAGAAAGAGAATATGGGCACACCAGGGCCTCCAGACCCTGCAATCAAACTTCAGATACATGGGCCACCTTGTGCATCTGGCTTATGTGGGTACTGGGGAATTGAACCTGGGTCCTTTGGTTATGCAGACTGGCACCTTAACCACTAAGCCATCTCTCCTGCCCTCAACTTCTATTTTTCCTTCAGAACTAGAATCATTTTTTTTGTTCATTTTTATTTATTTATTTGAGAGTGACAGAGCCAGAAAGAGGCAGAGAGAGAGAGAGAGAGGGAGAGGGAGAGGGAGGGAGAGAGAGAGAGAGAATGGGCGCACCAGGGCTTCCAGCCACTGCAAACAAACTCCAGATGCATGCGCGCCCCCTTGTGCATCTGGCTAACGTGAGTCCTGGAGAATTGAGCCTTGAACCTGGGTCCTTAGGCTTCACAGGCAAGCACTTAACCACTAAGCCATCTCTCCAGCCCTAGAATCATTTTTTTGTTTGTTTGTTTTTGTGGTAGGGTCTCACTCTAGCCCAGGCTGACCTGGAATTCACTATGTAGTCTCAGGGTGGCCTTGAACTCACAGTGATCCTCCTACCTCTGTCTCCCAAGTGCTGGGATTAAAGGCGTGCACCATCCTGCCCGGCCCAGAACTAGAATCATATTAATGACTGTATATTTAATGTCTGTTATCTTCGATAGATCATAAGCTCTCCAAAGTCAGGTACTCATTTACCACTATCTTCCTAGTACTTCCCACATAGTAGGTTCTCAAATTGGGCAAAGTTACTGAATGATTTGAACCCATTAAATAAAATAGTATTGTCTGTTTAAGAAGCCAACATCCAGGCTGGAGAGGTAGCTTAGCCGCTGAACTGCTTGCCTGTGAAGGCTAAGAATCCAAGTTTAATTCACCAGTTCCCACATGAGCCAGATGCACAAGGTGTTGCATGTGTCATGGGTTCATTTGCAGTGGCTAGAGGCTCTGGTATGCCCGTTTTCTCCCTCCCCATCCCTCCCTCCTCTCTCCCTCCTTCTTTCTCTCTCTCTCCCTCCCTCCCTTCCTCCCTCCCTGTTTTTTTCTCTCTCAAGTAAATAAACTGGGCTGGAGGGATGGCTCAGCATTTAAAGCGCTTGCCTGCGAAGCCTAAAGACCTGGGTTCAATTCCCCAGAACCCACGTAAAGCCAGATGTACAATGTGGCATGTGTGCTAGAGGCACTGGTGCACATGCGCTCTTCTCGCGCTCTCTTCCTCTCTCTCTCTCTGAAGAAGCCAACATACTGGGCCTCTTAGGGGTAGAATTATAAATATATAGTACTGGTAGGTCTTGAAAGGACCTGGATCTTTCTGGTCTTTACAGGAAAGAGATCCTACTACCTCCACATTGGCTTTTCTCCTCAGAAGGGCTGGAGACTGAGAATAATCTCAGTTTTCTTTCTGGAAGACTGTGAATTTTAACTGTTTTTCTTCTCACAGGACACGAGGCCGCCTTTGCTGCTTTCCTCTGCTGTCTCTGCAAGATTGGGGTGCTCCGGGTAGACGACCAAGTAGCTATTGTCTTCAAGGTGTTCGACCGGTGAGGGAAAGGGGGTGTAGCAGGAGCAGGGGGCAAAAGAGTCTCTTGCAACAGTGGTGTGCTGGAGGAGTCTCCTGCAGCTCATAGTTCTTGTCCTAATCCAGCTCTGGCTGCATCCAAGACTCATCTCCCTCCAAGTAAACAAGGAAAGGAAATAGCATGTAATGACTCAGGTGTTCACCACATGGAGGCCCCATTATAAGTGCTTTACATATATCTCAGTTCATTTTTCCCACCTTATGAAGTAGCAGGTGTTGTTGCCCTCTTACAGAAGAGGAAACTGAGGCACAAAAGAAATCAGCTGTCTCCACTGAGTTCACACAGACTGCTAAAGTCAGGTAGGCAGGCTCTGCCCCTGCCCCATAGCCTGCTGGGCAGCAGTACCAGAGCACTGTGGTGTCCTGGTACCCAGGCATCCATACAACTCTGCAAGTGACTCAGATGCACAGCTTGAACAAATTAAAGGACCCAGGAGATGATCTCTTTGAACTTCACCAGTGGCCCCTTGAGGTTAGGGAAGGGAGGCTTCTGCCCATGGTCTTATAGGTTGTCAGAAGTTGGTGGCACTAAGCCACATTGCTGAGCCATGTTTTTCCCTTTTCCTGGCCAGAAGGTGATACTTGAGTGTGGCAGAAAGAATGAAGCTACATTGGTTTGCTTGTACTAGGGACACCTTGCTGCCTTGTGCCTGCTCAGGTCTGATTAAGACTCTTTCTGGCCCCTCCTGTGCAGGTACCTTGAGGTTATGCGGAAACTCCAGAAAACATACAGGATGGAACCTGCCGGCAGCCAGGGAGTGTGGGGCCTGGATGACTTTCAGTTTCTGCCCTTCATCTGGGGAAGTTCCCAGCTTATAGGTACAGGAAAGGTGGTGCTACCCATTTCTCTGCCCCTTTGTCCTTCCCCTTCCTTCCCTTCTTCCCTTCTTCCTGCTCAAGGCATACAGTGATAGTTTGTATACCAGGGCATTAGATGGGCTGTTTGGTGGAGGCTGTTTGCTTCCAACTTTCTGCTTCAAGCTCGTGTGGCTGGTTGGGGGAGGTGGAAGCTGAATGCTCTCAAGATAATGGAAAGTGACATGAGCTGGTACAGAATGAAATGGTGTGAAATGTACCCAGCTTCTGGCAGCAGCTGTAAGGTTTTGTGTTGAAAATCAGGGGCTCTCTTGATTTGGTGATCATTGTCATCTACTGTTACTATCGAACTCTATGCAAGAGGGGCCCATCAGTAAACTTGCCTGCCATTAAAGGCTGCGCTGTTGGCCTGATTCCTGTGTGGCTCACCCAGATGTGTGCTTTATGACACCGTCAACTTGGAAGTGGTTTTCCAGTTTGTCGGCAGTGTGGGATTGAACACTGGGCAGGGTTGGTGAATATCTCTGTTTTGACAGAATGAGCTGCCTACAGCATAATCCCGATACACAGTTGGTGGCTGACTTGCTTTGTCTTAGGCACTGTAGTGTCTCTGTTGATCACCCACAGTGACAGTAGGAAGTGTCTTTGCCAGGTACTTTGGAGTGCTGCTATGCACATGGTGATATCATTGTTTTGTGGCCCTCAACATCCTGAGGGTATGCTGTTCTCATCTCAGGTGCCCAGGTGAAGTTACACAGTGACAGACTGAGCTGGAGTTCAGTTCACTTTAGCCCTTTGTTGTCTGTGTGTAGTTTGTGGCTACAGTGTACAAGCACCATACAAGTGTGCTTCCACATGGAGGTGGTCAGCCGCTCATCCTGTCTTCCTGATGCAGTGAGAAAATACCAGTGTAACACAGCTTTACCATAACTTTATTTATTAGTTGTGTGTATAGGCACTCCAGGGTCTCTTGCCACTACAAATGAATTCCCATATTACATGGGTGTCATGGGGAATTGAACCAGGACTGGCAGGTTTTGCAAGCAAATACTTTTAACATCTAAGCCATCTTCCTAGCCCATAATTTGCTTTTTTAAAAATTTATTCTTATTTGAGAGGGGTGGGGGGAGAGAATGGGCACACCAGGGCCTCTAGCCACTGCTGACAAACTCAGACACATGTGCCACCTTGTGCATCTTGCCTACGTGGGACTTGGAGAATTGAACCTGGGTCCTTATGCTTCGCAGGCAAGTGCCTTAACTGCTAAGCCATCTCTCCAATCTCCATAACTTGTTTTGCATGTGCACATACTTGTGTAGTATGTGTGATATGTGTGTGGTGTGTTTGCAGATGCACATACCACATGTGCCTAGGTACAGAGGCTAGTGGAGAACATTGGTGTTCTTCCTCTCTCAGACTTCTGCTTTGTTCTGTTGAGACAGAATCTCACCGAGCCTGCAGCTGGCATTCCTCCTGCACCCTGACAGATTGGCGGACCAGTGAGTCCCATCTGTTCTTCTGTCTCCACCCCTCCATCCCCAAACAGGACTGGGGTTACAGGCTTGTTGGCCACACCAGGTTTTTTTTTTTTTTTTTTTTTTTTCCGAGGTAGGGTCTTGCTCTAGCCTTGGCTGACCAGGAATTCATTATGTACTCTCAGGGTGGCCTTGAACAGCCCTCCTACTTCTGCCTTCCTCTGCTAGGATTAAAGGTGTGTCCTACCATGCCCAGCTTTTGCTTTTTTTTTTTTTTTTTTTTTTTTAGGTAGGGTATTACTCTAGCTTAGGCTGACCTAGAAGTCACTGTGTTGTTTCAGGTTGTCCTCAAACTCAGATTCTCCTACCTCTACCTCCCTAGTGCTAGGATAAAAGTGCGGTGGGTGACGACTACACTGAGGCTGGTATACCTATATGATGTGAGGGCCTGGTTCTGAGCCCTGGGGCCTTTTGCTCTTCCCAGACCACCCATACCTGGAGCCCCGGCACTTTGTGGATGAAAAGGTCGTGAATGAGAACCACAAAGACTACATGTTCCTGGAATGTATCCTGTTCATCACTGAGGTGAGAAGGGGCACAGGAGCAGCTGTTGGTGACCTGTGGGCTCAGAATTGAGGCTGATGATGGCAGGGTGTTTTAGAGCAGTCAGAGGTGCTGCCCAAGGGCTGGCATTAGAGGTGAGTATTGAAAAGATGTCCCCCCCCCCCAAAAAAAAGTCCCACTAGGTCTGTCCTGAAAGGATTAGCCAGCATCTCCCTGTCCAAATCTTGGTTTTCACCTGGCACCTGGATTCCACAGGACAAATTGTTTCTTTGTTTTGTTTTGGTTTGGTTTGGTTTTTTGAGAGTGTTTTACTCTGTTGCCAAGACTGGCCTCAGACTCTCTGCAGTCTTCCTGCCTCAGCCTCCTGAGTGCTAGAATTCCAGGCATGAGCCATTACACTTGGCTACTGCAGGCCTCTTGAGCTAAGGGACTAATAAGACTCAATCACTGGCTAGACTTGGTGACCCAGTGCAGCAGGTCTGAAGAGGTGGTGGCATCTTCTCAATGGGGTCTTTGAGGTCTATAGAGCCATATGCTTATAAATGTGCAAACTGAAATCACTGGAGGAGTGGGAATGACTTGAGTTAATGGATCTTCAGCTAAATAGAAACCTCAGTCAGTGCCTGGCAAAGTGCAGTGGCAGTGTTCTCCCCAGCCCACCAGTAGGCATGTTAACTGGAAACTCTTGTCCTGTAAGACCCTGTGGTGTGACATGGTCCTGGGCTGGAGAAGTGTCTTAACAGTTAAGGTGCTTGCCTGAGAAGCCTAAGAACCCATGTTTCATCTCATGTTACCCAGATGCAAAAAGGTGAAACAAGTTCAAGGTTGCACATGTCCACTAGGTGGTGCAAGTGTCTGAAGTTTTGATTTCAGTGGCTGAAGCCCTGGTGCACCAATTCTCTCTCTGTTTCTCACATGCTCTCTAAAAAATAAATAAAATTTTTAAAAAGCATGTGCTTGAGCCTACTCCAGCTTTCTGAATCACAGTCTTATGGCCAGGAGCAGTTCTGGGGACCCACATACAAGGGTCTTGCTTCCAGAAGAGTTGGAGCTTCTCATTTTCCCTACCCTATACTTATAAAATAGCCACTCCACATTTGCAAAGGACATCCTAAGTCTGCTAATAGGGAAACAATCCTTGGATTCATTCTTTTCCCCCAGCCTAGCCTTCATGTCTGTTCTCGGGCGGTACACTGTGGACTTCTGCTTGCCTTGGCTCCAGGCTCCCCTGGTCAGCATTCGACTAAGGCTTCTGCCAAACTCCAGGGGCCAGAGGGGAATGACACATTTTTTCCAAGTCAGCAAATGGGGCTGGGAATGACAGCTAGGCCGCTACTGCTTCGTACTTGGAGATCTGCTGCCTTCAGCATTGTAGCGGCTGAGCTCAAGGTTGGGAGGACGCGAGGGCAGCCTGGCTTGCCGCCTTGAAAGAAGCCACACACAGCTCCCTTCAGAGTGGAGTGTGAGGGGCTGTGGAGCCTCAGGAGGCTGAGATGAGATGGAGGAGTAAGGGTGGGAAGAGCAGTACAGATTCTGCAGAGCTTGCTGCTTGAAACCTAAAGACTAAGCTGGATTTGCTCCCTCTGGTGGCTGGCCAAGCCCCTACGTCCCTGTCAGTAATTCCAACAAGAAGGCAGGCATGGCTGGGTTTCAGAGACTGGGAAATGATTTTAAGAGTTGATGTGTTTGTGCTTGTATAAAACTAAAAATTTTTCCCGAAGTTTGGGACCCGGGTCCTCTGCTAGAAGATAGCCAAAAGTAGCCACAAGATGGTGCTATAGTTACACTGAAGTCAGATTTTTTTTTTTTAAAGTAATATTGAGAGGTAGGAACTTGGTGTGTGGTGGGGGGAGGGGGTAGTTTTGTTTGTTCTGCACCTTCCCTGCAAGGACTGATTTTCACATTGGTTCCAGGCTCTGGGGCATGGTGTTAAGCACTGGTTGCTAGGAGCTGCTGAAGCAAGGGCTGAGTGGTTTCTGTTATTCTTGAGCCCTTCGGCCTGAGAGCAGTGGGCAGTGTTTTGCATCCTTTGGTCAGTAGTGAGAGAGGCCTTGTTTCTCTCCACCCCAGACCGTGGGGCTCAGAAATCTGGAGGCCTGGACACAATTTTGGGCTGATGTTGCTTTTGGAAAACTGGAAATCCTTAAGGACTGGTGTGTAACTAGGGTATTGAAGAAAAAAAAAAAGGGAAGTTGAGAAATGAACTGTGCTACTCTTCCTGGGTATTGTGCCTGGACTGCCTGAGCAAGGGAGCCCACCTTGCAAGGCTCCTTCTGCTTAGGGAAATACTGCCCTGGCTCCTTTAAGAGCCTAAGGCAGGCAGGAAAAGAATTTCAGTTTCAATCTGGCTTCTAAATTTGGAGTTTTGGGAAGGGAGGGATCAGATTTCAGCTGGAAGGGAAGGAGCTGACAGGAAGGCGCTGTGCAGAGCCTCCCCCACCCCCGCCCATCCCCCTCAGTTACTGACAGAGGAACCATTTACAAAAGGCCGATTCTCTGGGGAGTGGAGAGGCAGGAACGCAGCGTCTGTGAGTAATTTCCTGCTCAATATGGCTGCTCTGACTCACACGATTCCCCTGGGGTCACTGCGGGACTGCAGCTTGCTTGCTTGCTTGCTTGTTCTTGTTCTTTCTCTTCTCCCTTTGTGGCTAGAATGAGCTAGATTTTTTTTTTTCTTTCTCGCTCCCAATTCCTTTTTTCTTCTGGTCTGTTTTTCTTTCCCAGAGTTGCAATCTCCTTCAGAAGGACTTAGGGAGACCTGAAACACCGAAGGCCTAGGGGTGAGGTGCAGCCCCTCCAGAGATACAGACCTTTGTCTTTCTGATGGAGCCAAAGGCCACTGGACTTCACTATGCAGACAGACCTTTGAGGGCGTGTCTCTCATGTCCCTTGGCCCTGGTGGGTGAGACTGGCCCCGGAGGCAGAGTACTGGTTTGATTGGCTTCATTCAGATCCTTTGCTGATGAGGACCTGGAGCTGCTGCTGTGTGATAAAGGCACTGTGGTTTGCTCAGAACTGCATCCAGAGGGTGATGCTGTTCACATCTCCAGTGATTCTTGAGTCTCTGTCTGCAAGTGTACAACATGGGGAGCAAATATTCTGGGTTGAAGTCTTAGGTAGGAGAGCACTCGGGACAAGGTGAAGGCCCTGTAGGTTTGTGTGCCTCTGGTCATATGAAGGGAAGGTCCAACCAAAGCCTGGCAGGGACCAGAGTGGGCTTTATGAGCCTAGTTTCCTCAACCCTGCATGGAGGTCTGAGACAAGCTGTCTCTGGGGACATGGGCCAGGGGAGGGAGATGATAAGAATAAAACGGCAGCTTTTTCTTTCTTTTGTTCTTTTTTGTTTTTTTCAAGGTAGGGTCTCACTCTAGCCCAAGCTGGCCTGGAATTCACTCTGTAGTCTCAGGGTGGCCTCGAACTCACGGCGATCCTCCTACCTCTGCCTCCCTAGTGCTGGGATTAAAGATGTGTGCCACCATGCCTAGCTCGTCTTTTTTTTTTTTTTGCTTGTCTTTTTTTTTTAAAGGTCAGGGTCTCACTGTAACTTTGGCTGGCTTTGAACCCATGGCAATCCTCCTACCTCAGCCTCCCTAGTGGTAGGATTATAATACTGCATTACATTATTTTAGTCACCACACCCGGCCAGATGGTAGCTTTTTCTCATTTAGATCTGGAAGTTGCCCTCTTTGGAGAAGAGACCTGTAGGGATGAGCCACTAGCCGTACCTCCGAGGTGTGTGGTCCTTGGGACCATTATGGAGATGATGTTCTACTAGACAGAGTTTGGGTTTATCTTTTCACACTGGAATAATACCCCCTCCTCAGTTTTCATGCACAGCTTCTGGAACCTTCGAACAGAGTCAAAGTCTCTGCTTTCTTGCCAGACTCAGCTGCCTTGCTTTTCAGTGTTTCTTTAGCTTGGGGCCAGTGCTGATCCCTGATCCCTGTTTCCCAACATAACTGCTGTCTGCAGGCTGGGAAGGTAGCGAGGAGGGCATTGTGAACTGTGTGGTTAATAAATACAAACATGCCGGCCTTGCGGTATCATTGGAGGAATACACGCAGGACACACACTTCCGTCTCCTGGTGCCGTGGTTTCTGATGTCATGGGAACTGTACTGGTCTCATTGCAGAATGTTTCTCTTCCTTCCTGGAAGGTCAGACTTGAGCAAGAAAAGGGGCAGCAATGGACTGTCTGTACTTTTGCTGGTCTTGTTGCTGTGGTGGTTATCTCTTCCCTCCACCTGGCCTGGCTAGCTTCCTAAACAGGTGCTCCTCCCCCACCTGCTGCTGGTAGCCTGGCTCCTGTCTTCCCTCTTTTCTTCCCTTCTCCTGCCCACCATGCAAAAGGTTACCTGATGTCTATGCTTGGTCGGACTAACAGGGTTTTCCAAAGCACCTCTCCTGACCTTCTAGCTCTGCCTGGCAGGTTCAGACCAAGTTCCCTGCAGGGTGGGAAAAGGAGGGAAGGCTGCTACTGTTATCTGGATGGAATATATCTTGCTCTGGAAAGGTACCTAGAGAGCTTATAGGGGCCACATCAGGAACCTGGGTGGAGATCTCATTTTCCTGTGGCTGCTAAATTTGGTGGATGGTAGGATTGGAGTCCCAGTTTGGCTATGGTAGAAAGAGAGGAGTGTGTGGGGAATGTGGATGGACAACACAGACTGTTTGTCCAGCAGTCCTTGAAGGCCAAGGGGACCTTCATCTGTCTTTGGCACCTATTTGTGTGCATGCATGTGCTGCAGGGAAGCAGGGTTGGACTTCCAGATGGTTCCTGCCTCTCCAGCTCCTGAACCTTCTTTTCCAGATGAAGACTGGTCCATTTGCAGAACACTCCAATCAACTCTGGAACATCAGTGCTGTGCCCTCCTGGTCCAAAGTGAACCAGGGTCTCATCCGCATGTATAAGGCAGAGGTGAGTAGGGGCTGGCCAGCATGCCTACTCCTCTGCTGTCTCACTAGGTCCTGGAGGCAGGGACCAAGCAGAAAGTGTGGGTTAAGGACTATTGCTTCCCAACTACACTATTTGGCTGTGACCAGTCCCTGTGACACTTGGGACCTCAGAATCTCCCACTTGGCAGAATGGTAGTCACAAAAGCCCTAGGTGGAGGCCCAGCATAGCTCAAAGGAGTTGGAGCTCTCTTCCCACCTATCCAGTGGCCAGAGGTGTCTTGAAGCACAGGCAACTTAAGTGTCTCTCCTAAGGTGACCAGGGCATCCTTGGGGTGAGTGAGATGGTATAGAACAGCATCCAAAATTGGCTCTCAAGACCATAACGTGGCTTCTGTTGAGGGGAAGATGCAGGAAGAGGTGGGCACTGTCATTAATTTTTTTTTTAAATTTATTTATTTACTTAACAGAAAGAGGGATATATAGAGAGAATGGGCATGCCAGGGATGAACTCCAGACGCCGTGTGCCCCTTGTGCATCTGGCTAATGTGGGTCCTGGGGAATTGAACGTGGGTCCTTTGGCTTTGCAGGCACATGCCTTAACCGCTGAGCCAGGCCTCTAGTCCCTGACTTTTTTTTTTTTTTTTTGAGGTAGGGTTTCACTCTAGTCCAGGCTGACCTGGAATTCACTATGTACTCTCAAGCTGGCCTTGAACTCACGGTGACCCTCCTACCATTGCCTTCTGAGTGCTGGGAGTAAAGGCATGTGCCACCACGCCTGGCTGGGCACTGACATTTTTAATGACCATTTCAGGTGCTTGCGAAGGATGCCGATGGTCTTCCCTGCTGTATGCTCATAAATTTGCAGCTGGGCGGAGCCTTGGGTCCCAGAGCTCCCCCTATTGGGAAGTGCCTGTCCTTTACATGGCCTCCTTTCTGTTCCCTGGTATGGCCCTCCCAGCTCAGGAGGTAACAGGCTTTTTCTTTTGCAGAAAGGGAGGGGGGTATTTTTCTACCTTGTTCCATGTCTTGAACACACTAATTCTGGAATTGCTTAACTTTGATCTCCATGTGTAGTCCCCTCCTGGAGCCATGAGTACTAAAAGTGTGTCCTTGACAGACCCTCCCCCTACCACCCTGGCTAGTTAATGGTCTCAGATATTGTCCTATGCCTGCTTAGCTACCCTTCTTGGCCATCATTCCTTCTCTTCTGGGAAGGAACCTGCTTCATGGTAACTAAGCCTTCTTCATCCATCAGCAGAGACAGGACAACATGGAAAGGGGGTAAGGAGGCCAGCAGGATTTCATTGCACAAATGCTTCCAGTTGGTCTGGTTTTCTCTGCTTGGCCATGAAGGAGTTAACAGTTCATGAATTGACTGGTGGCATGGCCTGCTCTGCTCTCCTTCCGCCCTCTCCTCTGAATCCCCTTCCTCTGGACTTCACATCCTGTGTTTAGGCTCCAGTCCACATACCTCTCTAATGTGAGAGGCTGGGGCTGCCCAGGCTCCTTCCGGCTCTCCATTCCAGCCCTAGCACCAGGGCACTGGCCTTCACAGCCCTGTTCCTCCTGGACCCGCAATGGGTGATGTGTGACCAGTTGCCACCCTGATGGGTCCTCCCTACTGCTAGAGTGTATAGCTAGCTGCCTCCCTGCTTAGAACATTAAATACTATACTGAGTGGCTCTAAACCTGTCTTGATCCAGTGCTCCTAAGGGCAGAAGCTGCAAGTAGACAGGCTAAGGGAAGGAACAAATTCAGATTAAAAATGGTTACACAGTAACAGATCCAGCCAGTCTTGGCCTAAACGTGGTTGCTGGATATGTCTGCAGTTGCTGACTGCAAGGAGGAGGCAGCTGAAGCCTGACATTTAAAGCTCTGGTGCACACAGGTTGTTGGGGAGCTTACTGCCTCTGAATGCTGTGCCAGGCCAGACTTCTGTATAGGAGAATGCTAGGACTTGAGTGACTAGTTTGAGGACCCCAGGTCTTTGTAGTGTGCTGTTCTCACTAATAACCTATCTCTGGTCTGAGAATTGTGAAGTTTTAAGCCCTGCACAGAGGTTCCAGGAAAGGACTTATTTTTTCAGCTTGTTCTCAATCCCCAGGGAGGACCATTGAGGCCCACTAGTCTTAAAGTACAGAAAAGATTTAACAGGACCCCAGCCTTTGGCTAGAGTTAGCTGTTGGAGGGGAATAGGCACTCTGAGCTGTCACAGGGGACTCATCAGGCTTAGCACTAGATGGCCTCAGGATATTGGACTAACTGTATCTCCACTTTACCTATTTTTTGAGGAGAAGAATCAGGGACTTTGAGGGCTTTGTGTGGTAGAACTCTTCTCCCCTGGAGTCTCTTACCATGCCTGAGGACTCTCACCATGTGGCCTGCTTCCCCAGGGTCACAGACCACAGTAGGCCTGTGCCTTGTGCAGAGGGTCAGGAGGTGACAAGCTGAGTCTATGTCCTGCCTATATGCAAGGCTAGCTAGCAGTCTAGCTGGAAGAAAGTCTTGGCTGGAGGCTCCTGTTGCCTTAGGGCCATGGGTTTCCCTGCCCCTGCAGCTTCTGTCCAGCCAGCCCTGGCCTCTCTTGTGGCCAGAGTGGTAACAACTTCTACACCTGCCCTCCTTCCAGTCCACCCCCGTAGTTGCCTTTGTGGCTTCTGTGAGCTAGAAGGTTGACCTTTGACCCTTTCTGGAATTCCAGGGCCTGTGGGGGGTTGCTTTCCAAACTCCCACCACTTCCTGATGACATAAGCACCATGGCAGCTGCTTTGCCTCAGGCCTGGACATGCACCTCCTCCCCCAGGGACCACCTCCAGCTGCCTGCTCCCCACTTTTTCTGCTCAGGCCTCAGCTGTGGCCTGAGGCTGTGTTCCTCACACCACACCTAGCCTGGTCTCCTTGTGGTCTTGAGGACCACTTCCTCCATGTATGTCCCTTAACCTGCTTCTGCAGCTGGTTTTGAAATTGAGGGAAGCTGGCCATCAGGATACCCTTTTGTCTCTCTTAAGTTAGCAGTGGAGATCAAGCCAGAGCAAGGCCCTCATTTCCTAAGGCCATACATCTTGTTCCCCACAGTCCTCAGGTGCCAAGCACATCATTTTGTCAGTGTAGCAGATCCCATTTCACTATCTAGAGAGGAGGGAGCCTGTGACAGAGTCTGTGCAGGCAAGGAAGGGTGGGCACAGGGCTCTAGGCCCTGGATTTGGCTCCCTGTAAACAACTAGACAAAGCCAGCTTCAGTTTCTGTGGTGAGGCCTGATTGGGGTTGTGCTCACGCCCTGCCCCGGCATCAGGGCTGCTGCGAATTGCCAGTAGGGGGATGTCCATTGGTTTCCACTGTTTTACTCTAAAGTGCCAAGATGCCTTTTTCAGTGTAGAGAACTGAAAACTGGAGAAAAGAGCCCTGGCCTCCTCTCAGACTGTGTTCAGAGGTCCCCACACCTCCAGGATTGGGGTAGGATGGTGATCGCTTCTCTTGGCCGTCTTCTGCCTCTGGTACAGCTTGGCTGACTGTCTTGGCTTCTACTATGGGGTTGGACTCGCCCCATAGCTGTGGGCCTGCTGTGCTGTGTGCACATCTTTGCCTAGGAGGGGTGGGGGGACCGGAACAACAGACAGATACCACCCTTGAAAGTAGTAAGAATAGCCCCAGACCGGCCTACTTGAGCCCTGGGTAAGATATGCTGTGGAAGTGGCTCCAGTCTGTCTGGGACCTAAGGGTAGGCCTCACCTCCCTGGTCTCCTTCTTTCCTCAGTGCCTGGAGAAGTTTCCTGTGATCCAGCACTTCAAGTTTGGGAGCCTGCTGCCCATCCATCCTGTCACATCTGGCTAGGAGGGGCTGAGCCATCAGAGCTACCCAGGCCAGGTTCCTGTGCCCTCTCTGACCTGACAACCCACCCACCCTTTCTCTGTTCTTTCTGTTTGATGAGAGGCTGTTTAATGGGGTGGTGTAGGGTGGGGTGGTGAGACTGAAGGGTTTGAGTGAGTTGGGAGAAGTGACCAAAGTGGCCAGTTTCTGACTGTCCTTCTCGTGGGCAGATACGAAAGGGACTGGGTCCCAGTCCTAGGCACCCCACCCCTTTTCCTGGCCCTTCCCACCCTCCTCTCCTGCCCAGTCCCTGTTGAGACCAGGGCATCTTGCTGTTTCCTTTGCTTTTCCTCCTTGTCCCAGTGATGCCTTGCTAAGGGTCAGGGTTTCTGCTCCTCCAGGGGTGGGTCAGTTTCCCAAGCCATGTTCCAGTGGGTGTGAGGCTGGTGGTAGCTATGGGGAGGGTCAATGTGGGGTGGAGGCATAGGGGTTAGTGAAGGGGCTGTGGCTGTTGGGGCTGGCCCTCTCAAAGTGTCTCCCTAGGTCCCTAGGGGACCTGTACCCAGACCCTCATCCTGTCTTATTCCCTGGCCCTTGGCTTTGCCAGGTTTTTCTGGCCATTGCCACACCTTCTCCCTACTTCCCAGGGATAGTCTAAGCTCTAAAAACTGCCCTTTGGGTAGTCCTTGGGCTCCTGGAAGAGCTCATCTGACTGGGTGGGGGCTGTCTTTCCAGAACTGTCCCTAGCAAGCAGAGGATGTGAGACACTCAGGGAGGTCCTGGGGTCATGGTATCTGTAGAGAGAGCCTGGTTTCCTCCAGACAGTCTCAGGCCAGGACACTGCTGCTACCTCCTTGCCGCTTCCAACTTCATTTGAGGCTGAGGCCTGCTGCTCTGCTCTGTTAGTGCAGCTGGTGTGGGAGAGCAGGGGAGGCAGCAGCCCCCTACTCCCTTCTCCCACCTCCCTTTATAGGCTGAGGTAAGTGACACCCCCCTCCCCCCCCCCCCACCTCAGCATAGACTCTTAAGCATGGGCTAGGCTCCTGGTCATAGCTCATCAGTACCAGTGTTTTTTTAGTGCTATCGCTAGGCTGGTGCCTGCAGATTCCTCTGTTCCACCCAGGCCTGTCCTCCACTGTCCCCTTCTGTGTCTGGGTCCACAGAACCTTTGGGCAGAGGGTACTAAGAAGCACAACCGAGGGGCTTAAGCCAGGGACTGGCAATGGTCTGGGCAAAACTGGGACAGGAGCCATCAGAGTCAGATAGTTTTCCGAGTGGCCCAGCATCAGCCTCCCTCCCAGGGCCAAACCATAGCCATCCTGGCTCCACCCATGCCCCTGGGCCCCAAGCCCTGCGCCTTCATTGCTGTACAGATTAAAGCCTCTGTTTTGCACCTGTAACCTGTGTAAGATGCATTTTTTCCTGACATGTATGAATGACATCCCCAGCAGGTCCTCTTTACTGAGGCCATGTGTCTGGAGGTGTTTGTTTGGCTTGTCTTTCCTGGGAGGGAGTAGGATACATGACAGTGACTGGGGCAGAGACATGGATTCAGGGCACCCAACACACCCCCCCACCACCACCTTTAATGGTATGTAATAATAGGAGCTGGGTTTTTTTTTAACTTAAATTTTTTTGTTGACAGTGACCATAATTATAGATATATATGATAATTCACTTTCCCCTTCACAAATCCACTCTCCAACATATCCCCTCCCTCTTTTCTTTCTTTTTTGTTTGTTTTTTGAGGTAGGGTTTCACTCTAGCCCAGGCTGACTTGGAATTCATTATATAGTCTTAGGGTGGCCTTGAACTCACAGCAGTCCTCCTACCTCTGCCTTCTAAGTGCTGGCCTCCCCCTCTCTTTAAAAATTTATTTTATTAGAGACAGAGAAAGGGGAAGAGATTGAGTGGGTGAGTGAGAATGGGCACGCCAGGGCCTCTGGCCACTGCAAATGAACCCCAGACACGTGCGCTACCATGGGCATCTGGCTTATGTGGGACCTGGAAAATCAAACGGGGGTCCTTAGGCAGGTATGTGCCTCAACCACTAAGCCATCTCTGCAGCTCTCTCCTCCCACTCTTTAGTCTCTCTTTTATTTTAATTTCATCATCTTTTCCTCCAATTATGAGGGTCATGTGAAGGTAGTGCCAGGCACTGTAAGGTCATGGATATCCAGGCCATTTTGTGTGTGGAGGAGTGCATTGTAATGAGTTCTACCCTTCCTTTGGCTCTTACATTTTTCCTCTACCTCTTCCACAATGGACCCTGAGCCATGGAAGGAGTGATAGAGATATTGCAGTGCTGAGTATTCCTCTTTCACTTCTCAGCACCATGGTGCCTTCTGAGTCATCCCAAGGTCACTGCCATCTGAAAATAGAACGTTCTCTAACCAAAAGGGAGAGTAGCATTAAGATGGGTATGAACGTTAAGAAAAGTGCTTTCAGCTGGGTGTGGTGGTGGATGCCTTCAATCCCAGCACTCAGGAGGATCGTTGTGAGTTCAAGGCCACCCTGAAACTACATAGTGAATTCCAGGTCAGTCTGGACTAGAGTGAGACCCTACCTCAAAAAAAAGTAATTAAAAAGTGCTTTCAGGGCAGTTTGATGAGCATAACATATGCATTTAGCCGTACAGTATCAGATGTTAACATTCCTAAGGCTTTTAAGTGGGTTTTCAGTCCCAGGCATGTATTCCCCTCCCATGGAGCGGGCCTCCAGTCTAGTTAGAGAATGGCTGGTTTCCCCCTATAACAGACATGCCTCTATTGTTACCTGTTGGCTCATTTGGCCTGGGTGGCCAAACTTAAGGCTTGGAGTGTCCACTGTTAACACTGCTGATGACTTCTCTCTCCCATAAGGCTGCATGCATTGTGGCTTCTTCCAGTCTTCTGTTAGCTGGTCTACAGGGAGGAAGTTTTCAGCTCAGCTCCAACAGATTTTCTCAGTGACCTTGCAGCCCAAGCATGTGGCATCTGCAGCAATAGGGTCTTAACATCTATTTCTGGTGGGAGACCTAGAGCCTTGGCAATAGCCTGTAATGTTTTGGGGGCATCAGGGTCTCCCAGGCCAACAACTCACTGGAAGATATCCCATCCTTGGCACTGCAGTTGTATAGTAACAATCTGTGGCTTCTGGGTAAACAATTATCCTAAAAAGTAGGTTTCAGCTGGGCATGGTGGTGCATGCCTTTAATCCCAGCACTCGGGAGGCTGAGGTAGGAGGATCACCATGAGTTCGAGGCTACCCTGAGATTACACAATGAATTCCAGGTCAGCCTGGACTAGATAAACTCTACCTCAAAAAACCAAAAAGAAAGTAGGTTTCCATATGGTTTACTCACAACATCTTGATTTGATTTACCCTAACCCTACTTAAGCCATTTTAAAAATATACTTATTTGACATAGAGAGAAAGAGGCAGATAAAGAATGGGTATGCGGCTGGAGAGATGGCTTAGTGGTTAAGGCATGTACCTGCGAAGCTTAAGGACCCAGGTTCAATTCTCCAGGTCCCACATAAGCAAGCTGAGGATGGTGGCATATGCATTTGGAGTTCATTGCAGTGGCTGGAGGCCCTAGTGTGCCCATTCTCTTTCTGTGTGTGTGTGTGTGATAAATAAATTAAAAAAAGACTGGGCATGCTAGGGCCTCTAGCCACTGCAAACAAATTTCAGATGCATGAGTTACTTTGTGCATCTGGCTTTACATGGGTACTGGGGAATTGAACCTGGGTCCTTAGGCTTTGCAGGCAAGCTGTTAAGCCATCTCTCCAGCCCAGGAGCTGTTTTTTAAATTACAGGGTCAGGATAGACACCTTGATGGTCATGGAGATAACGCCAGAAGAGACAGTACAGCCATGGGGTTGTAGGCTGCAGGCCATTCTGGGCCAGGGACCAGTAGTAGATGGGAGTTTCCTATAATTTTTGGGTTTAGCTTGATACCTGAGAAGCCTGGACTGAAGCAAAGGGAAGTCAGGCTTATCTGGAAGACTAGCTGTGTTTGGCACAAGGATGATTTATGGCCAGGACGAGTGAAGGGGGTGAGAAGTGGGCCAGTTCAGGTGTCGAGATGTCACTGAAGAAAGGTGGAAGAGGAGAAAAAGCAGATAAGATACCAGTTCTTTGCTGGGTGTGGTGGTGCATGCCTTTAATTCCAGCACACTGCGGGGCAGAGGTAGGAGGATTGTTGTGAGTTTGAGGCTAGCTTGGGACTACAAAATGAATTCTAAGTCATCCTGGGCTAGAGTGAGACCTTCAAAAAACCAAATAAATAAAAAAAAAATACCAGTTGTTGTCTTGATGCTGCTGGTGGGGAAGAGATTAAGGGATTTGCCATTCTCCTAAGAGTGGTGATGAGGTGCTGGATCCCTGTTTCAGCACTGAGTAAGTGCCTGAAAGTGGTTGGGGGTGGTCAGCACACAGATGGGGTACAGTTAACAGACCTTTGCCAAATGTGAGGAGGCAAGGGGTTGCCACATCTTCAGGGCAGAGAAGACAGGGCTTTGGCCATGACCCTTGGTGAGGGCTGTTTCTGTGGAGTGAAGGGAAGCATTGGGAGTGGTACACAGGGCTGGGACAGGATGAAGTGGCATGTGCAACAGCTACCTGGCCCTGGGTACCACACACCAGACATAACCGGTGTTTTACTAGGACTGTTCTGAGGTCTCCCTGAAGCAGAAGTGAGTTCCTGGGATGGAAAGAAGGTATAGCTGGGTGGTGTGGTTCCCAGGCCACTATGAACTCCCAAAAAGCTCCAGGACAGAAAAGTCCTGAGTGGGTGAGACTGGAGGTCAGGAGAAGGCTTTGGGCAGGCAGGCCATGCTTCACCATGTCCAAAGGAGTTTAGGATTAGGTCACAGATGGTGATACAGGCAGAGGGGAGATGAGGGTGAGTCCTTGAGGCCAAGGGCAGCCTTCCCCAGGCAGTCAGTGGGTACTTGTACCAGGCTTACCTGGGTGAGGAAGTGTAAAGCAATCAGCTGCCCTGGGTTATGAGTGTAGTAGAATGACCCAAGAGGGGCAATAGGAGCATTGAGGGCATGGGTGGATGGGAGGTGCACTCAGCCCCTGGAGATAGCCACTGGGAGACTCACCACCAGCCCATGCTGGACCCATCAAGGCTTGCCAACATCCAGGTACCAGGATGCCCTTAGAGTGAAGGGACCTTGGGAGCAATCTGTAAAATGAAGTCCTGGACCCAGCTCTAGCCAGCACTAAGCACTTTTGTAAAAGATATTTAGGGAGCCACAGATGAGAAAGCTGAAATTCCTGTCTGAACTGAAAATGAAGTGGCTAGAGAGAAAGAAAGAAAGAAGGGACCTGAGAATGTCTTCAGGTAGAGGGCCAGCATGGGAGATGAGGATGGCCAAGGCCAGAGATGCTGGTGAGAGCTGTGCTGGTAGGTGCTAGCTAGGCCTGGGCGGCTTCACTCACTCAGTAAATGTTGGTGGAGCCCTGTGCCCAAACCTTTTATCGGCACGAGGAGGCTGCAGTGAATCAGACAGGGCCTGCCCTCCAGCAACATATGCTAGCATGACCCCAAGAAAACACTGGAAACCCTGTGTGCAACAGTTGAGAAGTCTTAGAGGCTGATGGAGCGGCCATCAGAATAGACTTGCCTGTTTATCCTGGGGAGATGCTATTAAATAGGGAAACCATCTCCGGGGCTGGGGAGATGGCTCAGTAGGTAAAGTGCTTGCTCTACAAGCATAAGGACCTGAATTTGGATCCCCAGCACCCACATAAAATCTGGGCATTGTAGCATGTCCTTGTAATGCCAGCACCGGGCAGGCAGAGAGAGACAGATTCCTGGGGCCAGCTGACTAGCAAAATCAGCTCTAGATTACTAGAGAGGTCCTGTCTCAAAGGTGGAAGGCACTTGATGTTGACCTCTGACCTCCACATGCACACATATATATACTAAAAGTTTAAAAATTAAAGCCTGACGTGGTGACACATGCCTTTAATCCTAGCACGTGGGAGGCATAGGTAGGAGGATCACCATGCATTCAAAGCCACCCTGAGACTACAGAACGAATTCCAGGTCAGCCTGAGCTAGAGTGAGGCCCTACCTCAACACCCCCCACAAAAAAAAATTTTTTTTAAGCCATGGAGACATAAAAAAACTCTCTGTAAAGAAGCATGTCTGTACTCTGCCCTCTGTCTGTTCTTCTACCAAGGTAAATTATTCCAGCAATGGGGCTGAGGGTTTTGGAAAATCCTATTGCTTTTCCTGATTTCACATATGGCTGTTAAAATGTTAAATATCAGGCTAAGGACATGGTGTGGTGGATACAATACTTGTGTTGCAACTCCAAGTACCTGAACTCAGATTCCCAAACCCCTTGTAGAAACGCCGGAAGCTGTAGCAGGTCTCTGTAATCCCATTGAACAAACAGCAAGAAGTAAGGTGGAGAAAAGGTTAGATGTCACTGAAGCACCAAAGAAAAAGGAGTTGTGGGTACCAACTTTGCTTTTTGTTTTCCATATTGGATTGTTGGGTCTTTCCATAAGGCCCACATAGTATTTTTGTACTAAAGAAAAAGATGGCTTAGCAGTTAAGGTGTTTGCCTGTGAAGCCTAAAAACCCAGGTGCAACTCTCCAGAACCCATGTAAGCCAGATGCATAAGGTGGCATATGCAGCTGGAGTTGGTTTGCATAGACCCTAGCACACCCATTCTCTCCCCTCCCCTTCTGCCCCCTGCCTCAAATAAATAATTTTCAAGAAAAAGAAAAAGAGGCTGGATGTAGTGGTGTATGCCTTAAATCCCAGCACTCGGGAGGCAGAGATAGGCAGATCACTGTGAGTTTGAGGTCACCCTGAAACTACATAGTGAATTCCAGGTCAGCCTGGGCTGGAGCGAGACCCTATGTCCAAAAGCCAAAAGCTGATTAGAAACCTTTCCCCTAAAGATTCCTAGAGAGTAGTATACCTCTAGGAAGGGTGGATGCTTCTCCCTCAAGTTGGGAAAGTGGGTAAAGGAAGGGGAAGTGCATCTTTGGAGATAGTTTGGGCCAGAGACCCTTGAGGAGGGAGTGGGCAGGAGGGACCAGGGCAGAGGCACTAAGTGTGCTGTGAAGAATAGTATGAGAGGCCCAGAAGAGAGGCAGCTTGATACGTGGCGAACCTCTGGCTGGGGAGAGGCAAAGCCCAGTTGGCAGCTCTCTGGTGTGTTGAGCCTCCCTGGGACCTCTGTGAGTCTGCCTCTCTATGAGCCTGCCAACGGATTGGACGCAGATTCAGTGCCCAAGGTGTGGACTCTCTGTGGCCTGTAAAATGGAGGGGTAGCTATAAGACAAGGTGCAGATCCAACATTGATTGTACCAGGGTGGGGGGTGCTGGGGTTGAGGCTCTGGTAGGTCTAGCTTTGTCCACCATCTTTCCCTGCGCCAGAGACAGTTGGGACAATCCTCAGGAGCCCTTTGGTGAGTGGAGCCTCTTACAGACATCAGTAGACCTATGTGATCCGCACACTCACTGATCCTGTACTGAGCCCAGTTCACCTCATGAGCTTAGCTCATATGGCTAAGGACATGAGCTTGTAGGGGATGAACTAGAAACCATGCCCCATTCTGGTCTCTGCTGTCCCCTCTGTGATCACCTCTCCAGCTGGACCTGAGGCACTGATGCCAGAAAGTTCTTTCAGACTAGATTAAACAAATTTCTACTTTCCTTACTTGCTAGACTAAGTTGGGAAGATTTATTTCTTGGTTTTTCGAGATAGGGTCTCAGTCTATCCTAGGCTGACCTAAAACTCATTCTGTAGTCTCAGGCTGGCCTTGAACTTAATGGCGATTCTCTTACCTCTGTCTCCTGATTGCTAAGATTAAAGATTTGTGCCACCACACCTGGCTGGAATATATATATCTTAATATTAGAGAATGAGTGTGCTAAGGCCTCCAGCCACTGCAAATAACTCCAGATGCATGTGTACCTTGTGCATCTATCTGGCTTATGTGGGTCCTGGGGAATCAAACCTGGATCCTTTGGCTTTGCAGGCAAGTGCCTTAACCTGCTAAGCCATTTACCTAGCCCCTGCAACCCCCTTTTAAAAATTTTTTTGGGGGGCTGGTACAGCCAGGCATGTTGGCACACACCTTTAATCTTAGCACTCGGGAGGCAGAGGTAGGAGGATTGCTATGAGTTCCCGGCCACCCTGAGACTACATAGTGAATTCCAGGTCAGCCTGGGCTAGAGTGAGACTGTACTGGAGTCCCTGGCACCTATTCTCTCTGTCTGTCTCTCTCACTCATAAATAAGTAAAATATTCTTTTTTTAAAATATTTTTTTAAAATTTTTTATTTATTTATTTGAGAGCGACAGAGACAGAGAGAAAGACAGATAGAGGGAGAGAGAGAGAATGGGCGCGCCAGGGCTTCCAGCCTCTGTCAACGAACTCCAGACGCGTGCACCCCCTTGTGCATCTGGCTAACGTGGGACCTGGGGAACCGAGCCTCGAACCAGGGTCCTTAGGCTTCACAGGCAAGCGCTTAACCGCTAAGCCATCTCTCCAGCCCTAAAATATTCTTTTTAAAGTCAAGTCCACATACCCTCTGATAACCAGAGTCCAGCTCAGTCAGGATGGCAATCTGGGAGACCCCAGGTGGCCCTCCTGGTTGGCTGTACTGGCTGAGTTGATAAGATTTGCTGACCCTCTTAGTGCAAGCTTCCAACATTTTGCAAGGGGTGCCTTGGCTTTGGTATTGACTTTCATACTTCCCATCATTGACCTGGAGCCATTATTAACCCTCAGCCTTCATTTCCTCCTGTAAACGTGGTGTGGATAAATATGACCTTACTGAGCAGTTGTACAAGCCATCAAACACAAGGTTTGGTTTGTGGGCATGTGATAACCCATGCAGAGGCTAAGGACTTCCTTGGTGAGTGGTGATCCACTCCAGCCATCAGCTCAACACATCTAGCCACTCAACTCAGTGAGGGTCATAAGGCTGTCCGTGTACGCATTTGTTGAGCACCTACTCAATGCCAGGCCCATCAGAAGCTCTGAGGAGGTGCTAAGGACAGAGGAGGCAGAAGTGGTTTCTTCCTTTGTTGGGGTGGTCCAGGGACACATGAAGATACTCAGGAGTTATGAGAAGCCTCCCTTTGGGCAGGACCAAGACCTCCAGCAGTGAGAACCTCATAGGGAGGGTCTGAGTCAGAGCTAGAAATCTGGAGTTTGGGTGGGGAGTGTGCCATTGTTGGCTGTGTACCCCAGACCTGTCATTTATCCTGGTGGCCCCTTGGCTAAACAAGCTCGTTCAGGAGTATCTGCTCTGCTGCTCCATGCGGGTTCCTAACTCCATGTCCTCAGTTGCCCCACAAGCCACCTGGCCTCTAGTCTCTGGTTTTGTTTTCCTTTGGTGGGGGCAGGGTCTTATTCTAGCCCAAACTGACCTGGAATTCACTCTTTAGACCCAGGCTAGCCTCAACTCACAATGATCCTCCTACCTTAGCTTCCAAAATGCTGAGACTAAAAGCATGTACCACCACACCCGGCTCTTATTTTGAGACTGGGTCTTGCTGTGTAGCCCAGCCCAGCTTGGAACTCATGGCAGTCTTCCTGGCCTCGGCCTCTTGAGTGCTGGGATTACAGGTAGGAGCCATCATGCCTGGTGCCCTGGGGGTTTATGCAGAAGCCTTGGAGCAGGTGGCTCCTGAGCTGAGCCTGCACATCAGGCCTGGAGCTAAGTCTTTGTTTTACCTCATCCTCAACCATAGCTAACCATGTCCCCAGGTCATAGAGGCTGAGGTGGATTGGGAGTTGCTAAATCTTTTTTTTGGGGGGTTCAGGATTTGAGGGAGGGTCTCATTCTAGCCCAGGCTGACCTGGAATTCACTATGTAGTCTCAGGGTGGCCTCAAAATCACATTGATGCACCTACCTCTGCCTCCTTAGTGCTGGGATTAAAGTTGTGCACCTCCACACCTGGCTTGAGTCTTTCACACCAAGACATGAGGCCTTGGTGGCCTGTGTTGCCTCACGCTGGCCCTACTCTGGTGGCTGACAGCCTCTCTGCTCCTGTTCAAAGCCTAGCTTTGCAGGAGTGGCCTGAGGCCCTGGCCCAAGCTGAGAGGCATCAGAGATGGAGAGACTGAGCCCAACTTGGCCAGGAGGCAGATGCTAACTTGCCCAAGCAGCAAAAAAGAGTGATAGCATTGATAGTGGTGACAGTTCTGGCTGACAGCGTCAGCCTGTGGGACCTGCTTTTGTGTGCCTCCATGGTATCCCCGCAGTAAGGGGAACAATTAGCACCACGTCCCTATTTGGGGGATGATGAAGATGGAATTTGGAGGATGTCAGTAGCAGTCCAGGGCCTCCAGCTCCTCCTGGTATATTTGGGTGTGACCCAGCTGGTCTATCACCTCTCAGGTGAGCATGCTAAGAAAGACTTACCTGCTGCAGTAGTGGAAACTGACTGGGCCCCAGGCCCAGGCAAACCATCCCAATGGTTAATGAGGTCCAAACCTAGGCATCACCCTTAATTCTTCATTCTTCTCATTCCATTACCCCCAGAATCCAACCCATGAGCAGGTCCTATTTGGTCTCCCTTCAAATTATAAGTGAGACCTGTCCACTTCTTGCTTACCTGCCCCATGGCCAGCTCAGTCCAGTTCATCGTCAGCTGACACTGGGCCACTCTACAGTCACCCTTGGTTCCTTGACTCCACTTTGCCCACCATCCCCTGAGCTGTTCAAAAGTAGACCCTGAGCCAGGCAAGGTAGTACACACACCTTTAATCCCAGCACTCATGGGTCAGCGGTAGGAAGGTCATGGTGAATTTGAGGCCACCCTGAGACTACAGAGTGAATTTCAGGTTAGCCTGGGTTAGAGCAAGAGCCTACTTTGAAAAAACAAAACAAAAACCCAGGCCCAAGCTGGTGGTGCACACCTTTAAACCCAGCACTTGGGAGGCTGAGGGAGAAGGTTCACTGAGTTTAAGGCCAGTCTGAGTTACAGAGTAAGTTCTGGATCAGCTTGGGCCTTTGTACCTGTGGTTAGTGCAGATGCTGCCCCCTTAGACTGGCCTCCCTGCTTTCTGTGAGTTGCTGCTAGGGGGTCTTCCATCTTCCCCTCTCACCCCATTGCCTCTGTAACACCACAATCTGAGATTTATTGTCTTTCATTCTGGCTTGTTTACCTGGATACTACCTCCTTAGTAAAATGTGAGCCCTTGCCGGGCGTGGTGGCGCACGCCTTTAATCCCAGCACTCAGGAGGCAGAGGTAGGAGGATTGCCATGAGTTCAAGGCCACCCTGAGATGACAGAGTTAATTCCAGGTCAGCCTGGACCAGAGTGAGACCCTACCTCGAAAAAACAAACAACAAAAAAACAAAAAACTAAACTGAAATGTGAGCCCTGTGAGGGTAGGAAGCAAGCTTTTCCTGGCCACTATTAAATTCCCAATGTCTAGTCCAGAGCAGGCAATTACCCAAGAACTATTATTACTATTTATTTATTTGAGAGAGAGAAAAAGAAAATGGGTGCACCAGGACCTCCTGCCACCACAAACTATAGACACTTGTGCATCTGGCTTTACATGGGTACTGGGGAATTCAGTCCAGGCCAGCAGGCTTTGCAAGCAAGCACCTTTATCCACTGAATCATCTCCACAGCCCTCAGTAACTATTGATATAAAAATGAATTGATGACTTCTCGCTTTGGCAGCACATATACTAAAATTTGAATGATACAGAGAAGATTAGCATGGCCCCTGTGCAAGGATGACATGCAAATTTGTGAAGCGTTCCATATTTTTATTAAAAAAAAATGAAGCTGGGCAGGGTGGTGCACGCCTTTCATCCTATCTAGCACTTGGGAGGCAGAGGTAGGAGAATCATGAGTTTGAGGCCACCCTGAGACTCCATAGTGAATTCCAGGTCAGCCTGGGCTAGAGTGAGACCCTACCTTGAAAAACCAAAAAAAAAAAAAAAAAAAAAAAAAGAAAATGAGTCTCCTGTCTTTGAAGCCACGGGGGAGGGGGGACAACTGAGCAACAGGTACTGGACAGGCCCTAGGTGCCCAGTTGCCCCTTCGTTACTGGGTGTGAGGCACACTGGCAGGACAGCTTTTCCACTCTCAAGCTCTGAAGTCTCAAGGTCTGAAGCTTGGTATTTCTGTGGGTCTAAGGCATGAGCAGCACCCTTGATGGAGACACACAGACTGACTACCCTTGGCCTTGGGCAGGAGGAGTTTGTCAGGGTACTGCCAAGGGTAGAGAGGCAGAGTGACACAGGAGCAATGACATCTGCCATGACAGGACAGTGTCTAAGTGCTGGTCGTGGCCCTTTAGGAAACAGGCTCTTCTGCTGCCTCCTTGTGTCCCTCAAGACCCATCTCTATCTCAGTGACAGGGACCACGGCCCATTCCTAGCCACTTTCCCATACCTGGCTAACTCCTGGATTGGGTTCTTGGCACCAGCAGGGGTTTGTTGGGCACCAACTGTGTGCCAGCACTATTGTCTGCAGGGATAGAGATGAAGTGGTAAACTGACGGAGGTTGCTTCTGGGCAGGAGGTTAGAGCAGCCCATACACAGACATCAAGCGTTGGCAAAGCCCACGGAAACAAAAGGGCAGGTGTGATGGGAGCTGTGGCTTGGGGTCAGCAACATGAACAGGGACCTGAGCTAACCATAGGCTGAGCTGTGGGCATTCCCAGCAGAGGCAGCATGTGCAGAGGCCCTGGGGTGTGAGTGTTCCTGACATGCTGGAGTTCAGAGGATGAGGGTGGCATGTGCGTGCACAATGAGGCACCGGTGGAAAGGCCGGCAGCGGCAGCTGAGCAGAGCACTAGGGAGGAGCAGGGGCCACTGGGATCTCAAGCTGGCTGACCCAGAGTGCACTGTCTACATTTCCTTCCACACATTCAATAATGTCTCCTTGGTAGCTTGGAATTGGCCAGGTGGGGGTGTTTATAATGCCGAATTAGCAGAGACTTCATTTGTCAATGACAAGGTACTGGAGGAATGCTGGGCAAATGTCTCATGAAATTCCATCATAGCTCCTCTATTAACCATGTTTTAGATATTTTTATTTGAGAGATGAGAAAGAGGCAAAGAGAGAGTTGGTATGGATGCATCAGGGCTTCTTGCCACTACAGACTAACTCCATGCGCATGTGCCACTTTGTGCATCTGGCTTGATGTGGATACTGGGGAATCAAACCCAGGCCTTCAGGTTTTGCAAGCAAGTGCCTTTAACTGCTCAGCCATTTCTCTAGCTCTCCATTGGTCATTTTAAACATCCACCAAGCCAGTTGTGGTGGCGCACACCTTGAATCCCAACACTTAGGAGGCAGAGGTAGAAGGATCACTGAGTTTGTAGCCATTCTGAGGCTACATAGTGCATTCCAGGTCAGCCTGGGATAGAGCAAGACCCTACCTCAAAAAAGGGAGAAGGGAAGCCAGGCGTGGTGACGCACGCCTTTAATCCCAGCACTCGGGAGGCAGAGGTAGGATTGCCATGAGTTTCAGGCCACCCTGAGACTCCGTAGTGAATTCCAGGTCAGCCTGGGCTAGAGTGAGACCCTCAAAAAAAGGGGGGGGGGGGACGGGGAGGAGAAGGGTGCTACAGAGAGAACTTAGTGGTTAAAGTGCTTGCCTGCAAAGCCTAAGGACCCAGGTTTGATTCCCTAGTACCCAAGTAAGCCAGATGCACAAGGTGGCACATGCATCTGGAGTTTGCTTACAGTGACTAGAGGCCCTAGCATGTCTGTTTTCTCTTTCTTGCTCTCAAATGAATAAAATATTTGTAAAAATTCTTAATACTAGGTGTTTTGTTTTGTTTTTTGAGTAGGGTTTGAACCTAGAGCCCCATGTAAGCCAAGCAACCAGTCTACCTCTGAGCTATGTCTTTAGCACCCCCCCCCTTTTTTTTAACTTTTGAGACAGGGTGTCAGTAACTTGCCCAGGCTGGGCTTGAAGTCATTCTGTATAAGAACTTGTGAACCTACTGCGTGAGCCCCAACCACAAAGTTGCTTACTATAGGCTGGTATACCCACCTTTGAGCTGGACAGTGCCATGACTTACACGCTGTGTTCTCTCATGTGAGAATGGCAAGAAGCACCAGAGTGTCTGCAGGAAGGGGAGGAGGTCCAGGCCAGAGGACCTGACCAGGGATACAGGAGGAGGAGCTGGTATCGCTCCTCTGAAGGAAAGCTAGTGGGATTTGCTCATGACTGGGTTGGTAGTCTTGGGGGTCTTAGCTGGCTGGATGTCCGGTGATGGGGATGCAGTGGCTAGGAGAGGAGCAGGTGATATAGTCCTTGGGAGTTGACTTGGTCTCCAGGAGCTGGTGTCAGACAAACAGCAGAGCAGGGCTGGAGCCTTCGACTATATTTGGCATAGGAGTTGGCATTGGGTGGAGGAGATTTTGAAATGGAGGCAGGCAGAGGGAAGTGAGCAGGCCTGAGCCTTAATGCCTAGCTAGCATTTAGAGGAAGGAGAAAAGGACACCCCCCCCCCACTTCAAAGGGGACGGGGAGACCAGAAGATGGGCCCATCTGCTGATTTTGCTTCAGTGTTGAGACTATGCTGAGATAAGTAGAGAACACACTGGGTTGTAGCTCTGCAGTCCCTTCTGGCAACAGAACCCCCTTCCCTTCCCATTAGAAGGTGTTGAGGCGGGGTTAACCAGCCCCTCTAGTCTTAGGGCTGATCATAGGTCCAGACCTGGCCAATCAGAGGGCACACTTCCTTTCCATCCTCTGTGACTGAGGGGTAAAAATGTGACCTGGCCTGAACCAATGAGTGTCCTCCCCATATTTCCTGTTGGACATACTGGGACAGTGTCAGGATTTTTTTTAATGGTCTTTTTGAGGTACAGTCTTGCTGCAGTCCAGGCTGACCTGGAATTTACTGTGTAGTCTCAGGGTAGCCTTGAACTCTTAGCAGTCCTCCTACCTCTGCCTCTGGAGTACTGGGATTAAGGGGTGCACCACCATGCCCCACTTCTTGTCAGGATTTCTGAGGTGGGAAATTGCTACTGGGTGTGCCAGTGTCAGGGCCAGGGTCATAATCTGTTGCACTCAGTGCAAATGGAAGTGCAGGCCTCTTATTGCCAGAGGTAGAAAAATGACATTTGGATGGTCTTCCTCGAAGCTGCTCCTGGTAAATGCTCTAACGTCATTTTAAGTAAGGAAAAATTAAAGTAGCTTGAATATACCATTCATCTTTTTAAAATATATGAGAGGCGGAGAGAGAGAGAGAGAGAGAGAGAATGTGAATATGTTTGAGCATGACAGGGCCTGTTGCCACTACAAACAAATTCCAGATCCATGTGCCACTTGGTGCATCTGGCTTTATGGGACTACTGGAGAATTGTATCCAGGCCACCAGGCTTTGTAAGCAAGCACCTTTAACCACTGAGCCATCTGTCCAGCCCATCATTCATCTTTCTACTGTGCAACACCACTGTTGTAAGTATTAGTGTACTCAGTTCATGCAGAATCACAGAAATACCGCCATTTGTACTTTGTGCCTGGGCCACAGGGTGCTTTGAACTGGCCCTAACAGAGAAACACAGGCCAGATTTGAGCAGGAAGAAAGGACCCCCTCCTCCCAGGCACCGAGCTTCAAGAGGACCTGCTTTTCCCCATTGGGATACAGTCACCCAGAGGTGGCCTCCCTACCTCCTCTGTCCCTGTTCTCCCTGGGGCCCGCCAGCTACTGGCCTACATGTCCATGAGCCACTAGACTGATGACTTGAGCCCCAGTATAGTCCCTTCCCATATAAACCTTATTTCAGCCTGCCACAGAGCAGTGTCCCTGAGGGTCTCAGTACCCAGGTGGGGAGCAGGGATTCGAGGCTCCCCACATCTAGACACAGGCCCTGCCCAGGCAGTGACCACTGCCACTCTGACCTGGGGGCTACTTGGTGCCTATGTCTATTCCCAATCTTCTCTGCACTAGTGCCCAGCCTCCTGTCAAGGCCAGGCGAGTCAGGACCACGGGGTGTAGGGCACAAACCTGTGCCAGGGAGGATGGACTGTGGGAAGGTCAGAGCTTGAAGCCTCTGGCTGCAGCTTCCAGGCTAAAGTGATACACAAGTTCAAAGGTACAGCGTCCCCATGCATGAAGACATGTAAAGTGGGGCCTTGTATGTTTGCAGTGTTCCTGGCTGCCTTGCTCATGCCGCGGAAGACCTAAGAAGGGACCAAAGAGAGGTGAGAAATGTCCAGGGATAGGCTGTGAACCTGAGTTCTGGTGATATGCTGGAAGCTTCCTGGCTAGCTGTGGACCTTCCTGTTTCCCTGCTGAGAGACCAGCGCCTAGGCTTGAGCTAGCACCAGAGCAAAATGGGCCATGGAGGAGAGAGAGGGCCCTGCCTAGGATCCAGGCACCCTAATACACACCTCTCCCTCTCTTTTCCTTCTTTGATTTATTTTTGGTTTTTCAAGGTAGAGTCTCGCTCTAGCCCAGGCTGACCTGGAATTCACTATGTAGTCTCAGGCTGGCCTCAAACTCACAACAATCCTGCCTCAGCCTCCTGCCTGCTGAGATTGAAGGTGTGCACCCCCACGCCCAGCTTTTGTTGTTTTTTGTTTTGGGTGTTTTTTTCTTTCTTTTTTTGCATTGTAGATAGGTCTGGCTCTATGGCTGTTGGGCCTTGAACTCGAGATCCTCCTGATTCAGCATCCTCAATGCTGGAGCTACATATAGATCTACTCCAGCATTGCTCAGGGCTCTCTTTTTTCTTTTTAATTTAATTATATGTGCAAACACCCACACAGAAAGAATGGGGTTGGGCAACTGGCATGCTAGGGACTCTTGTAACTGCAGATGCATGCGTCACTTAGTATCTGGCTTTCTGTGAGCTCTGGGAAATTGAACCCAGGCCTTCAGGCTTTACAAGCAAGCACCTTTACTCCCCAGCCCTATGCCTTTTTTTTTTCAAAAATATTTGTGCTGGGCGTGGTGGCGCACGCCTTTAAGCCCAGCACTTGGGAGGCAGAGGTAGGAGGATCACCATGAATTTAAGAGAACCCTGAGACTACATAGAGAATTCTAGGTCAGCCTGAGCTAGAGTGAGACCCCACCTCAGAAAATGAAAATTAAAAATTAAAAAATAGGGCTGGAGAGATGGCTTAGCGGTTAAGCACTTGCCTGTGAAGCCTAAGGACCCCGGTTCGAGGCTCGGTTCCCCAGGACCCACGTTAGCCAGGTGCACCAGGGGGCGCATGCGTCGGGAGTTCGTTTGCAGTGGCTGGAAGCCCTGGCGCGCCCATTCTCTCTCTCTCCCTCTTTCTCTCTGTGTCTGTCGCTCTCAAATAAATAAAAATAAAAAGAAATTTAAAAAAATTAAAAAGTAAAATAAAAATATTTATTTATTTATGAGAGAGAAGGAGAATGGGCATGCCAGGCCTCTTGCCACTGCAAGGGAACTGTATGCATCACCTTGTGCTTACGTGAGTTATGGGGAATCAAACCTGGGTCCTTAGGCTACCTAGACAAGCACCTTAACCACTAAGCCATCTCTCCAGCTATTTTTTTTTTTTTGTAAATATATATTTTTTGCCAGCTCCTTTTATTAAAATTTTTTTTTTCTTTATTTGAGAGCGACAGAGAAAGAGGCAGAGAGACAGACAGAATGGGCTCACCAGGGCCTCCAGCCACTGCAAACAAACTCCAGATGTGTGTGCCCCCTTGGCTAATGTGGGTCCTGGGGAATCAAGCCTCAAACCTGGGTCCTTAGGCTTGACAGAGAAAGAGGGAAGGAGAAAATGATTATGCCAGGCCTCCAGCCACTGTAAACGAACTTCAGACACATGTGCTCCCTTGTGCATCTGGCTAATGTGTCCTGGGGAATCAAACCTGGGTCCTTTGGCTTTGCAGGCAAATGCCTTAACAGCTAAGCCATTCCCCCAGCCCCAGCTCCTTTTTTGACTTGTATCTTGGAGCTGCTTATTGCATCCAAATGCCTGCAGGTCACTTAGAGGTTTAGCTGCCCTTCCTCACACAGCTCTATTTGTCCTCAGGCCATGTACTTCATCTGTCTTAGGCCCAGTTTCTTTCTAGGAACAAAAAGAAGCTTATTCCCCAGTCTTTCAAGTTTTCCCCAAACTGGTTGATGTAGTTCACAGGAGGGAAGGAGGTGTGTGCATGTGTTGGCTCTGGAGAGTACCTGTGAACTAAGGATGGGAGTGGGAAAGGAGGGGTTTGTTCAACAAATATTAGGTAGGGGCTGGAGAGATTGCTTTGTGGTTAAGGCATTTACCTGTGAAGCCTAAGGACACAGGTTCATTTCCTCAATACCCACATAAGCCAGATGCCCAAACCAGTACATGTACCTGGAGTTTGTTTGCAGTGGCTAGAGGCCCTGGAGTGTTCATTCATTCTTTCTCTCTCTCTCTTAAATAAATAAATAAAATTAAGGGGGGAAAAAAGAGAAATATTAGGTAGCCAGACCTGCTAGCACAGGCCTGTAATCCCAGCTATTTGGGTGGCTGACGGAGAGGATTGCTGCAAATTCAAGGCCAGCCTGGGCTTAGTAGGAAGATCTGTTTCAAAAATGATTTGACATCTGGGCATGGTGACTGATGGATGGCCTTTAATTCTAGCACTCAAGGGTGTAGGAGAATCATTGTAATTTGAGGCTAGCCTGGGAATACAGAGTGAGTTCCAGGTCAGCCCGGGCTAAAGTGAGACGCCACTTCAAAATAAAAAGAAAAAAAAAAAAATCAAGAGTGTGGCATGTGTCTTTGAAGCAGAGGTGTGAGGGTCTGCATGAGTTAGAGGCCAGCCTGGGCTACAGAGTGAATTCCAGGTTAGTTTAGGCTACAGTAAGACTCTGCTTCTAAAACAAAACAATGAAAATAATAAAGAAAGAAAGATTAGGGCTGGAGAGATGGCTTAGTAGTTAAGCACTTGCCTGTGAAGCCTAAGGACCCAGGTTCAAGGCTCTATTCCCCAGGACCCATGTTAGCCAGATGCACAAGGGGTGCACACGTCTGGAGTTCATATGCAGTGGCTGGAGGCTCTGGTGTGCCCATTCTCTCTCTATCTGCCTCTTTCTCTCTGTCTTTCACACTCAAATAAATAAATACAAATAAACAAATTAAAAAAAGAAAGAAAGAAAGATTAAAAATGGGGATAGAGGATGTGTGGCTCAGTGGCATGATGCTTGCCTCACATGGAGGAAGGCTTGAGTTTCACCCACATATGGAGGAATCTATCAGGAAATTACAAGGCTGGGGAGGGGGAGACCCAGGAGTAGAGGTGTGAAGGAGAATCTGGTTGGGGAGAACAAATTGAACAAGTTCTCACCAACTGCTTCCTGTTAAGCCATATCCTAGAATCAACAGTCTATTTACTCAGTCATTCACTCCCTGAACAGTCATCAAGACTGAATTTTGTTTTAAATGTTTCTATTTATGAGTGGGGAGAAAGTGAGAGAGAATGGCATGGCATGCTGGGGCTTCTTGTCACTACAAACAAACTCCAGATCTCCAGATGTATGTGTCACTTTATGCATCTGGCTTTGCATGGGTATTGGGGAATTGAACCTAGGCCAGCAGGTCTTGCAAGCAAGAGCCTTTAACCACTGAACCATCTCCCTTGCCCCTGAATTTTTTTTTTTTTTTCCCTGAGGTAGGGTCTCGCTCTATTCCAGGCTGACTGTGTTGCCGAGGATGACCTTGACCTTCTGATCTTTTCCCCTTTACCTCTGGAGTGCTGAGTTGTCAGAGGTTTGCTACCACGTCTGGTTTTATGTGGCACTGGAGATCTAATTCCAGACTTTGTGCATGTTAGGTGAGCACTCTATCCATATCCCACCCCTGACTGAAATCACTCTCCTTCACCGAGTTAATGTTGACTGTCAGCTACAGCTAGGCCCTGAACATACCTACATACTTTCCTGGAGACTAACCTCTTTATTTTGAAACTAGTATGACTTAGAAATTACTTATTTCAGGCCAGGCGTGGTGGCGCACGCCTTTAATCCCAACACTTGGGAGGCAGAAGTAGGATTGCCATGAGTTCAAGGCCACCCTGAGACTACGTAGTGAATTCCAGGTCAGCCTGAGCTAGACCAAAACCCTACTTCAAAAAAAAATTACTTATTTCTGTTGCATAAATATGTCCAGCCCTAACCTTTTGAAAAACATCAGGGCCAAGTCAGATGTGGTAGTGCATACCTATAATCCTAGTGCTTGGGATGTAGAGGTAAAGAGATGACAAGTTTGAGGCCAGTCTGTGTTCCATAGTAAGACCCTGACTCAAAAAAAAAAAAAAAAAAAAAAAAAAAAAGCCAATGTGGTGTCACACACTAATATCAATACTCAGAAGGCAGAGGTAGGGGAAATCACTGTGAGTGATTTTAAGGCCAGCCTGGGATACAAAATGAGTGCTAGGTCAGCCTGGACCCTTCTTGGAGACCCTACCTGGAAAAAACAAACATGATGTCTTTAGTCCCAACACTTTGGAGGCTGAGGTAGTGAGTTCAAGACCAGTCTAGGGCTACAGAGTGAATTCCATATCAACCTTGGCTAGAGTGAGACCCTGTCTGGAAAAAAAACCCAAAAAACTCTGGGCTAAAGAACTTTTAAGGCACTTGCCTGAAAAGCCAAGGGATCCAGGTTTGATTCCCCTAATAAGCCAGATGCACAAGATGGTGCCTATGTCTGGAATTCATTTACCATGGCTCGAGGCCCTGGCATGTCCATTTTCTTTCTCTCTCAAATTAAAAAAAAAAAAAAAAGAGATAGGGAGAGCTGGAGGAATGACTTAGCGGTTAAGGCAGTTGCCTGCTAAGCCAAAGGATCCAGGTTCGATTCCCCAGGACCCATGTAAGCCAGATGCACAAGGTGGCACATGTGTCTGGAGTTCATTCACAGTGGCTAGAGGCCCTGGCATGCCCATTCTCTCTCTCCCCCTCTTTCTCTCTGTCAAATAAATAAATATAACATATTTTAAAAAAATATTCCCACACAAAACAAAACAAAAACCCCAAACAAAAACAAACATATAATCAATCAAACAGCAACAAAAGTCATGACAGCTATGGAAAAACAAACAGCAGTATATGGGGGTTCCCTGTCTCCTCCCCTAGCACAGAGTGAAAGAGCTGTGACTAGGTCTCTTGACCTGGGTATCTAGAAAAGGTATGCTTGGGCTGGAGAGATGGCTTAGCAGTTTAGACACTAGCTGGCAAAGCCAAAGGACGGAGGTTCAGTTCCCCAGTGCCCACCTAGGGCCAGATGTACAAGGTGGCACATGTGTCTGGAGTTCTTTGCAGTGGCTGGAGGCCCTGATGCAGCCATTCTCTCTCTCTCTCTCTCCTCCCTCCCTCTCGCTTTCTCAAATAAATAAAATAATTTTTAAAGAAAGAAAAAACTGTGCTTGATTTAGACTGTTGGTTTTGCTTAGCAGGAGACTGTTGGTGGGAAAACTCCACTTTGCAGACTAGTTGCAGCCTGGGCAGAGTTGGCTGGTGCCCAGATGGCAGCGTTCATTCACTGGGCACTCACTGTGTGCCAGGCGCTGTGCTGCAGGCGCCTCTCTACACAGGGGTCGCTCATGCTCATCTTTCTTTGAGTGACAAATGGCCTGAGCCTCGGAGAGGTGAAGAGCTTGTTGCCGGCTGGTAGGTGGCAGAGCCCTGTGTGCGCACTGTAGGGCTGGAAGCTGAACTGAGAATCGCCTGCTTGTGCTGTGGAACGACGCCCCAGGGTGGGCAGCTTGGAAGGCCTGTGGTCCACAGTCACTCCTCCGCCTTGACATCCTCGACTGAAGCCTGCGGTACACACCCTCCCCCAATGCCCACTGCTCCCCGAGGGTCCCTGGGAGGGGAGTGTCTCCGGAGCTCAGTGCAATGGGGAAGCGACAGGCCCAGCTCGGTCAGGGCCTCAGCCTGCCAGGAACAACAGGGAAAACTGGTTGGGGCAGCCATCCCGACTGTTTGTGCTGGCTTGTCCCCCCTCCCCCCACCCCGTTCTCCCGCCCTGGGCCGCCCCTCCATTGACCTGGGGGAAGGAAAGAGGCTCCTGTAACACCAAGAATTACAGCTGCTTCTGAGTGTCTGCTGGGTGCTATACTCTGCGAGGCCTTCCACAGGCCAATCGCTCAACACTAAGGGGACTGAGCCTCAAACATCAGGTTGGGGCTGGGGAGAGAGCTCAGTGGTAAAAAGGCAAAGCCGGGTGGCTAGGGTTCATAAAGCCAGATGTATAAAGTGACACATGCATCTGGAACTTTGTGCGTCCATTCTCTGTCTCTCTCTCTCAAATTTGTTGTTTTTTTTTCTAAATTTTTTTGTTGTTCATTTTTATTTGTTTATTTGAGAGTGACAGACAGAGAGAGAAAGAGGCCGATAGAGAGAGAATGGGCGTGCCAGGGCCTCCAGCCACTGCAAACAAACTCCAGACACATGTGCCCCCTTGTGCATCTGGCTAATGTGGGTCCTGAGGAGTCAAGCCTGGAACCGGGGTCCTTAGGCTTCACAGGCAAGTGCTTAACCGCTAAGCCATCTCTGCAGCCCTGTTGTTGTTTTTGAGGTAGGGTTTCGATCTAGCCCAGCCTGATCTGGGACTCACTATGTAGTCTCAGGGTGGCCTCAAACTCACAGCCGTTCTACCTCATCCTCCCAAGTACTGGGATTAAAGGCATGCACCACCACGCCCAGCATTTTTTTTTTTTTTTTGAGAGATTGAGAGAGAGAGAGAAACAGAGAATGGGCCTCCAGTTGTTGCAAATGAACTCCAGATACATGTGCCACTTTTGTGCATCTGGCTTAGGTGGGTCCTGGGGAATGGAATGTGGGTCCTTTGGCTCTGTAGGCAAGTACCTTAACCACTAAGCCATCCCTAATTTATTTTTTAGACAAGCCCAACAGACTGGCTCCCCTTTTATGAGAGAGAAGGAGGGAGGGAGAGAGAGAAAAAAAAAATTGGTGCACCAGGGCCTCCAGCTACTGTACTAGAACTCCAGTCATGTGCAGCCCCTTATGTGCATGTGTGACCTTGCGCATTTGTGTCACCTTGTGCAACTGGCTTACATGGGACCTGGAGAGTCAAACATGGGTCTGCAGGCTTCACAGGCAAGTGCCTTAATCACTAAGCCATCTTTCCAGCCCCTAAAAAGTATTTTTATAAAATATCAGGCTCCTAGCTCTAGCCCTACAGGGACAGGCATGTCATCAGATGCCCAAAGTTGAACTCTAGGCACTGCACTGGGTTCCCATGGCTGACCTCTCCCAGTTGGACCCCTCCCTGCCTTCTAGGCCCCATTTACCACTCTCCTGTTTGCTCTGTGCCTCAGTCAGTCCTGCCAACATGCCAAAGCTGCTCCCGGGCCTGTCTTTGCCTTGGCTGTTCCTCCTGCCTGGCATGCTTTTCCACTTACCTGCCCTGGTGCTGTGGTGGGCATTTCTAGTACTCGCCTGAAGAAGCTGCCCACCTGTGCACCACAGGCCCTAGTGTTCAGGCCTCAGGCTGGCATGTAGGCGAGCACTCAGCTTTCGTTGTGTGCCATGGTGACAGTGGTAGTGTTGAGAAAGAGGTAGAGGGGTCGCTGGTCACTCAGACCTGTCTCACTTGGACCTCACGTGGTCAGAAACCATGAAATTTTTTGTGGTGTGAAGTCTTGGAGGCTGGGGATTAGCTTGTTCCCTGTTGTTATGGCCTACCCTCTGCTGACTGATGCAGCTGACCCATTCAGGTCTCAAACATCACCTACTCACATCACCATGTCTAATGATGTCCCGCTACCTGCATACAGTCCTCTTTAACTGTAGTTGTACTTTCCAGCACATTGTAAGATTTTGATTTAGAGCTGGAGAGATGGCTCAGCAGTTAAGGTGCTTGCCTGCAGAGCTTAAGGACACAGGTTCAGTTCCCTGGTACCCATGTAAAGCCAGATGCATGTGCATCTGGAGTTCTTTTGCAGTGGCTCGAGGCCCTGGTGCACCCATTCTGTCGGTCTCTCTACTCTCTATCTCTCTCTGCTTGAAAATAAATAAATAGAAGCCGGGTGTGGTGGCACACGCCTTTAATCCTAGCACTCAGGAGGCAGATGTAGGAGGATCGCTGTGAGTTCGAGGCCACCCTGAGACTCCATTGTGAATTCCAGGTCAGCCTGGGCCAGAGTGAGACCCTACCTCGAAAAACCAAAAAAAAAAAAATAATAATAATAATAATTAATAAATAATAATTTTAAAAGAAAATAAATAGGGCTGGAGAGATGGCTTAGCAATTAAGGCACTTGCCTGCATCTGGCTTATATGGGTCCTGGGGAGTCGAACTTGAGTCCTTTGGATTTGCAGGCAAGTGCTTTAACCACTAAGCCATGCCTTCAGCCCACCTGCAAAGCCAAAGGACCAGGTCCCATTCTCCAGGACCCACATAAGCCAGATGTGCAAGGCAGCGCATGCATCTGGAGTTAGTGTGCAGCGGCTAGAGGCCCTGGGCCATCCCCCCAAAATAAAATATTTTAGAATTTTGATTTATTTGTGAGAGCGACAGAGAGCATGGACATGCCAGGGCCTCTTGCTACTGCAAACTAAGTTCAGATGCATACAACCCTTTGTGCACCTGGTTTTACATGGCTACTGGGAAATCAAACCCAGAGCATCAGTATTTGTAAGCAAATGCCTTTAATTGCTGAGCCATCTCTCCAATCCCTGATATTTTTTGTGTGTAATAGGTGTGGCATGTGTGTGCAGATGCGTGCACCCCATGTGCATGCGTGGAGAGGCAGAGACCATTGAATGTCCTTTTTATTCATGTGCTTGCTCTCTTGTTTCTTTTTTTCTTCTCTTTTTTTTTTTTTTTTCTTGTTTCTTAAGATAGTCTCTCACTGAACCTGGAATGGCCATTTTTTTTTCATTTTTTTAAAAAATTATTTATTTGAGAGTGAGAGAGGGAGAGAGAGAGGATAGGTGCCTTAGGGTCTCCAGCCACTGCAAACGAACTCCAGATGTGTCCGCCCCCTTGTGCATCTGGCTAATGTGGGTCCTGGGGAATCGAGCCTTGAACCCGGGTTCTTTAAGCTTCACAGGCAAGTGCTTAACCGCTAAGCCATCTCTCCAGCCCTGGAGTGGCCATTTTTGGTCAGCTAGGTTGACCACTAAGCCCCAGTGATTCTCTGTTCTCTGCTCCTCACAGGATGAGGGTTGCAGGAGTGCTTTGCCATGCTCAGCTGTTTGCAGGAGTGCTGGGGAATCAAAGTCAGAACAACTTAGGCCCACTCAGGTCCTCGTGCTTGTGTAGCAACTGCTCTTACCTGCCAAGCCACTTCTCTCGCTACAGTAGTAACGTGTGTGTGTATGTATAGTGTGCATACATGTGTGCATGCATGCATGTACGTATGCATGTTCTTGTGTGTGGGGGTATGTGAATGCGCAGGCCAGAGGTTGATGTTGATTGCTTTCCCCTTTGTTTGCTGAGGCAGGGTCTCTCACTTGGGCCCGGAGCTCAACCATTCGCTGGTCTAGCTAATGAGCTTGCTCCAGGATTTCCTCTTTTTACTTTCTGAGTGCTGGGATGGTAGGTTATAGGTGGGCTGTCATGCTGGTGTGGCACCTGTGCGGGTGTGTTGCTGTCTCCTTCCTTCCTCTTTTTTTTTTTTTCGAGTTAGGGTCTCACTCTAGTCAAGGCTGACCTGGAATTCACTATGTAGTCTCAGGGTGGCCACGAACTCATGGCGATCCTCCTATCTCTGCCTCCCGAGTGCTGGGATTAAAGGTGTGAGCCACCACACCTGGCTTCTTCCTTTATTTTTTTAAAAATTATTTTTATTTTTATTTATTTATTTGAGAGAGAGAATGAGTATGCCAAGGCCTCCAGCTGTCTCAAACAAACTCTAGACACATGTGCCACTTTGTGCATCTGGCTTACGTGGGTCCTGGGAAATCGAACCTGGGTGCTTTGGCTTTGCAGGCAAATGCCTTAACCACTAAGCATCTCTCCAGTACACCCCCCACCTCCTTGTTTTTAGGTAGGGTCTCACTGCAGTCCAGGCTGACCTGGAATTTACTATGTAGTCTCAGGAGCCTCTGTCTCCTGAGTGCTGGGATTAAAGGTATGCGCCACTGTGCATGGCCCTCATTTCTTCCTTCCTTTCCTTCTCTCTTTTTATTTATTTATTTGAGAGAGAAAGTTGGGGGGAGACAGTGAGACCCTATGTCAAAACAAAACAAAAAAAAAAAAAAAAGAAAAGAAAAGCAATTGTGGGGGCAAGAGAGGAAGGGAGAGAATGGGTGCACCAGGGCCTCTACCCCCTGTAAATGAACTCCAGACACATGTGCCACCTTGTGCATCTGGCTTATGTGGGTCCTGGGAAATCGAACCTGGGTGCTTTGGCTTTGCAGGCAAGCGCCTTAACCACTAAGCATCTCTCCAGTACACCCCCCTCCCCTTGTTTTTAGGTAGGGTCTCACTGCAGTCCAGGCTGACCTGGAATTTACTATGTAGTCTCAAGAGCCTCTGTCTCCTGAGTGCTGGGATTAAAGGTGTGCACCACTATGCGTGGCCCTCATTTCTTCCTTCCTTTCCTTCTCTCTTTTTAAATTTTTATTTACTTATGAGAGAGAGAGAATGGGCATTCCAGGGCTTTCAGCCACTGCAAACAAACTCCAGACATAGTGCCACCTTGAGCATCTGGCTTACGTGGGTCCTGGGCAATCGACTTGGGGTTCTTTGGCTTTGCTGTCAAGTGCCTTAACCTCTGAGCCATATCTCCAGCCCCCCCCCCTTTAAAATATATTTATTTATTTACAAGCAGAAATAATGAGAGAGAGAAGGTGGATACTTCATTTTTCATGCCTCGATTTACATGGTTGCTGAGCCAGGGCAATCAGGATTTGTACATTTAACAGGCGAGCTATCTCTGCAGCATGCCCTCATATCCTTTTGCTTTTTAAAAATATTTTTATTTTTATTTATTTTAGGGGAGAAGAGGCAGAGAGAGAGAGAGAATGGGCGCTCCAGGGCCTCCAGCCTCTGCAAACGAACTCCCGACACATGCGTGTGCCACCCTGTGCATCTGGCTTATGTGGGTACTGGGGAATCAAACCTAGGTCCTTAGGCTTTGCAGGTAAGTGCCTTAACCACTAAACCATCTCTCCAGTCCTTTTTCCCTTTTCCCTTTTCCCTTTTTCCCTTTTCCCTTTTTCCTTTCCTTCTTTCTTTTTTCCTTCCCTCTTTCTTTCTTTCTTTTTAATTATTTATTTGCAAGCAGAGAGAGAGAGACAGAAAAAGAGAGAGAATGGGCATGCCAGAGCCTCTAGCCATTGCAAATGAACTCCAGATGCATGAGCCACCTTGCGTGGGTACCATGTTTTCTTTTTTTTTAAAAAAAAATATGTTTGGGGGCTGGAGAGAGGCTTAGTGGTTAAGGTGCTTGCCTGCAAAGCCAAAGAACCCAGATTAACCCAGGACCCACATAAGCCAGATGCACAAGGTGGCACATGTATCTGGAGTTTGTTTGCAGTGGCTGGAGGTCCTGGTGTACCCACTCTCTTTCTCTCTTAAACAAATAAATAAATAAATAATATGTTTATGGGGCTGGAGTTTGTAGTGGCTTAGAGGCCCTGGTGCACCCATTCTCCCTCCCTCCCTCTCTCTCTCTCTTTCTCATAAACAAATAAATAAAGATAAAATATTTAGAAAATAATAAGCATGTTCATTGTAGAAATGTGGGCGATATAGAGAAGCATGCATCGAGATGTATGAAATCAAGGTTATCTGTGGCCTTCCTGCCTAGTGTAGCCACCTTAACATCTTTGAGCCTCTTTTCAGCCTTGCTTACCTGAACAGGTGAACGAATCATGTTATCTGTATCCCAGATGTCTACAGGCCCCACCAAGTGGCCATGTTCGACTTGCCAGGGTGTGTCTTCCCTCTGCTGTGCTGGCCAATATCTTTGCTTCCTGTTAAATGTCTTTTTCAAGGCTGGGGAGATGGCTTAGTAATTAAGGCGTTTGCCTGCAAAGCCTAAGGACCCAGGTTTGATTCCCCAGTACCCACATAAGCCAGATGCACAAGGTGACACATGTGTCTGAGTGTTCGTTTGTTGTGGCTGGTGGCCCGGCATCTATTCTCTCTATCTATCTGCCTCTCTCTCATAAATAAATAAGTAGTTTTTTTTTTTTTTTTTTCCTTTAAAGTCTTTTTCAGGGCTGGAGAGATGGCTTAGTGGTTAAGGCATTTGCCTATGAAGCCTGAGGTTCCAGGTTTCATTCCTCAGTACCATGTAAGCCAGATGCACAAGGTGGCACATATGTCTGAAGTTTGTTTGCAGTGGCTGGAGGCCCTGATGTGCGTATTCTCTCTCTCTCTCAAATAAATAAAAAAATACATTTTTTAAAGTCTTTTTCATTTATATCTGGAGTCCCGGATGGGGGGAGGGAGGGGAACCCATACATTTTCCCAGCCCAGTTTTTCCACTTTGGCCTCCTTGCAGTGTCCCTGCCATGAATCCCCTGGGAGTAGCCCCTGTGGCCTTCTGTCTGGAGCCTGCTGGGAGAACCCGACTCCTGTCTGGGATGGGAGGGGGGCCTTTCCTCCCTTGTTCACTCCAGAGTGGCAAACCTAGGAGGCACCAAGTGGCCCCAGGCCAGGCAGGCAACTTTTCTTTCTCCAGAGCAGTGCTGGCTGTGCCTCATCAGCCTGGTCCCTTGCAGCCCTGTCCAGGCCCTGTGTCTTTCCAAGTCGATAAAAAAAAAATGCCTCCTCAGCTCAGGGTGCAGAAGACGTCTCTGCTCTGTCACCAGGTAAAGGTGCTTGCTTGCAAAGCCAAAGGACCCAAGTTCAATTCCCCAGTACCCATGTAAAGCCAGATGTACAAGGTGGAGCATGTGTCTGGAGTTCATTTCATTCTATCTGCCCCCCCTTCTCTGTCTCTCTCTGTGTCTCTCTCTCTCTCTCTCAAATAAAATATTTAAAGAACAGACCATTCTGGCTTATGAGCTTCCAGTGGGGGCTCCCAACTTTTCACAGGCCTGCCTGCAGGTTTGGGAGCATCATGGAGTTCTTTCCTGGAATTTTCCAAGTTAGCCATAAAGGAAGAGGACAGTCCCTCTGGGATAGCATAGCCAGAGCTGCCTCCTACCAGGGCAGCAGGAAGCTGGTCTACAGCAGGAGAGTGGGAAGTGCAGAGAAAAAGGTCCCACGAGAACAATAAAGCACCATAGAGGGTTGTGCCTGGATCCAGCTGTGCCTGAAGCTAGCTGCATCTGGGCTCACTACAGGTTAGGACTATGAAGCAGAGTCCCATCTTTTGTACAAGTTGATGCCAGTCAAGTTGCTGTCCCTTACCAAAAGTGAGTCTTCTCTCTCTCTCTCTTTTGTTTTTTTCAGTTTTTATTTTTCAAGGTAGGGTCTCACTTGTAGCCCAGGTTGACCTGGAATTCACTATGTAATCTCAGGGTGGCCTCGAACTCATGGTGATCCTCCTACCTCTGCCTCCCGAGTGCTGGGATTAAAGGCGTGCACCACCACACCCAGCTTCTCCTTTGTTTGAAATTTTTTTTTTAATATTTTTATTTATTTGAGAGAGAGAATATGGGTGTGATAGGGCCTCCAGCCACTGCAAACGAACTTCTTCTTTAAAAAAATTTTTTAATATTATTTTATTTATTTATGAAAGAGAGAGGAGAGTGGGAGGATGGCACACCAAGGCCTTTAGCCATTGCAAATGAACTCCAGATATATGTGCCACCTTATGCATGTGGCTTACATGGGTTATGAAGAATCAAACCTGGGTCCTTGGGCTTTGCAGGGATGTTCCTTAACTGCTAAGCCCCTCTTTTTCTTTCTTTTAAAAATGTTTTATTTATTTATTTGAGAGACAGAGAAAGAGGTAGATATAGTCCTCTAGCCACTGTAAAGGAACTCCAGATGCATGTGTCATCTGGTGCATCTGGTCTGTATGTATACTGGGGAATAGAACCTGGGTCGCTGGGCTTCCCAGCAAATACCTTAACCACTAAGCCATCTCTCCAGCCCTCTTGTTTTTTTTTTTAATGTTCCCAAACTTGCTATGTACTAAGAATGGACTTGAATTCCTGATCCTCTTGCCTCTACTTCCTAAATGGTAGTATTTCAGACATGTGCCATCATGTCTGGTTCTAAAGTGAGTCTTGGAGCTGGAGAAATGGCTCAACAGTTAAAGGCACTTACATGCAATGCCTGATGGCCCAGGTTCTATTACGCAGTACCCATGTAAAACTGGATGCATAAAGTGGTACATGCATCTGGAGTTCATTTACAGAAGCAGGAAGTCCTGGTGTGCTCATCCTGTCCCTCCCTCCCCGCCTCTGTGTGTGTGTGTGTGTGTGTGTGTGTGTGTGTGTGTGTGTGTCTCATTCTCTCTATGTCTTAAATATAAATAAATAAAATATTTTTTGAAAAGTAAGTCCAGGAGCCAGGTGTGATGGCACATACCTTTAATCCCAGCTCTTGGGAGGCAGAGGCAGGAGGATCACAATGAGTTTAAAGCCATCCTGAGACTACATAGTGAATTTCAGGTTAGCCTGGGCTAGAGAAAGACTCAATCTTGAAAAACAAAACAAACAAACAAACAAACAAAAAGCGTTGGGGGAGTTTTGCCAGGCGTGATGGTACAGGCCTTTAGTCACTCAGGAGGCTGAGGTAAGAGGATCACCATGTGTTGAGGCCAGCTTGAGGGTATAGAGTGAGTTCCAAGTCTGCCTAGGCTACAGTAAGACCCTGCCTGGAAAAACAAAACAAAAGTCAATAAAAGGGCTAGAGAGATGGCTCAGCAGTTAAAGGCACTTGTTTTCAAAGCTGGCATGGGTTCAGTTCTCAGTACCCATATAAAACCAGATGCACGAAGTGGCACATGCATCTAGAGTTTGCTTGTAGTGGCCAGAGGCCCTGGCATGCCCATTCTTCCTCTTTCTTTCCCTCTTTCTCTCTGCTTGCAAATTAAAAAGAAAGAAAAGAAAAACAACCCAAAAAGTAAATCTTGATAAACACAGAAATAGGCTAGTCCCTGCTCTGGGGCTATGGAATACAGCCACTGTCTTGGGTTCCTGGATACCTGGAGCATGAAGCACTGAGGAGGGGTTGGGGGTGAGTGGGTGCTCCCCACTTGTCAGATCCTACGACTGAGCCGATAATTCTTTTTTTTTTAACTAGATTTTTTAAAAATATTTTTTATTTTATTATTTTATTTATTTGACAGAGAAAGAGGGAGAGAGAGAATGGGCATGCCAGGGCCTCCAGGCACTGCAAATGAACTCCAGACGCATGCATCCCCTTGGCATCTGGCTAACGTGGGTCCTGGGGAATGAGCCGATAATTCTTAATCTGACCATTTAAACAATCTGAGGATCTTTTGCCTGTTCCCATTGTAACGTTATAGATTCTTCCCCACTAGACTGTGAGCTCCAACAGGTAGAGGTTGCCCACTTAGTGGTGTGACCTTGGACATGTTTTGTCATTTCTAAAAGAAAGATGCTAACAGTATGCACCTCCGTGAGTCGCTGGGAAGATTAAAGGAGTAATCTATACAGAGGAGCTTGCCTGCCTTGCTATTTGCTGGCTTGATGGTGCTGAGTGTGGTGAGCTTTGCAGAGACTAGGCACCAGCTGGGCACTTTGTGAATGTGCGTCCAGTGAATGGAGACAGTAAGACAGCTCCTGGTGTGCATGCCCTGTGCTAGCAAGACACCCGTGGTCCCACGTACACAGTCTCCTCTGCGCAGTGGCCCTCCTTGGGAGCCCAGGGCATCCCCAGACCCCAGCTTCTCTGGAGAGCAGCTCTCAGCTCTATGAGGCTCAGGGGCTGTCGTCCCAGCAGCTCCACCCTTTGCTGGGAGCACAGCTTGGAGCCTGGCTCAGCTCCACACCATGTATTAAGGACAGAAAGACCCACCATGGGGTGTGTGAAGTGGCGGAGGGGAGAAGCTGGTTATGTTATGAGATTCATGTGCTGGAGACAGTGCGATGGGCACTTGTGGCCCTCCCCACTGTGTGGTGCCCAGTGTTTCCGTGGAATACCCGTGCCCCTTGCTGATGAGGGAAATACCTTTCGTGTGATTGTTCAAGGCGCCTAGACCATAAGTGTGGGGAGCACCATTCTTTCAAGACTGCAAAGCCCTCTACCGTGCACCCCAGTTTCACAATGCATGCACACACACACACACACACACACACACACACACACACACACACACAGCACGGGGGCGGGGGCAGGAACTTTAGTCTGGGGTCCTGCTAATTTCAGAGCTCTTATTTCGTACCCTAAAGGCCCACACTCCTTTACCATGAGGATCCCAGGGATGTGTTCAAAGTTCCCAAGCCCCTTATAGCGGATCTTTTCCGGTGCATAGCTCCGCGCTTCCAACAAAGGCGCCGAAGCACGTGTCCTCCGCCTCGCCGTTCTGGAGTGGGAACGCTCGCGGCCCGCCGCCTCTGCTCCGGACAGGGCTAGGTCGCGACTTGACGTTACCGCCAGGTGCGGGTGGAGCAGCCCCCAGCATCGCTGATGCCCCTGGCTGAGCCTCGCCCAATCCCATCCGCGGCCGCTGCAGTGCCCTCAAAGCGGCGCTAGGAGGAGCTCTGGCAACTAGCTTGGTGGATGGAATCAAAACCGTGAATCCAACAACGATTTCCTTGCAGAAGAAAAATGGGGAGTGGGGACTGTTGCCCTTCCTCAGCAGCTTCTCCCATGAGAGGCAGAGAAAACAGTCCGCGGGTGGTGGTGGTGGTGAAGGTGCCCTCTTTCCCGAAACTCACACCTCCAGAGGCTCCCTCTCCCCGCCCCGACACCCCAGATCGCTGATTTTAGCGGTTCCCCCCACCCCACCGCCCGTGTTTTGGAGTGTCCCCAAGAACTTCGCTCTGTGTAACACAGATCCAGAGCGGAACAGTGACCTGAGAATGGCTCGCATCCGCCTCTCCGAGTCTGGCCTGGTGGCGGGGGAGTCTCAGCCTGGCCGCGAGCCCCTCCTCTAGCAAAAGGGGGCGTGAGGGCTGGGGTGGGGGTGGGGGGCATGAGCCGTTCTGCCCCGGGAACCAGAGCTTTTGCGCAAGGAAAGGGAGCACGGGGGCGGGCTTGGAGGAGACGGCCAGAGCCAGAGAGACAACCAAACAGAGCGAGAAGGCTGTCTGGTTGCTTATTTTCCTTCCTTTCCCCCACTCCCACCCCTGCTCGTTCTTTCCTATCCCCTTTTCGCAAAGCTGGAGCCACCCGCACGCCCCGGGCCGAGCCGCGGCTCCAGATGTGAATTTGGTTCCAGTGGAGAAAGCGCGAGCTTCCTCCGGGCCTTGGCACATTCTCCCACTCTGAGGTCATTCCGTAGGTGGTCAGAGGGGAGCGCGCGCCCGAAGCCTTCCTGCCTCCGTGCACTGGGGAGGGCCGGAGAGGCGGGAGGGAGGGAGCGGGGAGAGGGGAGGGGCGCGCGGAGGGAGGGAGACGCCGCCAGCACACCACCAAGTGGCACTGAGCAGTGATAACAAACTCAACTTAAAAAAAAAAAAAAGAATGAAAGAAAAAAGGAAAGAAAAAAAACTTCCCTAAGTTGCAGCCCGAGACGTGCGGACGTGCAGGAGGAGGCGCGGGGCGGGGAGTGTGGGTGGCCCAGAAGTCCCCTGGCGTCCCCAGGCTGCGGAGAGCTTAGACTTGTGGCCCACCAGGCCCTGCAGCCCAGGCTGCTTAGGGAGTGTGCTGGAGGCTGGCTCAGCTTTCGGCTGGAGACTCGGGGAGAACGGTTCCCCAGGGGGATAGAAGGGCAGGACCCTGGCGAAGGAGGCCGGGGAGGCTCGCGGTACCGGCTCCATCCCCAGAACCAACATCACTCCTTCCTTCCTTCCCGCTTCCAACCCGAGCCTTGCGGATGTGGGTAGATTCCGCCCGCCCAGGCCCTGGAGAGCTGAGGTTTGTGTGCGTGCGTGTGCGTGTGTGTGTGTGTGTGTCCCACTTCCATCATCCCCGCTACCCCCAGGTCCATCTGAAAGCAAAGCACCACCATACTCTACTATCGACTTTTTATTTAAGATTATAGATTTAAACAAATAATCTGAACAGTTTTACCCGGTGAGGTACAATTCAGTATACACGAAAAATACAGGAGGAAGAAAGATCAGGAAAGGAAAGGAAAGGTTGGCAACTTGTTTTGGGAGTCTGAACGGTGCTGATGGCAGGTACCCAGAAGGGGCTGCGGATGAACCCCACCTTTTCACAACAAAAGGTTTTTAAACAAAATTTATCAAGCTGAAGGAAGACAGAACATGGGTCTCACAGGCTGAACAATGCTGGTTTCATGAAATGCAACCGAAGGCTGAGCCAGGAACAGGGCAACTTAGAAGCACACACTCACACACACACACAAACACCACAGCTGACCAGGAACTTAGAGAAAAGTCTCCAACGCAGTCGGCGGTCCCGGCCCCTCCCTCCCCTGGGGCCGCCAGGGATCCAGGTGAAGGAATCGACTTCCTTTTTTGTTTAGTAAGGACCGCAGTGCTGGGCATGATGGGAAATGTAGTCCACTGTGCTCGCCCCCCCAGTCCTTCCCCAAACAGTGTCGGGGTGCCGGGCGCCACCCCCGAGTCCAGGAGGCGGGTGGAGGAGGGGAGGAGAGCGGAGCCAGAGGGGCGGGGAGAGGAGAGGTTCAAGACGCCCGCCCCGGGAAGGGAAAAAAAAAAAGTTGAAGTGTTTTCATTTCTGCCTTCTCATTTTGAGAACTTTGGAGGCCGCCCCCAGAGAGGAAATGTGACCCAAACGTCCCTTTTGGAGATAGAGTTTGCCTTTGTTTTTTTTTTTTTTTTTTTTGCTAAGGATTTCACAAGACCCATTCCTCACCCCATAGAGGGACTCCGGAGAGCGGAACGTCGGGCTTCCCAGGTCGGTCTGACAACTGATTGGAATCGGCGTCCCCGGTCCCGCGCCCTCCAGCGCGGCGCCCTGGCGGCCCGAGCACCCATCCTCGTCCCCGGCTGCCCAGCACCTCCTCCGGGCAACAGCCCTCCCTCACGTGGCAGGCTCCTCGCTAAACAGCGCTGCAATCACTACAATAAAAAGGGGGAAAAAAAAAAAAGAGTAGGAGAAACACAAAGCATACTTAAATAGGCGCTTTTTCTCTCTGCAAAAATAAAGTCCAAGATTTTAGATTTCTTTTTTTTTTTATTTTACAATTTATAAAACATCAGCCGCTTCCCTTTGGTCGCCCCAGCTCAGCCCCGAGTGGCCAGGCGCCCGTTCTCTTCCTCCTTTCGCCCCTTGGCTGAGTCTTTGTCTGGCCCCAGCCCCGCGGGGCCCCGGGTCCCCATGCCCTCGGGGGTCCCTAGAAGGCGACAATGGCTCGAGTCCAGGCGCCGAGGCTGGCGAGCGCCTGCTTGGCGCACAGCTGCCCGTTGAGCGGCGGCGGCTGCTCCGAGGAGTCCGGCTGTCGGCTCACCAGCCCCGAGAAGCCTGAGCCAAAGATGGAGATCAAGTTTGAGATGTTGGACGCGTCCGGGGACGAGTCCGGGCAGAAGTCCTCGAAGCGAGCGCGCTTGCAGGGGGCGAACGGGGCGACACCGGGGGGTTCGGCCCCCAGGTCTCCCGCGTCCTCCTCGTCGTCGTCCTCTTCCTCTTGACCAGGGTAATACTTGCGCTTGCAACCGGCGGGGGACGCCAGGCCCGGTCCCGGAGCGCCCTGGCCACAGCAGGGACAGTGGGCGGAGGCGCAGCAGTCCTGGTGCAAGTAGCCGTTTTCCACCGTGGTCACCACGTGAGTGTCCAGGTCCAGCACGGTGGTCTGGCTACTGCAATGCACACCGAAGTCCGAGGGAGCTGGGTACGCGCCCCGGTAGAAGCCAGGGGAGGTGGAGGGAGCCGGGGAGGTGGGCTGGGAGGCCGCTGTGGCGGTCGGAGGGGCGGCCCCCGGGGGCGCAGAGGGCGCGGAGCAGGCGGCAGAGGCGCGAGGGTCCCGCGGGCAGAGCGCGGCGGGCGCGGGTGTCGGCAGCGGCAGAGGCGCAGGACCCGGCTGCAGCGGCTCTAAGGGCTGCCCGCGGTGGGGCGCGCCGTGCGGCGGCTGGAGCGCGGCGCACCCGGGCAGTTCCAAGAGCGCCCCAGCGCCACCCGCGGGCGCCCCGGCCGCCGCCGCGCAGCCCCTGGGCGCCGGGTGCTGGTGTTGGTGCAGCTGCTGCTGGAGGTGCAGCTGGTGAAGCTGGTGGAGCTGGTGCAGCTGGTGCCGGGCGGCCGGCTCGCGCGCCTCCGCGTCCCCGCCGCCAAGTTGGAGCGGGCCGAAGTCGGCCGCGCTGGCCGGCATGCCCGGCGCCGCGTACGCGAGGTGCTGGTGCTGGTGGTGGGGCGGTTGCTGCTGCTGCTGCTGTTGCTGCTGCTGCTGGCGCCGGTAGAGCTCGGCGTAGCGTTCGCTCAGGTAGAGCTGGCGCGCGTTGCGGAGCACGTAGGACACCAGGAGGTTCTTGTGCAGCTTGATGCCGCCGCGCTGGGTCCGCGAGCTGTGGATCTTGCGCAGGGAGATGCTGATCAGGCTCTGGGCGTCCAGGGCGCACTCCATGCTCCCGCGGAGTCGCTGGCGGCGGAGCAGCCGCCGCTGCTGGTGCTAGAGCTACTGCTGTTTTCTGCTTCCAGCCGGTCACCAGGGCGCGCCGGGCACGGGGAACGAAGCCCGGGTCAGCAGGTCGACCGCGCTCCGAAAGGAGCCGCCACCATGCGCTGCGCGCCACCCACAGGCTCGCGCTCCCCAGACGGCGCCAAAGCAATGAGCCCCGGCCCGCCCCGGCCCCAGCTATTTAGCCGGATAGCCGGGCCCCGCCTCACACTCGCCGAGCCAATAAGAGTGCCCACAGCCTCCCGAATGACAGCCGCTGCCCGCCCCGGGGCCACTCGGCGAGCCAATCAGACCAAGGCGGTTCCTTTGTGCTATTCAAATACCGAACGGACCCGGGGCCTCCAAAGCCGCCGCTGCCTCGAATGTTCTCCTGGGGCCGCGACACCGCGCGGGACTCGGGACCTCCAGGGCCGCGGACTGCAGCGTGGGGAGTCTCGGGGCGGCCGCGTGGGGGCCTGTGGCTGCCCTCGACCTGGCTCGCGGGAGCTTGGGGGTCGGCTCACCTGAGCGCTGCGGCAATGGCTCCTCCCTCTTCCGCTCGGTTTGGCCTCACCTGCGGCAGGTGCGCGCGGTTGCCCCGCTCCCAGCCGCGCGGCGCTTTTCTTTCTCACCTGCCAACTCCTGGGTGACCTGCGCTATCCGAGTCCTCCTCTACTGGAGGCCGATGGGGTCTCTGCCTGACGCTGGGTCACCTGAAAAGAGGAGGGGTTTGGAGCTACTCTTCACCGCAGTATGGGCCCTGACCGCATGACTTTTTGGCTGAGGCTCTGTGAGTGTTCGAAGAAGGAAAAACCGGTGATTTTTTTTTTTTCAAAAAGTATTTATTTTATTTTGAGGTAAGGTCTCACTGTAGTCTAGGCTGACCTGGAACTCACTCTAGTCCCAGGCTGGCCTCGATCTTACAACTGTCCTCCCATCTCTGCCTCTCAGGTGCTGGTATTAAAGGCGTGCACCACCATGCCTGGCTTTTTTTCCCCCCTCTTTTTGGTTTTTCGAAGTAGTGTCTCACTCTAGCCCAGGCTGACCTGGAATTCACTCTGTAGTCTCAGGGTGGCCTTGCACTCATGGTGATTCTCCCGCCACCAGTCCCGGCAGCCTGGCTCTTTAAATTTTTTTTTTCTATTTTATTTGAGAGAGAGATAGAGAGAGCATGGGTGTGTCAGGGCCTTCAGCCACCGCAAATGAATTCCAGATGCATGTGCCACTTTGTGCATCTAGCTTATGTGGGTCCTGGGAAATCAAACCTGGGTCCTTTGGTTTTGCAGGCAAGTGCCTTAACATGTAAGCCATCTCTCCAGCTGCTTTTTTTTTTTTTTTTTTTTTTTTCCTGAAGCTAGGTCTCACTTTAAACTAGGCTGACATGGAACTCACTCTGTTATGCCAGGCTGGCCTCAAACTCAGTTCTGAGATTATAGATGTGAACCACCATGCCTTGGCAACCAGTGAATTCTGATCTAAGAGGTCCCAAGGCCTGCCTCAGGAGCTAGAGACCAGCAGACGCTCCAGGGTGTTTGAAGGAGAGTGGGCTTGAGCTCCCAAATCACTTTCCTGCTTTCCCTCCACAATGGGGGAGATTATTTTGTGCCTAGCATGGGGCAGATCCTTGTTAGAAAGGTCAGAAATTCCTACCTGTGAAGCTCCCAGAGCCTGGGCCTGAGGCCCACATGTGGACCTGGGGAATCACAGGCTTCTGGGGGCAGAATTAGCATTTGGTCAGGACTCTGAGCTCCAGACCCTCACCAGTGTTGGGTCCCAGGACTCCCTAACTTAACTTATAGACCTTGCTGTCATTATCCTTAGCCATCCAGGGACCAGCTTCTCCTAACTGGGACCAGAGCAGAAGAGAGGGACAGGATTACTGATTCCTGATGGTCCCTTTGGAACTGAGAAACTTGAAGGAAGGTGACAGCTATTCTGAGTGGGTTCCAAGGTGCCAGCACTGGGGACTGTGTTCTCCAAGCACTCAGATCAGACAGCTGCCTTAAGAAGGGGTCCAGGGCTAAGTCCTTGAAGGACAAGCAGAGCCCATCTACAGAAGTCATGGAGGGGGGTGGGATGAAGAGGCCATTTAGCTGACTTCTCTTCTGACTCTTCTTGTCCTTGAGCCCACTCAGCACCTTCGTCCCATGGCAGGAGTCTCCAGCCAGTCCATCCTGCCATCTTGGGTCTCTCATTGGATCTAGGATTACTATTAGGTTATTTGGGGTAGGGTCTTACTCTGGCCTAGGCTGACCTAGAATTCACTATGCAGTTTTAGGCTGGCCTGGACCTTATGGCGATCCTCCTGCCTCTGCCTCCCAAGTGTTGGGATTAAAGGGGTGCACCACCACCGCTGCAGATGGTCATGAACTTGCCCAACACTGTAGGGGTCCAGGTACAGTGCTCTGTTCTTTCCACCCCTTGTGAGAACACTAATGGATCTTATCCTCCCACCACCACCAGTAGCACTCCTCTCTGCCCCCTCCCAGGAAGGCTAGGATTAAATTTCAAGGGAGCTTCAGGACAAACACATTTTACTTGCTTCCTATCGGTGATGTGGTGGTGGGAACACGCAAGGCTGGGAACCTGCTTATGGGGTAATCCCCATGGGAATCAAACCATTCCTCCCTTTACATCCTTGATGCCTGTCTCAAAGGAGCCGTGCAACTCAGCTGGAAGCCAGAGGAATCAGGCCAGGCTGAGGCCCTCAATGTATTTCAGGTCTTCATGCTGTCCTTACCAAGCACTTAATGGGGGAAACTAAGAGTTGAGGTCACACAGCCAGGCAGGGGTGGAGTCAGGATTTGAACCCAGGTCTATAGGCTCCTGGAAATCAGTAGAGCTGAGTGTAGCCCTCCAGGCCCAGCTACTTGAATGCGACCTTGATTTGATAAGACGCTCACCTTTTTTTTTTTTTTTTCTTTTTTGTTTTTCAAGGTAGAGTCTTCCTTTAGCCCAGACTGACCTGGATGAAATCCACTATGTAGTCTTAGGCTGGTCCTGAACTCATGAAAATCCTCCTACCTCTGCCTCCCAAGTGCTGGGATCAAAGGCGTGCACCGCCACACCCTGCTTCCACCACTTTTTTTTTTTTTTTTTTTTTGTCAAGTGCACCAGGACCAGAGCCTGCAGGAGCCGGTGAGGAAGCACATATTCTCTGCTCAGCTCATTCATAGCCATTCTTAGAGCTGTGCCTCAGCCTGAGAATCAGAGTGGGGGTGGAAGTGGCTGGTAGGCAGAGGAGCCAGGCCAGTTACTTGGGCAGGGGCAGCATATCTTAGACCCTCCCACCCCTTCCCCAGCCACTGCTGCAAGGTTAGTTTTTCTTTTTAATATTTCTAATTTTTTTGTTTTTATTTATTTATTTGAAAGCAACAGAAAGAGAAAGAGTCAGAGAAAGAGAGAGAATGGGCACGCCAGGGCCTGCAGCCACTGCAAACGAACTCCAGACATGTGCCCCCCACCTTGTGCATCTGGCTAACGTGGGTCCTGTGGAATCAAGCCTCAAACCGGGGTCCTTAGGCTTCACAGGCAAGCACTTAACCTCTAAGCCATCTCTCCAGCCCTAATATTTTAAAATTTTATTTTGACTTCTTTAGAGAGAGACAGAGAAAGGGCACACCAGGGCCTTCAGCTGCTACAAACAAACTCCAGATGCATGTGCCACCATGTGCATCTGGCTTATGTGGGTCCTGTGGAGTTGAATCTGGGTCCTTAGGCTTTGCAGGCAAGTGCCTCAACTGGGGTGGGGGGGGGACGTCAGATGCAAAGTGGCGGGTCCCATCTATATACCCTCCTTCTCTAGGACTGTCTTGTCAGCAACCTACATTCAGTCTGTCCTCCTCAAGGACTGGGGGTGGGTTAGGGAAGATGGGTAAGCAGTTGTCTGGATTAATAAAACCCCTTGATCTTTTTTGGGGTGGCCTGGGCAGGGGCGTCGTAGCAGCTGTTGTAAGAAAACACCAGGAAAAAAGGGCAAGGCAGCAGCTGAGCTGGGTGGGGCCCTTGAGCAGTGTGCTGTAGGGCCCACAGTGGGGAGCATCAGTGTTTATGGAAGGTGAGTTGCTGGCCTTGGCCTTGGCTTGGGTGCACAGTGGTTCAGAGCAGGGCTTCCTAGAGACTATTCAGGACTCAGTGAGTGTGTGTGTGTGTGTGTGTGTGCACGCGTGTGCGCACGCACACACACATGGAGGCAGGCCATACTCTGTAGTGGGGAGCAGTCTAAGCTGAGATCAGGTTTCTTGGAAGAAGGAATGGTATTTTATTTTTATGTTTCATTTTATTGTATTTTATTTTCCTTATGAGCACTTGAGCTAGGCTGGGACGCTCACCTTTTCCCCTGGAGCTGGGGAGATTACATCTGGCCTGAATCACCACTCCCTGGAGGAAGTTAATTAATGCCTCAGTATTTACCAAGTGTCTGCTGGGCTAGCACAGAGCAGGGCACGGGATGGCTGGGGACCTGGACTCGAGTCAAACTCCAGGTGGTGGCAGCCCAGCATCAGAGCCCTCACACCTTGCAAGTACACAGAAGTCGGCAGACACTCATGGGCTCGGAAGGTGCCCCGCCAGCAGTGGGATTTAAGCAGGGGGCTCGCAGGCATGGCTTTACAAAGGAAGACTCAGAGGCAGAAAGACTCTGGGGACTCTGTGCCGGGGGGAGGGCAGAAAGATTTGGCTTTATGTGCTCAATTCCCCAAGATATCTCTCTGGAACCTGCTTCTGGAGTTCTTGGAAATGCATGAGGGAATGAGGCACAATTTGCCCCTCACCAGGAGGTCACAAACTAAAGGGAAGTGGACAGGTTAAGTAGCTAGTACTACACGGAGTAGCAGTAACGGAACACAAGAAAGGTACCTCAAAGCTGCTACGGGAAAATCCTGGTGGGGAAACAGACTTGGAGACCAAGGAGGGGGCGAGGCCTTCTAGCAGAAAACAACAATGGACCCTCTGAGGTCCTGATACATAGTAGGTGCTCAAGAAATACCTATCTCTCTCTCTCTCAAAATAAATTTTTTTAAAAATGGGCTGGAGAGATGGCTTAGCGGTTAAGACACTTGCCTGCACCACCTAAGAACTCATGTTCGAATCTCCAGGTCCTATGTAAGCCAGATGCACAGTGATGCAAGTGCACAATGTTGTACATGCTCACAAGGTGGTGCAGGTGTCTGGGGTTCATTCATAGCAGCTGAAGGCCCTGGCATGCCTTTTCTCTCTTTCTCTCTCAAAATAAGTTAAAAAAAAACACAAAAAAACCTCCAGATAAGTAAATAAATCAATGAATATGATGTGTAGAAGGCTTGATGAGGATTAGAAGAGTCCTCAAGGCCAGATTTCTCTAATTTCCAGATGGTTAAACTGAGGTCCAGAGAGGAGAAAAGGTGTGCTGTTGGAACTGGCCCTAATGTCCCTCCATCAGCTTCTAGCTAGCTGTTCCTTTGTGGCTTGTTCCATGAGGACAGAGACCCTGGGCTTCATAGTGTGTGGCACCAGGGCCTGGCAGCGCAGGGGTTACTGTTGAGTCCTGTCTGAGGCCAAGAAACCAGTGGCACTTGCTGCAGGAGTTCCCAGTTGCATCCAGGAAGGCTATTTTGTGGTCAGGGACACCGAGGAGCCAGGTTGGGATCCCACAGCTAGGACAGCCCCACGTCCAGCCTTACAGAACCACACACCCTGTCACTAGCCTAGCTGGAAGTTAAGGACCCACCAATGCCTGTGTTTGTTTCACATGGTCCTGGTAAAAGGCCAAGTGCCTAGAAAGACATCGGACCTGGCTTCAAGCACCTTCACTGTAGTGAAAAAGACCAATAGTGTCTCAGTTTTGCAGGGCTCTTGCTCATCAGGCTCAGGGTTCAGTCTCCCTGAACCTAGTGCCAACTGTTTTTTTTTTTTTTTTTTTTTTTTTTTTTTGAGATAGGGTTTCACTCTAGCTCAGGGTGATCTGGAATTCACTATGGAGTCTCAGGGTGGCCTCAAACTCTCACCCCCATCCTCCTACCTCTGCCTCCTGAGTACTGGGATTAAAGGCATGTACCACCACACCCAGCCAGTGCCAACTTTTTTTTGGTTTTTTGAGGCAGGGTCTCACTCACTCCAGCTCAGGCTGACCTGGAATTCACTATGTAGTCTCAGGGTGGCCTCAAACTCACAGTGATCCTCCTACCTCTGCCTCACGAGTGCTGGGATTAAAGGCGTGCGCCACCACGCCTGGCTCAGTGCTAACTTTTGAGGCAGGATTTTTTTCTAATACTCATTCCATGGATGAAGAAAGTCGGGCACAGAGAGCTCAGTGATACGGCCGAGGTCAAGGGCAGGGAGGGGGAGGTAGCAGGGCCTTGGGGTCATGGACTGTGTGCACGGTGGGTGGCAGTGCAGGCCCTGCCTTCATACTCACTGGTCTCGTTTCGTTGTTGCTTCTGGTGTTCTGAGGTAGGGTCTCACTGTAGCCCAGGCTGACCTGGAACTCACTCTGTAGTCCAGGCTGGCCTCGAACTCAAGGTGATCCTCCTACCTCAGCCTCCCAAGTGCTGGGATTAAAGGCCTGTGCCACCACCCCTGGCTTTCAGTGGTCTTTTGTGTGATTCTGTCCTTGTGGACAGCATGACTGGAGCACAGCTATGAGCTCTCACATCTTGGGTTTCTTGAGTCCCTGGCCTGGCTGAGTGTGCATTTGTTCATTCATTTACTCATTCAGTACTGGGCTGCAGGCAGGCCCATGGGCAGGCACTAGGCTAGGCTGTGGCACAACACTGAGCAGGCCCCACTGCCTAGAAGGATCCTTGTCATCTCCTAGGCTATATCAGATTGGTAATGTCTGCCTGGAATTCTGCATGAGAAGAATTAGGCATGTGTTCCAGTTTGATTAGTAATGTCTGCCAAGAGCTCACCTGGAACTTTTTTTTCCCCTTCATTTTTTGAGGTAGGGTTTCACTCTAGTCCAGGCTGACCTGGAATTCACTATGTAGTTTCAGGGTGGCCTTGAACTCACAGTGATCCTCCTACCTCTGACTTCCAAGTGCTGGGATTAAAGGCATGCGCCACCACGCCCGGCTTTTTCACCTGGATCTTTTAAGGTCAGTCTGTCAGGCATGTTGGTCGTCTGAGTCGTCTAATTGATAGCAGGAGATCTAGGGGTCAGGAGAATAGGCTGGAGCCCCAGACGGCCCTGTCGTACACCTAGGCAATGTGTATCACCTCTTTGGAGCCCCAGTTTCCTCATTTGTGGTACCTTCCTCCATGTGGTACCAGGGATGGAAAGAAAATGCTTTGGGAAGTGGGAGGAAGCTGTGCATTATGGAGCATACCTTTAATGTCAGGCTGAGGTAGGAGCATCTCTGAGTTCAAGGCCAGCCAGGGGCTACAGAGGGAGTAGGTCAGCCTAGGCTTGAGTGAGACCCTGCCTCAAAAATAAAATAAAATAAAAACAGAAGTGGGAGGGATGAAGGATGGAGCCTTGAAGGGATCAATGTGGAAACGCAAAGGGAAGCCCCTGCCTCCTGTCTTCCTCAGAAGCTTTCAAGGCTGCTCCCTGGCCAGGCCAGAGTTAACACTGGCTGGCTTGGCGGTGGGTGTGAGTGAGGAGGTGGGAACATTTCAGCCTTCTTGGCTGAGTTGTGTTTGTAACTCGGTGCAGACCTTTGTCCCTGCACAGCTCCACTGGGAGGTACTGAGGAGTGAGAGGCTCCTTGGATCTGTTCTTAAGAATAGAATCTGAGCATTTCGTTTGAGTGCTGGGGCTAGTGAATACACCGCCTGCGTCCCCTTCCTTCCTGCTCCACGAATAACTGAAAAAGCCACTGGCAGATCTGTGTTTCACGTGAAATACTTTTTGTTAATCCTACAATGATTGAACGAGGTAGGCAGTGCTATGGCTCCTGCTGAGAATTGAGTGTACTGAATTCAGCCTAAGGGAGAAGGACTCTGAGCCAGGTATGGAGGCACACACCTGTCACTCTCAGGCTTGGGAAGCTGAGGCAGGGGGATTATGAATACAAGGATAGCTTGGATTACAGTGTCAGCACCAAGTCAGCCAAAGCTGTATAGTGACACTGCCTCACAAAGCCAGAAAACAGGGCTGGAGAGCTGGCTCACAGGCTAAGGCGCTTGCCTGCAGAGCCTGATTACCTGAGTTCAAGTCCCCAGTACCCACATAAAACCAGATGCACAAAGTCACGCATACATCTGGAATCCATTTGCAGTGGCAGGGGCCCTGGTGTGCCCATTTTCTATCTCTCTTCTGTCTGTCTGCGCTTGCAAATAAATAAATAACTAAAAAAAAGAAAAAGCCAGAAAGCAAAAAACAGGGCTGGGAAGATAGCTCAGTGGTTGAAGGCTCTTGTTTGCAAAGCCTGTCAGCCCTTGCAAAGCCTTCTGACCTGAGGTTCAATTCTCCAGTACCCACATAAAGCTAGATGCACAAAGTGGTACATGAGTCTGGAGTCCATTTGCAGCAGCAAGATGCTCTAGTATGCCCATTCTCTCTCTCTCCCACCTCCCAAATCAGTAAATGCAAATATTTAAAACGAACAACAACCAAAATCAAAAACGAAAAGTGGAGCTCAGAACTGGGGCCCCACATTCCTGGCTGCAGCATGGGCACTGGCCTTGGAGGGGAGCTGGAGAAGGGGTGTTTTCATCTGCCAGAGACCAGCTGCCCTGCATACCTGCTCTTTTCTTACTCGTTCCTTGGCTAACTTATACACACAGCCCTTGGCTTTCTCAGCATTATTAAGTACCTACTGTGTGTCAGGCTCTGGGCCAACTCCCAGCACCATGGTGGTAGTCCTGGCCTGACGAACGTTTCCTGCATTTTGCACGGAAGAAAACAAGGAGAATGTAAGCAGAGGATGAACCAGGCTGGCATGGGAAGCAGGGTGTGTGTGTGTGTGTGTGCATGTAGGGGTGTAAGGGGGTGAGGCAGGTGGCTAGGGAGTAGAAACCAGACTGGGCCAGACCCTGTCACAGGCAAGCAAACAAATCAAGAAGACTACCATGAGGTGATGAAGGCAATGAGCTGGGCTGGATGGAGCAGCCAGAGGCTAGGCCCCCTGGCCATGGGGCGCAGGGTCACGTCTCCCATGCCCCTGCCCTGCTCTTCCCACTGCTGAACTCACACCTGCCTGTGCTGAAACTCCCCTCCCTACACCAGTGAAATTTTTTTTGTTTTCAAGGTATGGTCTCGCTCTAGCCCAGGCTGACCTGGAATTTACTATGCAGTCTCAGGGTGGTCTCAAAATTTAAAAAAAAAAAAAAAAAATTTACTTATTTGACAGAGAGAAAGAGGGAAGGAGGGAGGGAGAATGGGCACACCAGGGCTTTTAGCTGCTGCAGACGAATTTCAGATTCAGGTGCCACCTGGTGCATCTGGCTTATGAGGGTCCTGGGCAATCGAACCTAAGTCCTTTGACTTTACAGGCAAGCGCCTTAACCGCTAAGCCATCCCTCCAGCCCCTGGCCTTAGATTTATGGCTATCCTCCTATCTCTGTCTCTCTGGAGTACTGGGATTAAAGGCATGTGCCTCCATGCCTGGCTACACCAGTGAATTTTCAATGCTGGTCCCATGGAGCAAAGCAGACTTTTTGTTTGTTTTATTTTGTGTTTTTGTTGTTTTGTTTTTTTCTTTTGGAGGCAGGGGTTCACTCTTGCCCAGGTTGATTTGGAATTCACTATGTAGTCTCAGGGTGGCCTTGAACTCACATGATCCTTCTACCTGTGCCTCCCTCTGCCACCATGCCCAGCTTTTTTTTTTTTTAATTTTTTTTGTTTATTTTTATTTATTTATTTATTTGAGAGCGACAGACAGAGAAAGAGGCAGAGAGAGAGAGAGAGAGAGAGAATGGGCGCACCAGGGCCTCCAGCCACTGCAGACGAATTCCAGACGCATGCTCCCCCTTGTGCATCTGGCTAACGTGGGTCCTGGGGAATCGAGCCTCGAACCGGGGTCCTTAGGCTTCACAGGCAAGCGCTTAACCACTAAACCATCTCTCCAGCCCTTGTTTTTGTTTCGAGAGTATTTCTCAAGTGTCTCTGTGTGCACATACATGCATGCGTATGTATGTGAACAGAGCCAGAGAGAGAGAGAGAAAGAGAAAGGGAGAGGGAGAGGGAGAGGGAGAGGGAGAGGGAGAGGGAGAGGGAGAGGGAGAGGGAGAGGGAGAGGGAGAGGGAGAGGGAGAGGGAAGGAGCGCCAGAGCCCAATGAGCAGTTTGCCTGTCCTCAATTTATCTCCTGAGCTCCTTTCTATTATTGTTTAATTAAAAAAACAAAACGAAACAGGGCTGGGAGTGGAGCTCAGCTTGTAGAGTGCTTGTCCAGCATGCAGGAAACCCTAGGTTTGATTCCCAGCACAGCACAAACTGGGTGTGATGGTGCACTTCTATAATCCCAGCACAAAGGTAGGAGAATCAGAAGTTCAAGGTCATCCTCAGCTACATAGTGAGTTCCAGGCCAGCCTGAGCTATATAAGTCCCATCTCAAAGGCCTGTAATCCTAGTGAGACTCTGTCTCAAAATCAGAATTAAAAAATAATTAGAGGTAGAGCTGGGGACATAGGTCAGTGATGGAATGCTGGCCTAGGAGGTGTGAGGGGCAAGGTTCAATCCCCAGCACCGCAAAAACCAAACCAAGCCAAGAATCAGGGACAAGCAGGCTTCCAGTTCTGGTGCTGGGCTTCCACACTTACATCCTCAGTGGGCCACGGGGCCTGGTGGGACCTGTTCACTATGATCACTTTGCTGTCAAGATGAAGAAACAGGGTTGGCGAGATGGTTTAGCGGTTAAGCGCTTGCCTGTGAAGCCTAAGGACCCCGGTTCGAGGCTCGATTTCCTAGGACCCACGTAAGCCAGATGCACAAGGGGGCGCACATGTCTGCAGTTCGTCTGTAGTGGCTGGAGGCTCTGGCGCACCCATTCTCTCTCTCTCTCTCTCTTTCTCCCTCTTTTTCTCTCTGTCTGTCACTCTCAAATAAATAAATAAAAATAAACAAAAAAAATTTTTAAAAAGATGAAGAAACAAAGCTGGGCGTGGTGGTGCATGCCTTTAATGCCAGCACTCAGGAGGCAGAGGTAGGAGGGTCGCCATGAGTTCGAGGCCATCCTGAGACTAGGTAGCGAATTCCAGGTCAGCTTGAGCTACACTGAGATCTTACCTCAAAAAACCATACACACACACACACACACACACACACACACGATGAAGAAATGGAGACCCTGACACAAAAAGGGGGTTGAGGGCTGGAGAGATGGCTTAGCGGTTAAGCGCTTGCCTGTGAAGCCTAAGGACCCCGGTTCGAGGCTCGGTTCCCCAGGTCCCACGTTAGCCAGATGCACAAGGGGGCGCACGCATCTGGAGTTCATTTGCAGAGGCTGGAAGCCCTGGCGCACCCATTCCCTCTCTCTCCCTCTATCTGTCTTTCTCTCTGTGTCTGTCGTTCTCAAATAAATAAATAATTAATTAATTTAAAAAAAATTAAAAAAAAAGGGGGTTGAGGCTTGGTCCTCCCTTTAGCAAGTAGAGGGCAGAAATACAGGCTCAGGCCTTTCTTCGTGCTCCCCAAGGCCTGGCCTGCCAGTTCCCTTCCCCCCACTGCCTTGTCATGACATGGTGGTTTGAATGTGAAGTGTCCCCTATAGCCTCTTGTGGTGGTTTGAATACTTGGGCCCCAGATGGTGGCAGTTAGGGAGGTGGAGGCTTGCTGGAGGAGGTATGTTGCTGGGGGCCAGCTTTGGGGTGTGATAGCCAGCTTCCTCCTTGCCGCGCTTGCTGCCTTCTGCCAACCACTGTGGCAAGATGTGATACCCAGCCCCTGCTCTGCCGAGTCGAAGCCCTCTCCAAAGTGTAAGCTGAAACAAACCCTTGCTTCCCATCAGCTACTTCTCGTGGGTGATCTGTCCCAGCAATGAGAAGGTGACTGCAGCACCCCTTTCCCACCCCAGGTGTGTTTCCCAAAGGTATAGCTCTGCCTCAGGAGGGGTGTGAAGGAGGGAAGAAACCTGATTTGTAACCTCAGAGGGCCTGAGAAGGGGAGCAAGAGGCCGGGGAGAGATGGATGGCTTTGGGCCGGGCCCCAGGGTGCAGTCTTGTATCCAGTAGGGTGGGCCTTGGGCCCTCTTCCTAGTTTATCTGTTGAGTACTTACTAGGTTCTACCACTGAGGTCTTCGCATGAAGTGCTCATTGAATCCATATAGAACCTGCCACTAGCCAGGTATGGTGGCGCAGGCCTTTAATCGCAGCCCTCGGAAGGCAGAGGTGGGAGGACCCTCTGTGAGTTCGAGACCACCCTGAGACTACAGAGTGAATTCCAGGCCAACCTGGGCCAGAGTGAAACCCTACCTTGAAAAACAAAACCAAACAAAAAGCAAGCAAACAGGCAAGCTGAGCCCAGCATGGTAGTGCATGCCTTTAATCCTAGGACTTGGGATGCTGAGGTAGGAGAATTGCTCCCTAGAAGAAAAACCTACCACTGAGGTATGTTTATTATTGTACCCAGGTCACAAACAGGGAGGTTGAGGCTAAGATAGGCTATGTGGCTGAACTCTACATAGACTAGTTTGCTTCCAGACCAACTCTTTAAGCCTTGACCCCTGGGGAACCAAGTGTCAGGTGGAAGGAGGCCGCCAGGACCTCAAGAGCTCACAGATGTCATGTGAATTGGTGACCCTGGACATGGCTCTGCTTCGTCTCCTCAGCCTGATTTTATTGGCATCTAGCGCTCTGCTCTGCAGCTGCTCCTCTAGAGAACTACAATGTCCCAATCTGGATGGAGGTTCAGTTCCCGTTAGTGCTTCCTTGTGCCAGGGTATAACCTCAGCTCTGGATTTTCTTTCCTTTATTTATTCTTAAAATATTTTTATTTATTTGCAAGCAGAGTGGTATAGAAAAAGGAATGAGACAGAGAGAAAGAGAATGGGCATGCCAGGGCCTCCAGCTACTGCAAACCAACTCCACACACATGTGCCACTATGCATCTGGCCTTATGTGGGCACTGGGGAATTGAACCTGGGTTGTTAGGCTTTGCAGGCAAGTGCCTTGACAGCTGAGCAATTTCTCCAGCCCCAGCCATAGGCTTTTGATTAGGTGTTCAGTACTGGTGGAATGGGCCTCCAGTCTAATCAGAGAACAGCTGATTTCCCCCATAATGGAGAAGCCACCATTGCACCAGTTGGTATATTTGGCCTGGCTTTCCAAGTGTAAAGCTTGCAGAGTCCACTGCTGGTTAAGACTGTTGACTTTCCTACCCTAACAGGCTGCTCAGGTCTTTCCAGCATCCTGACAGCTGGTTAACAGGAAGGAGGCTTCCAGCTCAGCTGCAGCTTGATTTCTCAGTGGCCTGAAGCCCAAGCCCTTGGTTTTCTTGCTTGGCATCAGGACATCTTCATGCCCACTGCCACCATAAAAAAATGGAATGAGGGCTGGAGGGATGGCTTAGTGGTTAAGGCATTTGTCTGCAAAGCCAAAAGACCCAGGTTCGATTCCCCTGGGCCCACATTAGCCAGCTGCACAAGGGGGTACATGCATCTGGGGTTCGTTTGTAGTGGCGGGAGGCTGTGGTGTGCCCATTTTCTCTCTCTCTCTCTTTCCCTCCCTCTTTCTCTGTCAAATGAATAAATTAATTAAATATTTTAGAGAAAAAGAAAATGGGATGATTTGGAGAAGAGGCTGTGTCAGCTGCGCTCTGCTCTGCTGTGTTCACAAATACACACCTGGTCTCAGAGGCCTCACTCAGTAAAATGTGTTTCTTTTTCAGACCACATCTAATGTACGCCCAGACCCCTGACCTCCGGGCTCTAGGTGCCTCTCCTCCTGTGATCTTACTACCTGAGTTTTAGCTTCCAGAACCACAGACAGGAATGTGAGGAAGTGCATAGATGGCAGAGGCAGGATGTTTTACAGGGAAGCCTTACTTGGTTTTTCTCCCTGGAAGGAGTCACATGGTACCACTTAGCTGCAAGGAAAGCTGGAACTGTAGTCCTCAGATACTCAAGAGGCAAATGACCCAGGTCAGTGAATACATGACTTTGTCACAGAGACAATGACCTTGAAGAATGCAAAGGACAGGCCCTGGCTGCCTTGGGAATGACAGAAATAAGATAAAATATTTTATGCCATGACTGTCAAAATTTGTGTGTGTGTGTGTGTGTGTGTGTGTGTGTGTGTGTGTGTGTGATGTGGTGGTATTGTGATATTGTGGCTGGCTTTTAGTGGCTGGTGCTCCTCCACTCAGTCTTGTTGTTACTTTTTCTTTATCTTTTTTTTTTTGAGGTAGGGTCTTGCTCTAGTGTCGCCCAACCTGGAATTCACTATGTAGTCTCAGGGTGGCCTCTCACTCAAGGTGATCCTCCTACCTCTGCCTCCCCAGTGCTGGGATTACAAGGCATGTGCTACCATGCCTGGTACAGTTCTTTAAAAAACAAAAACTGTGCTGCAGAGATAGCTCCGTTATTAAAGTGCTTAGCATGAGCACCTGGGATTGGGTCCCCAGGTAAAAACCAGTGTGCTGTGTGCCCGTAATCCTAGGACTGAGGAGGTAGAGACAGGGGCACTCCTAGGTAGATGGCTCACTAGTCTAGTTACTTGGTGAGCTCTAGTTTCAGTGAGACACTGTCTCAAAAACTAAGGTAGGCTGGGCCTGGTGGCACACACCTTTACCCCTAGCACTGAGGGAGCAGAAGTAGAAGGATTGCTGTGAATTTGAGGCCAACTTGGGACTATATAGAGTTTCAGGTCAGCCTGGGCTAGAGCAGAACCCTACCTCTTAAAAACAAAAAAGAAACAAACAAACAAAACTAAGGTGGGGGCTTGGGAGATGACTCAGTAATTAAAGGCACTTGCAAAGCCTGCCAGCCTGTGTGTGATACCCAGGTAAAACCAGATGCTCAAAGTGGCACATGCATCTGGTGTTCCTTTGAAGTGTTAAGAGACACATACTCTTTCTCTCTCCCTCTTTCTTTGATTGCAACTAAGTAAAAGTTCTTTTAGGGCTGGAGATATGGCTTAGTGGTTAAGGTGCTTGCCTGCAAAGCCAAAGGTCCCAGGTTCAGTTCCCCAGGACCCAGGTAAAGCCAGATGCACAAGGTGGCACATGCACCTGGAATTCGTTTGTGGTGGCTGGACACCCTGGCGTGCCCATTCTCTCTTTCTCCCTCTCTCTGTCTCTCTCTCTGTGACTCTTTCTCTCTCAAATAGATAAATAAAAATAAACATTTTAATAAAAAAATTTAAAAAATCAGGTGGGGGGTTGCTGGAGAGATGGCTTAGTGGTTAAGGTGTTTGCCTGCAAAGCCAAAGAACCCACGTTTGATTTCCCAAAGCCTATATAAACCAGATGCACAAGGTGGCACATGTGTTTGGAGTTCGTTTGCACTGTCTGGAGGCCCTCGTGTGCCCATTCTTTCTCTCTCAAATAAATAAATTAATTAATAAAAAATTTAAAAAATCAGGCAGAGTGACAGAGGAAGGTATCTGACATTAATCTCTGACTTCCCTACACTTGTACACATGATGCACACTCACATATGTATGCCCACCACTTGCATGCACACACACACACAAATGAGCCAATCTTGCCTTTCTCCTATGGATGAACATAGTTTTTTTTTTGTTTTGTTTTTCGAGGTAGGGTCTCACTCTAGCCCAGGCTGACCTGGAATTAACTATGTAGTCTCAGGGTGGCCTCGAACTCACAGTGATCCTCCTACCTCTGTCTTCTGAGTGCTGTCATTAAAGACGTACACCACCACACCCATCTCATTTTATATATTTTTGAGACGGGGAGAGGGTGGGGAGGGAGAGAAAGAGGCAGATAGACAGATAGGGAGAGAATGGGCTTCCAGCTAGGGCTTCCAGACATTGCAAACAAACACCAGATGCATGTGCCAACATGTGCATCTGGCTTAAATGTGGATGCTGGGGAATCAAATCTGGGCCCTTAAGTTTTACAGGCAAGCACCTTAACTGCTAAGCCATCTCTCCATTCCATTAAAAAAATTATTTATTGGGGCTGGAGAGATGGCTTAGCAGCTAAGGCGTTTGCCTACAAAGCCAAGGGATCCAGGTTCAACTCCCTAGGACTCACATAAGCCAGATGCACAAGGAGGCACACACATCTGGAGTTTGTTTGCAGAGGCTAGAGGCTAGAGGCCCTGGCATGCCCATTCTCTCTCTCTCTACCTGCTTATTTCTGTATCTCTCTCTCAAATTAATAAATAAAAATATTTTAAAAAATTCATTTACAAGCTCAAAGAGATAGGAGACAGAGAGATTGGGCATGCCAGGGCCTCTAGCCAATGCAAACAGACACCAGATGCATGTGCCACTTTGTGCCTCTGGCTTTAAGTGGGTACTGGGGAATCAAACTCAGGTCATTAGGCTCTGTAGGCAAGCGCCTTAACCACTGAGCTATCTCCCCAGCCCTTTTTTTGCATGTATATGTATATATGTATGTATGGTGTTAATGTATATGTACATACATGTTTGCACATGTATGTAGCAGGCGCATAGTACATGTGGAGGGCAGAGGTTGGCATCAGGCCCCTTCCTCGCTTGCTCTGTGCCTTGTTTATTGGTACGCGGCCTCTCACCTAAGCCCGGAGCTTCCCGGTTAGGCTAGTCTAGCTGGACAGCATGCTGCAGGGAGTCCTGTCTGCCTCCTGGGCACTGGGGTTTCAGGTGGGCATTTGTATGGCTTCTGGGGAACCAGCCTCACACTTGTGGCATGTGGCAAGCCATTTCCTCAGCTCTGAACATGGTTCCTTTTAAAATATTAATTTATTCATCTGAGAGAGAGTTTGGGTGTACTGTGTTATTCTTTTTTTTGAGGTTTTTTATTTTATTTTTTTTTATTTATTTTTTTTTAATTTTTATTAGCATTTTCCATGATTATAAAAAAATATCCCATGGTAATTCCCTCCCTCCCCCCCACACTTTCCCCTTTGAAATTCCATTCTCCATTATATTACCTCCCCAATCAATCATTGTACTTACATATATACAATATCAACATATTAAGTACCCTCCTCCCTTCCTTTCTCTTCCCTTTATATCTCCTCCCTGTTATTCTTGTCACTGCCAATGAACTCCAGATGCGTGCACCAGTTCATGTAGGCAATGGGAGCCGAACCAGGGCGTCAAGCACCTTTCACCACTGAGCAGTTCCCCAGTCCTTGAACACAGTTCTCTAATCAACAAGCCCCGTTATTGATAATTCATTGATTCTTTGATAGAGGGATGGATTGAATCAACAATTTTTTTTCAATTTTTTTCTGATTTATTTTTATTAATTTTTTTCAGATTTATTTTTATTTATTTATTTGCTAGAGAGAGAGAGAGAGAGAGAGGGAGGGAGGAAGTGAGCGAGAGTGCGGCAGGGCCTTTGGCCACTACAAACAAACTCCTGACGCATGTACCACTATGTGCATCTGGCTTACAGGGGACCTGGAGAATGCACCTGGGTCCTTAGGCTTCTCAGGCCAGTACCTGAACCACTAAGCCATCTCTCCAGTCCCCCCTTTTTTTGAGGTAGGGTTTCACTCTAGTCCAGGCTGACCTGGAATTCACTCTGGAGTCTCAGGGTAGCCTTGAACTCACGGTGATTCTCCTACCTCTGCCTCCCAAGTGCTGGGATTAAAGGCATGTGCCACCACGCCTGGTGATATTTGTTTACTGCTGTGTCCCAAATTCTACAGAACACGAGAGAAAGGGAAGGGACAAAGGCCCACAGTGTACTTAGTGACTAGGCTTTTCTAAGGTAATAAAATCAGACTGTTTTTGATTCTATGGGAATTCTAAGGCACCCAGCCCACAATATCCAACAGCTCAAGATAGAAAGTGTCTTTCCATTGCCCTCAAATATGATGTGGGCTGGGCATTTTCTTCTCCAGACACACGAATGTTAGTGAGGCAGGTGCATCGCATAGCGTACCTCATTCGTGCTGAGCTCTGTCCTCAGGCTGGCTGTGGTGGCCCCTTCAGAGAAGGGAAGAGAGCAGCTGAGAATTGAGGGCAGGCCACACATGGTTCAAAGCATTTGTGTCACACATCAGCAGACGACGCTTTAATGAAATCCCTCATTGGAAGGGCTTGGGTTCCAAACCAGGGTGGCTCTGCCCCCGAGCCTGTGCCCTGCATTGTCCTCAACACACTGTGCCATCCCCTTCACCATGAATTCATCAGCCCATTTCCCAGATGGGGGACTGAGGTGTGCAAAGCCTTCTTGCTCTGCCTAAACTGACAATGTCAGAAAGAGGTGGACTGGGGTTTACAGAGGATGCCGTGCTGCTGGGTCTGCCTGTCTCAGGGACGGGCTGGCAGGGAAGAGTCCTGAGACGTGGCTCAGCTACAGCTCTGCCTGGGTTCTGTGTGAGCACGTACTGGTCAGTCTTGGGCCAGGCAGGGTCAGATGCCTGTGTAGCTGACAGACGATGTAGCTGACCAAACTCCCTGTGTTAGCCTTGTTTGTGGCACCAGGGGAACCTGGTGGAGCCTCAGTGATCCCTGTAAACACTCAGTGGGGCTCGTACAGCAAGGGAACTTGGTTAAAGAGTGTGCGTTCTGGGGAATTTCCCACTGTTGCAGCTCCTCTCCACTGGCTGCGGGTTGGGTGGCACTGGGTCTACCTCCAGCTCTATAAACGGAAAGACCTTTCCCCACTGCCCAGCAGAGAAACATAACCCATGCCTAATGTCAACTGGCAGGGGAGCAGAGGCCTGACTTGTCTTGGGGCCTGTAAGGTAAGCTTCCTTTTACAGGGAAGAAGATAACAGGCTCAGAAGGTGTGGCATCCATCCATACCGGGGAGGTGGAGTGATGGCTCAGTCACTAAAGTGTTTGCCACACAAATGTGAGGACTGGAGTTTGGAGCCCCAGCACCCCCTTAAACGCCTAGTGGACACGGGGGTCCACCTGTAATCCCAGCACTCAGGAGGTAGAGACAGGATTCAGGGGCCAGTTGGCTAACGAGACTCACTGAATTGGTGAGTTCTGGGTTCCAGTGAGAGACCCTGCCTCAGGGGATATGGTGGATAGCAGCTGAGGAATACACCAGTTTTCAATCTCTCTTCCACATGCATACATCCACACACACACATGTATACCCACATACATACAATTACACACACGTGCAAAAAGAAAGAAAGAAAGAAAGTGTGGCCCTTCAACAAGTTGTCTTGAAGCCAGCCCCTACTGATTTTGGCCTTGGCCGTAGACTTGCCATGGCCAGTGAACTGTGGGTGGAAGAGTCATCATCTGTCGTAAGAGGAACCCCCCTATGGGAGACTGGGAGTTTCTGCACTGCCTCTGACAAATTTTTCCTCTGTCTTGACAACATATGTCTCACCCAAAGTGAGAGACCCCTGGGGCAGACATGAGCACAGGCCACAGCCTGGAGCCAGCCTCAGCTGGTCCATACACTAGCTGAGCCTAAGGCAGGCACACTGCAGTCAGCTGAAGGGGCCAAGGCCTGTGAGAGCTGTCTGGTGGGGAACTGGCTCACGTCTGTCAGTATTTGGGTCTTTTGGGGATCCAGCACAATAGAAATGCTAAAACCCTATTGCTGAAGACTCCACATACTTGGGCTGCAAGGCCACTGAGAAATCCTGCTGGAACTGAGCTGATACCTCCTCCATGTAGACCAGCTGACAGAAAGCTGGAAGAAGCCAGTCTGCATGCAGTTCAATGGGAGAAAGAGAAATCACCAGTGAAGATACTCAACAGTGGACACTGCAAGCCTTATATTTGGCCAGCCAGGCCAAATGAGCCAACGGGTGCAATAGTGGCATGTCTGTCATGGTGGAAACCAACTGTTGGGCCCTGAAAGGCCCAGGCATGAGGCCTAGTGGAACTTCCTGAGCCTAGCTAAAGTTTGGCAACCTGGCTTCTGGCCTGCTACCTCCATGTGGCAATTGTAATTACCATTTCAATAGTTAAAGTTTACTATTGGCCCTTACCTCTTCCCCCATCCTAAAATCCCCGCCTTCATCCCCAACATGATATAGGCAACTGCTCAGAGTAATAAAGCGAGTTGTTTCTGCATGGAAAAGACTCCCGACTCAGTGTGGTTTTTCTCCGGTGGCCAGGAGAGGTTTCTGAGTCATCCGACGCTCATCATCCCCTCAACCCCTAGGGAGGAACCAGCAGGCCTGGTCCTTCCCTCGGCACGACCTGAGCGGGAAGGAGCCCCACAACCAACTGCTCTCTAAATGGACTGGAGGCCCGCTCCATGGGAGGAAATACATCCCTGATACTGAAAACTTAAAAACGGAGGTAATCATGAGCCCTAGGGGTGTAATGTCTACTGCTGTCTGGCTAAATGTATATACTGTGCTTATCATACTGCCCAGTAAGCACTTCTCTTAATGCTCATACTCTTATATTAACGCTACTCTCACTTTTGGTAGAGAATCTTCTCTTTTCAGATGGCAGTGACCTTGGGATGACTCAGAAGGCATCATGGTTCTAGAAAGAAGTGACAGGAGTGCTCAGCACTGCAATATCTCTATCTCACCTTCCAAGGCTCAGGGTCTATTGCAGAAGAGGTGGCAGAAAGAATGTAAGAGCCAAAGGAAGGGCAGGACTCCTTACAATGTGCTCCCCCCAGACACAAAATGCCCTGGATATCCATGACCTCACAGTGCCTGACACTACCTACACAAGACCATCATAAGAGGAGGAAAAGATGATGACATCAGAATAAAAGAGAGACTGACTGAGAGGGGGAGGAGATATGATGGAGAATGGAATTTCAAAGGGGAAAGTGGGGGGACAGAGGGCATTACCATGGGATATTGTTTACAATCATGGAAGTTGTTAATCAAAAAATTAATTAATTAAAAAAAAGAAATGCTGCTTGCTACATAAATGTGGAGGGGCTTACCTTTAAAAAAAAAAAAAAGCCAGGGCCTGGAATTTTGTCTTGCTTGTATTCTCCATCCGTGCTGATCTGGGAGTGCCGTGAACATACAGCAGGCGGGCAGTGAGGGCAGGGACTGGGAGGGAGGACTCTCCGTGGGCCCAAGGACCTTTTCTAGCTTGCTTTCTCCATCTGTCCAGTGGGGCAGTTCACCTGATGTGCAGATGCGCCCTGACGGACAACAGGATCTACTGTGTTCCCTGTACATTGAGCGTATCTCGAGTCCAGAACACATTTGACACACGTAGCCTTCTAAATGCCATTGTCTAGCCACAGTCAGGACTTGTGGGTGTGTCCCCTCATGGTTGTGTTTGTGTGGCTGACTGGAGCCCTGGCTGCAAGCATCATGAAAATGCACACACAGAACACTGCAAACTCAAGGAAACGTCGGCCTTCACCACTCGGGGTAAGGTTCCAAGTGCATTCAGGACTCTTCTGCATAAAACGGAAAACACCTAGTGCAGCCTTAATACCCGGATGGCAAGATTTTCCTTCCCTCCTACTTTCTTCTTTCCCTCGCTCCCTTGCTCTCTCCCTATCCCTCCCTCCCTTCTTCTCTCCCTCTCTTTTCCCTCCCTCTCTCCCTTTCTCTTTCTCTTCCTCTCACACTCACTCTCTCCTTCCTTCCTCTCTTCCTTCTTGAGAGCCCTCCCCTGCCTTGTCCACTCTTTCTTTCATACTAGGGGCTGAATGCAGGTCCTGGCTTGCAGTTGGGGAGCATCTACCCTGGAGACGCACCTGGGCGCCTGGCTGCTTGTGGACCCCTCCCTGAGTTCTGGCATTTTCTCACATTCTGTGGTGGACATGGAGTCTTTGGAGAGAGTGCTGGGTACTAATGATTTTCTCACTGGATGTGCCTTTCAGGGCTATGACAAGACAACTAGAGATTCTGTTTTCACCCTTAGTAAGGGCTGTTTAATGAGAAAATCAACTTTCTGTTAAAAGAATTTCTTAGGCACTTAATACCTTTTAGGTGTATTTTTGTAGTCAGCTGCTTTCTGCATGCTGTGGTGCAGTATCCAATTAGTGTGAGAGAGCTCAGGAGCGCAGCACCTCCTTCTGCAGCCCCTCTTCATCTCAAGTATTATTTGGAAGAGAGTTATCAAATTTTCACCAAGCCAGATGTTTTTGTTGTAGGCAGGGTCTCATTTTAGCCCAGGCTGGCCTCAAACTCATGGTGATCCTCTTACACCAGGCTTTGGAGTGCTGTTATTTTCATTTTTATTTTATTTATTTATTTATTTTTAGGTAGGGCTTCACTCTAGCTCAGGCTGACTTGGAATTCACTATGTAATCTCAGGGTGACCTCAAACTCACAGTGATCCTCATACCTTTGCTTCCTGAGTACTGGGATTAAAGACGTGCGTCACCATGCCTGGCCCTGGCCAGAGTGCTGAGATTTTCAGTGGGAGCCAACATACCCAGCTTTGCAAGTCAGACTTTTATTTGTTTCTGAGGTAGGGTCTCACTTCAGCTCAGGCTGACCTGGAATTCACTATGGAGCCTCAGGGTGGCCTCGAACTCACAGTGATCCTCCTACTTCTGCCTTCCAAGTGCTGGGGTTAAAGGTGTGGGCCACCATGCCCAGCTCAGATTTTTTTTTTTTTTTTTTTTTTTTGGTTTTTCGAGGTAGGGTCTCACTCTGGTCCAGGCTGACCTGGAATTAACTCTGTAGTCTCAGGGTGGCCTTGAACTCTCGGCGATCCTCCTACCTCTGCCTCCCGAGTGCTGGGATTAAAGGCGTGCGCCACTACGCCCAGCTTCAGATTTTTTTTAAGTTTAATTTTTTTTAATTTATATTTGAGAGAGAAAGACGCAGAGAGAGCGAGAGAGAGGTAGATAGATAGACAGAGAGAGAGAGAGAGAGAGAGAATGGGCTCGCCAGAGCCATCAATCAGCCTTTGCAAATGAACTCCAGACACTGAGTGCTGGGATTAAAGGCATGTGCCACTATGCCCAGCTTTCAAGTCAGATTTTTAAAAAATATTTTATGTATTATTTATTTATTTGAGAGAGTAAGAGTGAGCAAGTGAGAGAGAGAGAAAACGGGTGTACCAGGGCTTCTAGCCACTGCAAACAAACTCCATATGCATGTGTCACCTTGTGCAACTGGCTTATGTGGGTCCTGGGGAATTGAACCTTGGTCCTTTGGTTTGTAGGCTAGTGCCTTAACTGCTAAGCCATCTCTTCAGCCCCTCTGAGTCACATTTAAAATTTTTATTTATGTGCATGCATGCTTGTGTGCGTGAGTGTGTGTGTGTGTGTGTGCGTGCGTGCACTCCAGTGTCTCATGCCACTGCAAACAAATGCCAGATGCATGCACCACTTTGTGTCTGGCTTTATGTGGGTACTGTGGAGTCAAACTCAGGCAGGCAGGCTTTGCAAGCAAGTGCCTTTAATCATCGAGCCATCTCCCTAGCCCCTGAAAGTTCATGTGTGTGTGTTGTGTGTGTTTATCTATATTATGTGGTATGTTTGTCGTGTGTGCACGTGTGTGTGCACAGATGTATGTGCATGGATGTACATACATGTCTGTAGGTCAGAGGAGGATGCTAGGAGTCCTCGACTCCTTCTGCCTTACTTCCTTCAGACAGAGTCTCTCATGGAACCTGGAGCTTCCTGTGTTTGGGTTAGATTGGCTGACTAGTGAGCTCCTCTGCTGAGGGATTACAGTTGTGTACAGCCATGTCTGGCTTTTTATGTTGTTTATTTTTATTTATTTATTTATTTGAAAGTGACAGACAGAGATAGAAAGAGGCAGATAGAGAAATAGAGAGAAACAGAGAGAGAATGGAAGCACCAGGGCCTCCAGCTATTGCAAAGGAACTCCAGACGCGTGCGGCCCCTTGTGCATCTGGCTAACGTGGGTCTTGGGGAATTGAGCCTCAAACCAGGGTCCTTAGGCTTCACAGGCAAGCGCTTAACAGATAAGCCATCTCTCCAGCCCTCTTGTTTTGTTTTTTTTGAGGCAGGGTCTCACTCTAGTCCAGGCTGACCTGGAATTCACTATGTAGTCTCAGGGTGGCCTTGAACTCAGAACGATCCTCCTACCCCTGCCTCCCGAGTGCTGGGATTGCAGGCGTGCGCCACCATGCCTGGCATATGTCTAGCTTTTTATGTGGGTGCTGAGGATGGAACTTGGGTCCTTACACTTGAGTGGCAAGCACTGTTACCTGCTGAACCTTCTTCCCAGGCCCCCTAAAGTTCTCTCTCCCTCACTCCCTTCCCCTCCGTCCCTTCCCTTCCTTTTTCTTTTCCTTTTTGGTTTTTGTTTTTCCGAGGTAGGGTCTCAACTCTAGCTAAGGCTGATCAGGAACTCACTCTGTAGCCTCAGGCTGGCCTGGAATGCACAGCGGTTCTCCTACCTCTGCCTCCCGGTGATAGGATTAAAGGTATGTGTCACCACGCCTGGCTTTGCCTTTTTATTTTGATAGAGTCTCACTCAATTGCCTAGATTGGCTTTGAATCTGGAATCCTCAATACTGCCTCAGCTTTCCCTGTAACTGTGATGAGAGACCTGCTCCACCAGGTTGGGCCACATTGCAAGTTATGACAGTTCCAGATACCTGAACATACTTGCCATCCAGGTCCACGTGACCCTTCTGGTCTGCTCACTGGTATTACATAACGGACAATGAGAGTGCATTTTGCTCTGAGAGAAGCCCCCAAGGTCCGGCCCAGCCCAGGGCCATTGCTACAGGTGACTTTGGGCCTTGTGAAGGGGCTGAGTTTGGCGGCTCGGCTCGTTCCTGCAGCAGAGCTTGTTATGACAAACACAGAGGACTCCCACACACAGGGGCACCAAGTGGAAGAGGCAGTTAATGAATATGTGACCCCCGCTGAGTATGTTGGGGTAGGTGGAGAAGGCTGAGTTTTTAGGGTTTTATTTCCCTTCACTTTTCTGCTTTCCCCTCAGCTACTTGCAGAATCACTGGTCTGGATGGCATGAAGCTTCACAGAGATAACACGCGGCTCTTGGCACCAGGTGATCTTAACCTGTGCTAGCTCTCCCCAATCACCACCCACTGAGTTGCTTCTTTGATCTGAATGGGAAGGGCAGGGGTGCCTCCTCACCACAATCATGCCAAACCAAGTCCAGTACAGAGCATTTTTAAACAATTTTTATTTATTTATTTATTTGAGAACAACAGACAGAGAGAGAAAGAGGCAGAGAGAGAGAGAGAATGGGCGCACCAGGGCCTCCAGCCACTGCAAACAAACTCCAGACACATGCGCCCCCTTGTGCATCTGGCTAACGTGGGTCCTGGGGAATCAAGCCTTGAACTGGGGTCCTTAGGCTTCACAGGCAAGCGCTTAACCACTAAGCCATCTCTCCAGCCCTTCTTTTTTCTTTCTTTCCCAAGGTAGGGTCTCTCTCTAACTCAGGCTGACCTGGAATTCACTATGTAGTCTCAGGCTGGCCTTGAACTCACAGTGATCCTCCTCCTACCTTAGCTCAGCAACCCAAGGATTAAACCCTAGGATTAAAGGTGTGTTCCACCAAGCCCTGGGGGAGAGAGAGAATGGGCACACCAGGACTTCCAGCAGCTGCAAAGGAACTCCAGACATAAGTGCCACTTTGTGCATCTGGCTTTACGTGGGTACTGGAGGAAATCGAATTTGGGTCTTATACTTTATGGGCAAGTGCCTTTTCCACTGAGCCAGTGCCTTTTCCACTGAGCCATCTCTGTAGTCCTGTGCAAGTTTTTTTTAAAATATTTTATTTTTATTTATTTATGAGAGAGAGAGAGAGAGAGAGAGAGAGAATGGGTGTGCCAGAGCCTCGAGCCACTGCAAATGAACTCCAGACACATATCCCACCATGTGTATCTGGCTTACATGAGTTCTGGGGATCGAACCTGGGTTCTTAGGTGTGGTGGTTTGATTCAGGTGTTCCCCCCACCTCCAATAATCTTGGGTGTTCTGAATGCTAGGTTCCTAGCTGATGGAGGTTTGGGAATTAACGCCTCCTGGAGGTAGTGTATTGTTGGGGGAGGGCTTATGATTGTTATAGCCAGTGTCCCCTTGCCAGCTTGGCACACTCTCCTGTTGCTATTGTCCACGTTATGTTGGGCAGGGGATGATGTTCACCCTCTGTTCATGCCATCGTTTTCTCCTGCCATGATGGAGCTTCCCCCTTGAGCCTGTAAGCCAAAATAAATCTCTTTTTTTCCCCCACAAGTTGCTCTTGGTTGGGTGATTTCTACTAACAATGTAAACCTGACTGCAACATTAGGCTTTGCAGGTAAGCACATTAATTGCTAAACCATCTCTTCAGTCCCCTGCACAAGGTTTTTGAGGCAGGGTCTCAGACTGATCTGGAAATCACTATGATGTCCAGTCTGGCCTTGAACCCATGGCGATCCTCCCACCTCAGCCTCCTGAGTGCTGGGATTGTAGTGCACTGGGCCTAAGGTGAGTAAGCTGAAGCTAGGAAAACTAAAGCCCAGAGAGGGGAAGGGGTGCTCAGGGTCACAGAGCACGGCCTTGCCAGGAGCCCAGGCATCCTAACACCGAAACAACCTCCAGCACTTTCCTTTCAGGGAGAGTTTGCTGCCCAGGCCCTGAGCCTCAGGACTGCCTTCCCCAGCCGTCCTGCTCCTCCTCTCCGTGTTTGCAAGACGGTGGCTCTGGCTGGCTGCGCGGCTGAGCTTCGTGAAGGTCTCCATGAATGGCCCCATGGCCTCGTGATGAGTCAGGGTTCCCAGTTAGCTGCAAATCATGGAAACCCAGCCATGATGGGTTATACAGGAAGTACACGGAGTCCTGCAGGAGGTGGTTAAGGCTGGGCAATCTCTCCAGATGCCCTTCTGGCTTCGCCAGCATGTGGCACAGAGTGGCTGCTTCACCTCCAGGCAGTGTGGCAGCATGCCAGGCAGGAAAGCTGAGTTAGGGTGAAGGGCAGAGGACAAGGACTCCTGCCAAGAGACTTCCTCTTTTTTTTTTTTTTAATCAGAAAAACATTGCCCTAAATGTTCCCAGCAGTGATTTCATCTCATGTTCAGAATTGTGCCAAGTGGTCCAGCTAGCTGCAAAGGAGTCTGGGAGCTGAATTTTTTTTTTTTTTAAGGTAGGGTCTCACTCTAGCCCAGGCTGACCTGGAATTCACTCTGTAGTCTCAGGGTGGCCTTGAACTCAGGGTGATTCTCCTACCTCTGCCTCACAAGTGCTGGGATTAAAGACGTATGCTTTTTTTTTTTTTTTTTTTTTTTTTTGAGGTATGGTCTCATTATAGCCTGGAATTCACTATGTAGTCTCAAACTGACCTCAAACTCATGGTGATCCTACTGCCTCTGCCTCCCAAGTGCTGGGATTAAAGGTATAAAGGCATGCACCACCATGCCCAGCTTGTTGAATCTTTTTACCTAGTCACATTATCTAGCAAAGGAAGTTGGGGATGGCAGGAACATCTGGGTGTTTGGCAGTGTTTTTACCCCTGGAACAGTTTTTACCCTCGAAGAGGACACCTGTAAGGGCCACACCTGCCTTTATGCCTTTTGGCTGGAGCACAAGGTAGGAAGTCATCAGCCGGTGTCCCAAGAGCGCCAGCTCTCCTGTGGCTTCTCCAGAGGCAGAGCCTGGTGTGTGAGTTGGAGGGGTCTCTAACTGGCAGGATTTCCTACGTCTTCATGAGAAGCTGGTTTACAGGGGGCTTTGGCAGCAGCCGGGAGTGGGGGTGGTCTTGACAGGTTCCTCCCTGAGGGGGGACTGCATGCCTCTCCCCCTCTTGTGACGGTTCAGAGGCCCGCAGCACTTAGTCCCCTCTGAGTTCCTCTACAGCTCATAGAACACTTGTTCCAAATTCCCCTGCAGAGGACATCGTGGCCCTCAAATGCTCTGCGCTTTCTGAGCATCTCAGTATCTCTGGGCAGACATGGGGCCAGCTGGTCTATCACAGAGCCAGGAAACTCTCCATCACTTGCTCAAGGACCCAGAGTTGATAAGTGGCCCATCTAGTACCTGAACCCAGGCCAGCTAGTGCCATCTCTCCATTATTAGGGGCCAATAGGCATCTGGCTGTGCTAGGGACAGGTTTGGGGTTGGAAAGGGATCACAGAGGCAGATGGGCCATGGAAAAGGCAGGAGCTGGTGACAAGCGTGTGGTGGACAGCATTTCTGGCAGGTGGAGGCTGGTGACCAGCTCAAGCCCAGGGATTTGGGGGCTCATCCTGGAGCCCAGGACACCTGGCTTTGCTAGTGCCTGGAACCAGCCTGGCCTAGCACTGACACCAGCAGAGCGGCCTTGTCTCCTGGCTTCTTCCTTCCTTCTGAGGGAGCAGGCTTGGCTGCGTGTGGTCACGGGTGAGCTCAGCTACGGTGACTTGGGGCAGCGGCTCCCCGGGCCAGAGGGTTGCTTTGCTAACTCAGTACTTTGAAGAAGGGAACTTCCATGGGGTTGGGACTATGCTGGATTCAGGGTGAGGATGGGGTGAGGGAGGGCAAAACTTGGCTGAGAAACATCCAGAACCAAGCTGGCAGTGAGGGTGCTCCTATGCTGCGGCTGAGGCCAGTTGGTGCTGGGCAGAAGCCCGGGGGCCTCTCAGGGCAGTGGGGCTCACGGTGTCCTCGTGGGATGTGCTGCTCTGAGTAAGTGGATTTTGGAGCTGAGGCTGGGGGTGGCAAGGGTCAGAATGGGGTCGTTCCTGTCTTCTAGACTGTGGTCTTCCGGGCTAAGACAGCAAACCAATCACCAAAGTGGTCCCTGTCGTCTGTCTGTCCATCCATCCATCCATCCATCCAATCTACTGGTGCCAGTCACTGGCCATGGAGCAGGGAGCAGGGAAGACAGCCCCTGCCCTCTTGGAATCTCTAGCCTGGAGGGGAAGGTGACATGGAACAGATAAGGCCACCAGCCACCCTACAGGAATCAGTGTGGCAAGATGGAGGAGAGGTGACTGGAAGTCAGGGGTTGCAGCCCAGGAGCTGTCCTCCCCTGGACTCAGGACGGGGTCTCCAGGTCCCAGACATCAGCTAGAGAGAATGGCATCGACTATCCAGGAATGAACAGATCCAGCAACCCTTTATTGAGTTGCCAGAGGCAGCACGTGGTTGAGGACCCCATCCCTGACCTAGCTCTCTGGCAGGCTAAACGGTGGATGAAACGAGTAAGGAGCAAGTGGCCTGTGGCCATGGGAACCAGGTAGTCAGGGGAGGGGGTGAGAACAGACAGGACTGTTTGGTGGAGGCACCTGAGCAGGCCCTTTATACCATCCAGCAGAAAGGCAGGCCTTTCCGAGGAGCAGGCGTTGAGGCAGAAATGCAAAGGGAAGGGAGGAGCTTCCCCCCACCCCCCCAGACACAGGCAGTGCAAGGACCCTGGGGCAGGAATACATCCAGCCAGGGAGCCCCAAGGAGAGTCCCAGGATGGGGAGCTGGCCCCCACCCACGAGGGGCTGTGTATTGCTAGCAGAATGTTTATGGCAAATGAAACAGTTTACTACAGTGGCTGAAACAGATGGGTTAATTTTGACTTAGTCAACAAATAAGCCTGGTGTAGTTACCTTCTCTGGGCCGGCATGCAGTGCCCTGTCAAAAGCGGCACGAACAGGGACTGTCATCTCCTTGCCGCAGCAGGTGGCTAACCGCAGCAGGAGAGTGAGCCCATCACTGGTAAGAGGAAACTGGCCGTAACACCCATAAGCCCACCCCACATGAAACACCTCCTCCAGCAAGGCTCCGATTCCCAAACTGCCACCAGTTGAGGACAGAGCATTCAGAACACATGATATATATGTGTATGTGTATGATATATGTATATTTACATATCATATTATAATTTATTTTATATATTAATATGTTATATACAGTATTATATCCCAGGGGACAGATGATTCAAACCACCACACCTGGGGTGGGCAGTCAGGGGCTGGTGGAAGGAGGCCCTGAGTTTGTCCCCCAGAAGCCGTATAGAAAGACTAGGCATGGTGGTGCTGACCTCTATGTCTGTAATCTCACTGCGGGGAGGCCGACATAATCTGTGAGCTCCAGGCCAATGACACCATTTCTCAAAACAAGGTGGACAACACCTGACATGACGGCTGAAGTCGTCCCGGGGCTCCCCACACACAAGCAAACTCCTGCCCAATGTACAGGCCCGAGTGTGCGCGCACACACACAATTTGTTTTTTCTAAATTCTTAAGAAGAAAAAGGAGAAGGGCTTAGAATACCTTTGGGGCAGGTAGTCAATAAGTTTGGTCCCAGGAGGGCAGGACTATAGCTGAGGAAATGAGCTTCCTCTGCTGGCCATGCGCCAGCCCCCCCCCCCCCTCTGCGGTGACACTGGGATGGCTGGCATGGCTTTACAGAAGGATGGGACAATCAGATCTGCACAGAGCTCTGTTGCTTAAACTGAGCACCTGTGGCCTGTTGCTGAGGAGAACCCATAAGTGCCTGCCTAGAGGATGAGCTGGGGACATCCTCAGATAGCATGCATGCATACATACATACATACATTATTTATTTATTTCAGAGAGAGAGAGATTGAGAGAATGAGTATGCCAGGGCCTCCAGACACATGTGCTGCCTTGAGCATCTGGCTCTATGTAGTGTTGCAGTCAGGTTCACATTGCTGGCAAAAAACACCTGACCAGGAGCAGCTTGTGAGAAAAAGGGGAAACTCCATGATGGCACGGGAAAAGACGAATGAGCAGAGGGTGGACATCACCTCCTGGCCAACATCATGTGGACAACAGCAACAGGAGAGTGTGCCAAACACTGGCATGGGGAAGCTGGCTCTACCATCCATTAGCCCGCCCCCAACAATACACCACCTCCAGGAGGCTTTACTTCCCAAACTGCCATCAGCCCGGGACCTAGCGTTCAGAACACCTAAGTTTATGGGTCACACCTGAATCAAACCACCACACGTGGGTCTTGAGGAATTGAACCTGGATACTTGGGCTTTGCAGGCAAGTGCCTTAACCACTAAGCCATGTCTCCAGCCCATCGTCAGGGTTTTGATTAACCCTAACTTTCTAAGGAAGGGCCTCCACAGCCCCAGACACTGCCACTTTTGCACACTGCTATCCCTGGCAGTCTGAACTCTGGTTGGCATCCAGGAGTATCCCACAGTGGGCTCCTGGCCGTCCCACCACTTAGCATTGGGTACAGAACAGCAGATGACTCACCTTGGCACCTCTCCTACCCAGGAAGGCTCATTCACATCCATCATCTTTGGCTTTTTGGTCCAAACTGCTCCACAAGGTGGGCCTCCGAGCTCTCTGGAGCTTTGGGACAGGGAAGCAGTCTCAGAGGGGGTAGGCTGTCACCTGAGCAAGGGCTATGCAGGTCAGATGCCACCCCTAATGCATCCAGACAGAGGGTGTGGGCCCAGCGCACGCTGGCCTCTGCCTGTCTGCTCAGGACTCTTGGTGACGATGTGAAAACCTTGGGGCCTTGTGTGGCGAATGCCCCGTGTTTCTGTGGTTAGGGGACTGTGCATGATCAGCCAGTGCCAGCTGTGCGTTCTCACTGCTACAGGACCCCGGGCATGAGCTGTTTGCCCTGACCTCTCTCTCTCTCTTTTTTATTCGAGGTAGGGTTTCACTCTAGTCCAGGCTGACCTGGAATTCACTATGTAATCTCAGGGTGGCCTCGAACTCAGGGTGATCCTCCTGCCTCTGCCTCCCGAGTGCTGGCATTAAAGGTGTGAGTCACCACGCCTGGCTTGCCCTCACCTCTCTTTTGTGCACCACATGCAGGCTGGGTGGTGGGAAAGAAGAATGTGTGGGAGAGGTCTAGCACCCGGGACCTGTGCCTTGCCTTTGGGAAGTTTACTATCTGGATCTGCCTCTTTGAACCAACTTCCTTTGATGCCCTACATGACTGGGAAAATTCTCTTCTCTGTATGCCAATTTCTCTTTCCCGTTTCTTTGTGTGTGTGATGTGGTGTGTGTATGTGGTTCGGCGTGGTGTCGCTTGCGTGTGGCGGGGAGTGCGCCCCTGTGGCGGCTACAGCTCCATGGCTCTTCTACCCGGTCTTGTTTTGAGCTGGAGTCTCTTTACTGATTCCAGAGTTTGGGGTTTCTGCTCATTGCAGGAACAGGGTTACAGGAACATGTGGCTATACTAGCTGTTGATGTGGGATCTAGAAATTTGAACTCAGGTGGTTTCATTCCCCCTCAAGCCCTCATGCTTGCAGAGGAAGAGCACTTAACTCTGAGTCCTCTCTCAGCTCCAATACATATAGTGAGGTAGGGTCTCACTCTAGCCCAGGTTGACCTGGAATTCACTATGTAGTCTCAGGGTGGCCTCGAACTACCCCTGCCTCCCAAGTGCTGGGATTAAGGGTGTGTGTCATCATGTTTGGCTTTCTTTTTCTTTTCTTTTGGTTTGATTTTTTGAGGTAGTGTATTTCTGTAGACCAGGATGACCTGAAATTCACTACGTAGTTTCAGGGTGGCCTCGAATTCACAGCAATCTTCCTATCTCTGACTCCTGAGTGCTGGGATTAAAGACATGCGTTTATGCTGTTTCTTTTTCACTAAAAAACAAAACAAAACAAAAAAAACCTCTTAAATTATTTATTTGAGAGAAAGAGGCACATAGAGAGAATGGGAAGGCCGGGGCCTTCAGCTTCTGTAAACGAACTCCAGATGCATTTGCCACCTTGTGCATCTGGCTTATGTGGGTCCTGGGGAATTGAATCTGGGTCCTTTGGCTTTGCAGGTGAACGCCTTAACCACTAAGCCAACTCTCCAACCCTACTTTTCATTTTTTTTTTCTTTTTTCTTTTTTAATTTTTTTCGAGGTAGGGTCTGCTCTAGCCTGGGCTGACCTGGAATTCACTACATAGTCTCAGGGTGGCCTCGAACTCATGGTGATCCTCCTACCTCTGCCTCCTGAGTGCTGGGATTAAAGGCGTGTGCCACCATGCCCAGCCCTGGCCATTATTTTTTTTTAAAATATTTTATTTGCTTATTAGAGAGAGAGAATATGTATGAGATTCTCTGCCTCCTGACACTGAAAATGAACTTAAGATTCATGCTTCACTTTGGGCACTGGCTTCATGTGGGTACTAGGGGATTGAACTTGGGCCAGCAGGCTTTGTAAGCAAGCACTTTTAATTGCTGAGCTATTTCTCCAGCCCCTCTTTTTCCTTTTTTTTTTTTTTTTGTGGTACTGAGAATTGAACCCAGGGCCTCATGGTATTGGACCAATGAGGTATAATCAATCTCCAGCTCTGAACTTCCTCTTTCCTTTCTTCTCTTCCTTCCTTCTTCCCACTCTGCCTTCCTTCAGTTTTTTTTTTTTTTTTTTTTGGTTTTTCAAGGTAGGGTTTCACTCTGGTCCAGGCTGACCTGGAATTAACTCTGTCATCTCAGGGTGACCTTGAACTCATGGCAATCCTCCTACCTCTGCCTCCCGAGTGCTGGGATTAAAGGCGTGCGCCACCACGCCCGGCTCCTTCAGTTTTTTAAAAAAAAGATTTATATTATTTATTTGAGAGAGAGAGAGAGGGAGCGTGAGTGAGTATGGATGTGGCAGGGCTTTCTGCCACTGCAAAAGAACTCCAGATGCATGTGTCACTTTGTGCATTTGGCTTTATGTGGGTACTGAGGAATCAAACCCAGGCAGTCATGCGTTGCAAGCAAATGTGTTTAACCACTGAGCTATTTCGAGGTAGAGTCTCACTTTAGCCCTGTCTGGGACCTAGAATTCACTATGTTGTCTCAGGGTGGCCTTGAACTCACAGCTATCCTCCTACCTTTGCCTTGGGAGTGCTGGGATTAAAGGCGTGCGCCACCACACCCGGATTTCCTTCCATCTTTGACACAGTGTCTTATTCTGTAGCCCCAGTTGGCTTCAAACTTTGGATCCTCCTGCTTCAACCTCCTGAGTGCTGGGATCACTGGGCTACACTTGCCATAGTTGGGATTTTGGACATCTCCCTAAGGCCCACGTGTAGACGGCTTGACAGCCATTGGGTGCTGCTGCTGCAAGGCAGTGGAAGTGTTGGGCCCAGTGGAAGGAAGCTGGGCCACTGGAAGTGTGTTCATGAAGGCGATACTGGGGCTTTGGCCCCTCTTCTTCCTTTTTTCCTCTGCTTTCTGGCTGCCATGAGTGAGCAGCTTCCCACACCAAGTGTTCACCCTGGTGTGTGGCCTTGCTGCTGGCCCCGTGAATTTGGAACTGAAACCTCTAAAACTGTATGTGCTGATACCTTTTTGAGACAGGGATCTTGCTATGTAACCCCAGCTGTCCTTGAACTCACCAACCTCCTGCTTTAGCTTCCTGAGTGCTCGGATTACAGATAGGCACCACCATGCTTGCCTGCGTGCCTTCCTTCTTTCCTTCCTTCCTTCTCTCCCTCCCAACTCTTTCCCTCCCCACTCCTTCCCTCCCCACTCCCTTCTTCCCTCCCTCCCTCCCTTCCTTCTTTTCTTTCTTCCTTCCTTCCCTCCTTCCCAACCCAGGCTGACCTGGAACTCACTCTGCAGCCCCAGGCTGGCCTTGAACTCAATAGTGATCCTCTTACCTCATCCTCCCCAGCACTGAGGTTCAAGATGTGCATCACAACTGGCTCTACTTTCTTCAGTAGGATGTTGAGGGACTTGGTTCTGGACTTCCCCAGCCTGTGCATCACTCACCCTTCAGAGGCTGCAGACCATCTACTCTGAGTCTGTCTTAGGCTGGGAAAATGGTCACCATCACCTTTGTCACGTCCGCTACTGTCATCTGGACTCATCACAAATAATGGCGTGGTGGTTGGATTAACTGTCCTCTGTCTTCCTGCCTGCACTGTGCTAGCAAAGACAGGCATGGGCTCATCCTTGTCTCACCACCTGACCTGGCTGCAGTAGATGCTCACTAAGCAGGAATGTGGCTCTTACTGCTGGGAGAAGCAACTGCTTAGGGAAGGGAGTCCCATTCTTGTATACCCTTCTTGTCCCTGCCCAGGCCGCACCCCGCCCCAGGGAACTACATTTCCCAGAAGGCCTCGAGGGCTGCGGAGCGCAGCGACCCGGGAGTTGTAGTTCGTGGCTGGTGGGGGACATGCAGAGCAGTCAGGGTCGGGCAGAGCGACTCGGGAGCGGTGTTCGTCGGTCCCTTGCGGGAACCTCATGCCCTCATGCACCTTGACCCCTGGGTATCAACGTCTCCCTGTCTGGGCATCCTGGACGGGTCTGCAGTGACTTGTATTGTGGGGCTGGGAGACGGTCCCTTTAAGGGGCGGGGCCAGGGCGTCCCACCTTTGCTGGCAAACCTGGCTCACGGGGCGTGCCCCACGTGGCGCTTTGAAACCTTGATCTCACTGAGACCTTTCCAGTGTCCTGGGCTAGCATTGGTTATCACCTATGTGCCTGGCTCTTTGGGGTACAGAGTTTAAGATGGAGCAGATGGGGGAGGGGGACCCACATAAATCCTGTCTTTCGGTAACACCAGCTGACCCTATCGAGGGGTGGGGGGCTGGCCGGGCCTGGGGATGAGCCATCCTCCCTGGGGACTGGCATTCAGCCTGGGCTGGGTGGGCGGGGTCAGGAACTGGGGAGGGAACCGTTTGGGAGGGGGTTACTCAGCAAAAAGGGACGCCTTAGGAGGGCTTTGTGGCGGTGGTGGGGGGGAACCCAAGAAATCCTGGGGCGTTGGAAGTGAGGAGGATGGACAGGGCGTGTGTTGGATTCAGGGGGAGGGGCCAATGGAGGCAGCCTCTGCTTGACCAGTGCTCTGGGGCAGAACCTGGTTCTAGCTGGGTAAAGGAGCGTGGGTCCTGCTTCCCAGCCTGTAGAGTCCCAAGCCCTAGAGAGAGAGAGATGGAGATGGAGATGGAGATGGAGATGGAGTAGTGGGGGAAGGACTTCCTCTTGGAGGGGAAATTGAAACTGCCATCAATTTATGCTGAGTGGGTTTCTGGAAGGCCCAAGACAAGCCTGCTCCTCCTCCCAGGCTGTGAGAAGTAAGTGTGTGTGTGTGTGGGGGGGGGGCGGTTGTTGGTCATTCTCTGCTTCTTCCGCCCCAGATGTGGCTGATGCTGAAAGGAATCAGACCTGGTGCTGGTGGTCTGCAGCTCTTAGGTGAGAGTGGCCACCGTGAAAAGTTAGTCTCCACTGGCTTGTCTGTTCTGCCTTGCTGACCCAGAGACCCAGGAAGATATGTTCTCTTAGTCTGGTCACCTCTAGAGACGGGCAGGAAACCCAGGCCTCAAGGTACCACCACCTGGCCTGTCTTCCTGTCTGGACTTCCTATCTTGACCTCGTGGGCCCTCGACTTTTTCAGACTTTTTTCCACTGGAAAGGTCCCGGGGCTGCTTGGGTGAGGGCAGCACCATCTTGGTTTGGCCTCTTCCCCAAGACCAGAGGCCTGGCTGCGTTGTGGTTTGTCTTTGATTAATAAAAGATAGGAAAGCAAATCAGTGATCCCGTCACACATGCAGTTCAGACGGTAGGGAGAGATCTCTAGGGACCTGAGGGTGTCTTCCACAGGAATACATTGGGATACCCAGAAGGTGGAGGCCAGAGACACTCCCACCTTGGGAAAGTGCGCTCTTGGCTGGAACAGGGGAGAATGCGGGACAGTAGGTGAACCGTGCAGAGTGAGTGGGGCTGGGGGAGGGCAAGTTGGATGCTGGCATGTGCACCTTGAAGGGCTCCCGAGGACCCAAGGAAGGCTTGGTCTCCACTGGCTTCTCACCTCTGATTGGGTTTCAAGGCGGATACAAGAGAAACTAACACATGGTTGGCTGGCTGCTGGCTGGTCTGGCCATCAGTCCCCTGGGAGGTGGGGGAGGTGCAGATGTCTTCCCTGATCCTAATACAGGGAGTCCGAGGACGGCCAGGGACATGGACCCTGAGGCCACTCTGCAAGCAGCAAGGTGGACATCAAGAGCAGAAGGACTAGCTTCTATCCCAGGTTTCAGTCCAACGTTTGTTGGATGGCATTGCAGCCATCCCATCTCTGTCAAGGAACCCCAGGCTGGGAGAGGCCTGCGTTGGGCTCAGTAGGGCAGTTACTGTCACTGACTTTGATGTGGACAGGCAGTGGAGGTATTTGCTTTTGAGTGTTTTCCTTGCCATCTAAATGGCTCCCGGGACCTTTGCCTCTAATGTAGGCCATGGGGTGGTTTGTCCTTCCCCCAGAACCGGGAGCTGTTTGGAACTGGAGACACATTTGGGGTCTGGGGCCTGGCTTGGGTCATCTCCAGATGTGGGACAGGAGGTAGGTTTTCCCCTCAGGAGATGCCAGGATGGGTGAGCAGACCATTTGTGCCCTGCTTGGTCTCTGTTTTCCCCTTCCTGATCATTGAGTGGGCGAGCGAACCTTGGCCTTCTTCCACCACCTCTGCCAACTTAGACCTGGAGAGCGGGTGGCTGATACCCCATGGACCTGATGCTTCCTAGGGACATCTCTGCTACCTGTTTTTCTCTTTGGGACCAAGTTCCCAGAAGGGTCAAAGCACACTGCCGTTCTCCAGACCTGGCCAAATGCAACCTGAGGAGAAATGATGAACATGGGCACCACAGTGTCTCCCTGCCCGGCACCTCCGATGCCCCCGGGCCCTGCACTAGTGGTCTGTCGACCCTTACAAGCCAGCAGGTCGTCCCTGTCTGGCCTCTCAGCATTCCAGCCTCCTGGTCAAGAGGTTGAGGGAGGACAGTCATGTGTCCCAAGGTAGGCCAACAACACTAAACCCAGGAATTGCATGCTATGAACGAACTCTATTCCTCATGGCATCCAGGCTGGTAGGATAGAAAGCCAGTGTTGCCAGGGTCAGCATGTGAGCAACTGGAGATAGAGTGAGAGATAGGAGAGAGAGAGAGAGAGTGTGTGTGTGTGTGAGGGCGAGAGGCTATGTGAGAATGATTTGGAAGTCAGATCCAGCCTTGCCTGAGGCAGTCCAACCCTTCTGTCTGTCTTAGGACACTTCCCTTTTCTGTACTTGCAGCTAATGTACATCTGACTAAATCAGGTCCCATCCCTTTATGTGTCCATCTGTCCACCCCATAAGACTGAACACAGGCTCTGTGCCAGGCCCTGTGTGCAACCCTGCTCTTCATTCAAGGGGGCAGGTAACAGGTAATGCAAGTTTTACAGTGGGAGGCTGGAGCTGCTGCCAAAATAAGCTTGGGGGCCTGTGTGCTTGAGCAGCCCTGTTTTTTTTTTTTTCTTTCTCTAATGAAATCTCTTCTTTGGGGCTGGAGAGATGGCTTAGAAGTTAAGGTGCTTTCTTATTTATTTATTCATTTTTTATTTATTTGAGAGTGACAGACAGAGAGAAGGCGGGGGAGAGAGAGAGAGAGAATGAGAGAATGGGCGCGCCAGAGCCTCCAGCCACTGCAAACGCACTCCAGACGCATGTGCCCCTTGTGCATCTGGCTCACGTTGGGCCTGGGGAACCGAGCCTCGAACCGGGGTCCTTAGGCTTCATAGGCAAGTGCTTAACCACTAAGCCATCTCCCCATCCCAAGCCCTATTTAAGGGGGAGAATCTGGGTGGGCTTTGTAGGGAAGTTGACCTTCGGACTGGTCTTGGAGGCACAGGTGGGATTCATGGGTTTGAGTATCTGGGAGGAGAGCTCTCAGTGCAGAGGGAATAAAAAAGATAGGTGGAAAAAGCAGGAACAGGGCTGGAGAGATGGCTCAGTGGTTAAAGCACAGAAGCTGATGTTAAGTTTCTTTCATATACATATGCCCCAGGTTTCTTTCTTAATCACTGTACTTTATTATTTTTCACCTTATTCTTTCTTTCTCTCTCTCTTTTGTTTTTTTTCGAGGTAGGGTCTCATTCAGGCCAGCATGAACTGGAATTCATTTTGTACTCTCAGGGTGGCCTTGAACTCATGGTGATCCTTCTACCTCTGTGTGATGGTTTGATTCAGGTGTCCTCCATAAACTTAGGTGTTCTGAATGCTAGGTTCCCCAGCTGATGGCAATTGGAAATTAACGCTTCCTGGAGGTGGTGTATTGTTGGGGGTGAGCTTACAGGTGTTATAGCCAGTTTCCCCATGCCAGGGTTTGGCACACGTCCTGTTGCTATGGTCCACTTTATGTTGGCCAGGGGATGATGTCCACCCTCTGCTCATGCCATCGTTTTCCCCTGCCATCGTGGAGCTTCCCCCTTGAGCCTATAAGCCAAAATAAACCTCTTTTCCCCACAAGCTGCTCTTGGTTGGGTGATTTCTACCAGCAATGCGAACCTCACTGCAACACTCTGCCTCCCAAGTGCTGGGATTAAAGGCATGCACCACTGTGCCTAGCTTCTTTATTATTACTATTATTATTATTTGCTTTGGTTTTTCAAGGTAGGGTCTCATTCTAGCCCTGGCTGACGTGGAATTCACTATGGAGTCTCAGAGTGGTCTCGAACTCACAGCCATCCTCCTACCTCTGCCTCCCGAGTGCTGGGATTAGAGGCACGTGCCACCACGCCTGGCCACCTCATTCTTTAACATAGGGTCTCCCATTCAAGCTGGAGCTCACCAATTCAGTTAGATAGATTGGCCTCTCCAGCGCCAGAAATGCAAGTGCCTGCCCACACCCCTGGCCTTGATGTGGGTATGGGTGCATGTGTGGCCAGCACGTTAGCTGTCTGCCTGCCCGCCGTGTTCATTACTTCTACTGATACAAAGTCACCCATATTGGTTGAGCAGGCACTGTGCTCCTGTGTGAAATGCTTATTGTCTCCTGCTCACCCTTGCCTTGTATGACAAGCACCTCTTTTATTTTTTTGATTTTTATTTATTTACTTGAGAGCGACAGAGAGAGAAAGAGGCAGATAGAGAGAGAGAGAGAGAGAGAGAGAGAGAAAGAGAGAGAGAGAATGGGCACGCCAGGGCCTTCATCCATTGCAAATGAACTCCAGGCACATGTGCCCCCTTGAGCATCTGGCTAACATGGATCCTGGGGAATCGAGTCTCAAACTGGTCCTTAGGCTTCACAAGCAAGCACTTAACCATTAAGTCATCTCTCCAGCTCAAAGCACCTCTTTTTACAGACAAAGAAACTGAGGCCAGGAGAGGAGATGCCCTGGTCAAGCTTTCAGAGATGCCAAGTAACCGTAAGCAGGTCCCTGATTTTGATGCCAAAGTTTCAGTGGCCTCATCTCCAGCTGTGTCTTCCTGGAAACCTTGCAGGAGGTTGGGGAGGAGACAAAAGAAGGCTGGGAGTGTGGGGGAAGGGGCTTGTCCTGCAGGCAGGTGGGCTGCATTGGAAGGGACATTGGCTCTGCAGGTTTTCCCAGCCTTCTTCTCCCCTTCAGTCTGCTCTGTTCTTCCTTCCACCCTTTCCACAGCAGCCAGAGCAGTGGATCATTGAGGGCACTTCTGCCCAGGGCCCTTTGTAGCTGACCAGTCTACAATGACTCCCTGTTGCCCTCCCTCCCGAGCAAGGAAGACCTGGCTAGTGTTTAGTGGCTCCTCAGGCCAGCTCAGGCATGGTGGAGGGTCTCCTGGAGGTAGGTAGGGTATAGTCCCCAGCTTGTCTGGGTTTTGAAGAGATACCCTTACCACTTCAAGAACTGTCCTTGGGCTGGAGAGATGGCTGAGCAGTTAAAGGCATTTGCTTGCAAAGCTTGCTGGCCCCGGTTTGATTCCCTTGCAAAGCCAGATACATAAAGTGGTGCATGACTCTGGAGTTCTTTTGAAACTACAAGAGGCCCTGGTACACCCATTCTCTCCCTCTCTTTCTCCCCCTCCTCTCCCTACTAGCAAATGAATAAAATAATTTAAAAAAAAGTGCCTTCCTTTCCTGGGCACTGACTAGAAAAATGGAAGGCAGTACCCCTCCAGTCCTCTTGCAGGTTCCCATCCTATTAAGTCAGCAGCGATCCTTGAGTCCTGGTGGCTCCCTGGGCCGGTAGGGGAGGCTGCAGGCAGGGAGGAGGGGCAGGAGCTGGCTTCCTAGCAGGGGTACAGAACTGGCACTGGGGGGCAGAGGGGGACTGCTTTGACTGGTCCTGCTCTTCCCCTCGGTTTTCCTGGTGAACTTACAATAACGGATGATGAAGCACCGTCTCCACCCAGCCACCAGGCTAGAGTTCCTCCCCCAGTGCCCAGTCTCTTGCCCCAGAGGCTCCATGAGGGGTCAGCCTCCAGCATGGCCACCCCTCAAGTTGTGTGCCTCCGCCCTAGCTTCCTGCTCTGTTCAGACTCCTAACAGGGGCTGATCTGAAGGGGATTGATGATTTTTTCTCCCTCAATTTTTTTTGGTTCATTATTTATTTATTTATTTGAGAGCGACAGACACAGAGAGAAAGACAGATAGAGGGAGAGAGAGAGAGAATGGGCACGCCAGGGCTTCCAGCCACTGCAAAAGAACTCCAGATGCGTGCGCCCCCTCATGCATCTGGCTAACGTGGGACCTGGGAACTGAGCCTCGAACCGGGGTCCTTAGGCTTCACAGGCAAGCGCTTAACCGCTAAGCCATCTCTCCAGCCCTCTCTCTCAATTTTTATTAACATTTTTCATGATTATAAAAAAATATCCCATGGTAATACCCTTCCCCCAACTTTCCCCTTTGAAATTCCATTCTCCGTCATATCCCCTCCCCATCTCAATCATTCTACTTACATATGTACAATACCAACCTATTAAGTACCCTCCTCCCTTCCTTTCTCGTCCCTAATATCTCCTTTTTAACCTATTGGGTTTTTATTTTGGATGTTGCATGAGCAAACAGACAGGGGAATGCCTGGACAAGGGTTCTAGGTTAGGAAGAATGGCTGCCATCATCTGCTGAACATAAGTAAAGCTCCAGGTCTCCGTATCCCTGCCCCTCATGATCCAAGCCAGCCTTGTTCACTGTAACCAAGACATGGAAGAACCGAGGTGTCTGCTGACGGACACGTAACACAGAGCGCCATGTCGTCTGTCCATGTTACGATTTGGAAATGAAATGTCCAGTGTGTCATGAGTTGAGGACTTGGGCCCCAGAGCAGCCGGGCTGTGAGGTGGGGCCTTTGAGAGGTGGTTGTATGAAGAGGGCCCTGCCTGATTCCATGAATGGGTCCAGGATGAATGCACTGATGGAGTTCAGAGCCTCATAGGATTCTGGGAAGTGTGGAGACCTGGGAAAGGTGGCCTAGTTGGAGGAAGCAGGCCGTGTGTGTGTTTGTGTGTGTGTGTGGCTTTGAGGGGCGTATTTGCTCTCTAGATGCGCTCTTTCTCCCTCAGTCCCTCCCTCCCTCTCCCAGGAAGTGAGCTGCTTCCTCTGCCACATGGTTCTGCTATGCCATTCTGTCTCATCACAAGGCAAAGGGCACCTGGGTCACGCAGCTGTGTTCTGAAACCATCTGCCAAAGCAAACCTCTCCTCCTTCAAGTTGATTTGTCATGGGTATTTTGTCACAGCAAAGGGAAACTGACAAATACATCATACAGTGAAATATTAATCAGGGGGCTAGAGGGATGGCATAGCCATTAAGGCACTTGCCTATGAACCCTGGGGACCTAGGTTCGATTCCCCAGTACCCACATAAGCTGGATACACAAGGTGGCACATGCATCTGGAGTTCATTTGCAGTGGCTGGAGGCCCTGGAATGCCCATTCTCTCTCTCTCTCTCTCTCTAATAAATGAATAAATAAATACAATATTTTAAAAGCCATAAAAAATATTATTCAGGCTTTGAAAAGAACTTTCTGACAATAGACATAGACCCTGACATAAGGACATCATGCTCAGTGAACTAAATCGATCACAATCAGACGAACACTATAGGCTTCCACTTCTGGGAAGTCCTTAAAGCAGTCACAGTCATAGGAGCAGAAAGTGGGGTGAGATGGCTGGGGTTCAGTGGGGACAGTTTCTGCTTTCCAAGTGAAGAAGTTCTGAGGTGGATGGTGGTGGGTGAGTGCGCTTAAAGCCGTAGGGCTGTACACTGGAAAGATGTTGCCACAGTACATTAAAAATATTTATTTTTTAATTTAAAAAAAATTTTTAAGGTTGTACTTTTATTTATTTATTTATTAGAGAGAGGGAGAGAGAGAAAGAAAGTGAGAATGGGTGCACCAGGACCTCTAGCAACTGCAAAGAAGCTCCAGATGGATGTGCATCTGGCTTATGTGGGACCTGGAGAATTGAACCTGGGTTCTTAGGCTTCGCAGGCATCCAGAGAGATTGCTTGGTGGTTAAGGTGCTTGTCTATAAAGCCTAAGGACCTAGGTTTGATTCCCCAGTACCCATGCCAGATGCACAAGGTCGTGCATGTGTCTGGAGTTCATTTGTAGGTGCTGGAGGCCCTGGCATGCTCATTCTTTATCTCTCTCTCTTTGTATCTGTCTCTCTCAAATAAATAAAATATTTAAAAAAGAATTTTAAAAAACTGTTTTATTTATTTGAGAGAGAGATTGAGCATAGGCGCTCCAGGGTCACCTGCCACTGCAAACGGACTGCAGATGCATACTCCACTTTATGTACCTGGATTTACATGGGTACTGGGGAATTGAACCTGGGCCATCAGGCTTTGCAAGCAAGTGCCTTTAACCACTGAGCCATTTCTCTAAAAAGTCTTATTGACTTTTTTTTTTTTTTTTGGTTTTTCAGGGTAGGGTCTCACTCTAGCCTAGGTTGACCTGGAATTCACTATGTAGTCTCAGGGTGGCCTCAAACTCATGGCGATCCTCCTACCTCTGCCTCCCAAGTGCTAGGATTAAAGGTGTATGTTACCACAACTGACTCTTATTTATTTATTTATTGGGAGAGAGAGAGCGCGAGAAAGGGAAAGAAGGGAAAAGGATAGGCCATGCTAGGGCATGACAGGGCCTCTTGTCAGTGCAAGTGAACTCCAGATGCATGTAGCACATTGTGCATCTGGCTTTACATGGGTACTGGGGAACTAAAACTGAGCTGGCAGGCTTTATACGCAAGTGCCTTTAACCACTAAGCAATCACCCTTACCCAATTTTTTTTTTTTTTTTTTTTGTTTTTGAGGTAGAGTTTTACTCTAACACAAGCTGACCTGAAATTCACTATGTAGTCTCAGGCTGGCTTTGAACTCACAATGATCCTACTTCTGCCTTCCGAGTGCTGGGATTAAAGGCATGCACTATAATGCTCAGCCTCTACCCAAATTTAGTATGTATTTCACTACAATGGAAAATTGGACTGGACTTCCAGTTAAGATAGCGGATTCTTTTTTTTTTTTTTTTTTTTTTTGAGATAGGGTTTCAGTCTAACTCAGGCTAACCTGGAATTCACCATGTAGTCTCAGGGTAGCCTTGAACTCATGGCGATTCTCCTACCTCTGCTTCCCAAATGCTGGGATTAAAGGTGTGTGCCACCATGTTCATCTAAGATGGCAGGTTCTTAACCACATTAGAGCTCCAGGGGTGGTATCAGAAGGCAGCAAGAATGGAGGACAACCAAAGACTATCAACAGCACAAGAAAAGATAGCTGACTCCCTGGTAGCAGGTGAACGCCCCTAGCATCGTAGCCAGGGCCCGGGTGAAACCACAGAGGCACTGGCGAGAGGAGCAAGAGCGCTGCTTCCACAGCGAGCCTGACAACCGGCGCCAGCGTGACGGAGACAGACACTGAGGAGACTCAACACGTACCAACGCAGAGATCCAGAAGCTGCTGAGAGCTGAACACTGAAGTAGACTTAAAACATACCCACCACGGCTCAGGACATTTTACAGAAGAGGGGGCGAAGAAGTTGTAAGAGCCACAAAGTGGGAGGGACTACCCAAACGCATTGCTTGCCCTTCCCCCCATGACTGACGTGCTCTTACAACCCATAACCCACAACCCCAAGGGGAATACCAGCAATCCCACTGAGAAGGGAGGAGGGGAATGCCACTAACACATGATATGTCCATACAAAGTTTCTATTTAATAAAAAATAGTTAGGCATGTCATGGTGGCACACACTTTTAATCTCAGCACTCAGGAGGCAGAGGTAGGAGGATCACTGAGTTTGAAGCCACCCTGAGACTCCATAGAGAATTCCAGGTCAGCCTGAGCTAAAGTGAGACCCTACCTCAAAAAAAAAAAAAAAAAAAAAAGAATGTGAGAGCCAAAGGAGGAGGAGTGCTTCCAATGCTGTCTTCCAGACACAAAGTAGCCTTGATCGTCACGACCTCACAGTGGCTGACACTACCTGCACAAGACCCGCATAATAGGAGGGAAAAAAATAATGACCTCAAAATCGAAGAGATACTAGATGGAAAGAAGGGATTCAGTGGAGGGGGCGGGATAATTGGGAGGGAGAAAAGGGTAGTGGTGGGAGGAAATGATAATTATGATATATTGTCTATATATATATGGAAACTGCAATAAAAAGTAAAAAAATAAGAGTATTAGGAGGAGGATCTCAGTGGCTAAGAGTGCTCCCTGTGGAAGCATGAAGGCCTGTGGGAGCCGGTGAGGTGCTCCACTTAGATTCCCAGCACCCACGTACACAGCTGGGCATGGCCATGCACATCTGTAACCCCAGTCCTGGGGGGAGCAGAGACCTGAGAACTGCCAGAGCTCATGGAAAAATGACAAGCTCCAGGATCAGTAAGAAATCCTGGCTCAGAAAAGAACAGCCAGCATTTATGAAATATGAGCAGCTTCTCTTTTTTAAGATATCATTGACCACTAGAGAGACTCAAAATTCTGATCAAGTGCTGAGATGTGACAGTGGGGGCTAGAAGTGGCTTAGCAGTTAAGGCGCTTGTCTACAAAGCCAAGGGACCCAGGTTCAATTCTCCAGTACCCACGTAAAGCCTGATGTATAAGGTGGCACATACGTCTGGAGTTCCTTTGCAGTGGCTTGAGGCCCTGCTGTGCCCATTCTCTATCTGCCTCTTTCTCTCTGTCTCTCTCTCTCTCAAATAAATAATTAAATATTTTTTCCTCAATTTTTATTAACATTTTCCGTGATTATAAAAAGTATCCCATGGTAATACCTCCCCCCCCCACTTTCCCCTTTGAAATTCCGTTCTCCATCATATCTCCTCCCCATCTCAATCCATCTCTCTTTTATTTTGATGTCATGATCTTTTCCTCCTCTTATGATGGTCTTGTGTAGGTAGTGTCAGGCACTGTGAGGTCATGGATATCCAGGCCATTTTATGTCTGGAGGGAGCATGTTGTAAGGAGTCCTACCCTTCCTTTGGCTCTTACATCCTTTCTGCCACCTCTTCCGCATTAGATCCTGAGCCTTGGAAGGTGTGATCGAGACGTTACTCAGTACTCCAGTCACTTCTTTCCAGCACTATGATACCTTCTGAGTCATCCTGTGGTCACTACCATCTGAAAAGAGAAGATTCTCTACCCAAAGTGAGAGTAGTGTTAATATAAGGGTGTAAATATTAAGAGAAGTGCTTACTGGGCAGTTTGATAAGCTTAGTATATACATTTTTCCAAACATCAGCAGATGTTACACCCCTAGGGCTCATGACTACCCCTGTTGTAAGTTTTCAGTATCAGGGATGTGTTTCCCCCATGGAGCAGGTCTCCAGTCCAATTGGAGGCAGTTGGTTTCCACCATGACAGACATGCCACTATTGCACCCATTGGCTCATTTGGGCTGGCTGGCCTATTATAATGCTTGCAGTGTTCACTGTTGAGTATCTTCACTGGTGGTGTATCTCTCTCCCATTTTACTGCATGCAGAATGGCTTCTTCCAGGTTTCTGTCAGCTGTTCTCCGTGGAGGAGGTTATCAGCTCAGGTCCAGCAGGATTTCTCAGTAAATAAATTTTTTTATAAGAACTGGCAGTAGAGTGTTCAGCACTAAACGGGACATCTCTATCACATTCTCCAAGGCTCAGGGGCCATTGCAGGAGGTGGCAGAAAGAACATAAGAGCCAAAGGAAGGGAGGAGTGCTTTGGAATGATGTCTCTCAGCCATTAAGTGGCCATTGCATTCATGACCTCACAGTGGCTGGCACAACCTGCACATACCCTGCATAATAGGAGGGGGAAGTGATGGCATTAAATGGAAGAGAGACCAATTTGAATGGAGGGGAAAAGGGAAGGTAGTGGGAGGGGATTATGATAGTGGTATATTGTCTATATGTATGGAGGTCATCAATGAGACGTTTAAAGAAAGGCTGGATTGTGGCTTAGAGGTTAAGGGGCTTATTTAGGAAGCCTAGGGACCAGAACTCCAGAACTCATGTAAGCCAGATGCACATGGTGGTGCATGTGTCCTTGTCCTGAGTTTGTTTGTAGTGGCTGGAGGCCCTGGCAGTCCACTCTCTCTCACTCTGACTCTTTCCCAAATAAATAAAAAATATTTAAAAAATGTTAAGAAAAAAAAATGAAAAAGTGGACAGGGATGGAGAGATGGCTCAGAGGTTCTAAGTACACTATATGTGCAAGCATGAGGGCCTGGGGGGGCCCAAAGCTGCCCAAATTCTAACTTCCAGACCGATTTAAACATCTGGGTGTGGCCTTGCATGCCTGTGACCGCAGTCATGCCAAGGGGATCAGAGACCAGGAAATCACCGGGGCTCAAGCAAAGCATCAAGCTCCAGTATCAGCCAGAGACTCCAGCTCCGCCCGATGGACCCAGCAGAGAGCGATGGAGTGGGACACGCGATGTTCCGTTCTGACCCATTACAGGCGGATGTCCCTGGTCATAGGCCAGCGCATGGGGTGCTGCAAGAGTACATACATGACACACACCACAACATACACACAATGACATACACACAAGCAAAATCAAAAACCCTGTCTAAACTTTTTTGTTATAGGAACTCTAACTTCTCACAGTGGAAAACTGAAATTATTTACCCAAACTGGAGGTTGACAGGTCCTGGTGATCTCAGTCATCTCCTGCTTGCCTCACCTCCTTCCCGCTCACTCTGTTCACTCTGAAGTCAATCCCAGCCATCATCTGCTTCCTCTGGAGCTGAAACCAGTATGGGTGGGCTTTCCCAGTGGACCACACGACTACAGTACCTAAAAAATCTCCAGTTGAGCCGGGTGTGGTGGTGCAAGCCCTTAATCCCAGCACTGGGGAGGCAGAGGTAGGAGGATCACCGTGAGTTCAAGGCCACCCTGAGACTACATAGTGAATTCCAGGTCAGCCTGGGCTAGAGCGAGACCGTACCTCAAAAAACCAAAAAAAAAAAAAAAAAAAAAAAATCTCCAGTAAATATTACATGTCTCACAAGTGTAAATATACTTGATACATAATTATATATGTAAACCTACATACTCAGTATCATATAATTCCCGGTGCTCTCAATATATGCTTAATATATAAATGCATATCTGTGAACTGTATTTGCATAATGTACACTTCCATCTATGTATTTAATAGAATTGAATATTACATAACATGCCAAACATACTCACAGGTGATTATTATTACTATTTTGTGATGCTACAGATGGAATTCTGTGCCTTGTGCTTGCTGGGCAAATACCATACCCTCCAACCCCTCCCTGTTTTTTTGAGATAGGTTCTCACTATGTTGCCCAGGCAGGCCTTGAACTCACAATCCTTCTGCTTTAGCTTCCCAAGTGCTGAGATTGTCAATGAGCACCATCACACTTGGTCTGTAATTATTTTCATATGAACCTGAATTTAAATAAAATAAAATTATCTGGACACGGTGGCTCACCCTTTAAATATAAATATAAATATATATATTTGAGATAGAGACAAAGAGAGGGAGAGAGAGAGGGAGGGAGAGAGAGAGAGAGAAAGAATGGGCACACCAGGGCTTCCAGCCACTGCAAAGGAACTCCAGATGCATGTGCTACCATATGCATCTGGCTTATGTGGGACTTGGAGAATCAAACCTGGGTCCTTAGGCTTCATAGGCAAGTGCCTTAACCGCTAGGCTGTCTCTCCAGCCTGTGGCTCACCCTTTTAATGCCAGCACTTGGGAGACTGAGATAGGATGATTGCCCTGGGTTTAAGGCCAGCTTGGGCTAGAGTGAGACCCTGCCTCTGACACAAACAGCTCAACTTCAGACATGGAGCGATGGCTCAGCAGTTAAGAGCACTTGCTGTGCAAACATGGAGGTCTGAGGAGGCCTGAGAGACCTCTAAAGTTTGATCCCCATGTAATCAACTGCGTGTGGCCACACACATTCCTGTGGGGAGCAGAGACCAGAGAATCACCGAGGCTTGGGGGTAAAAAAAAAAAAAAAAGGCTCAGGATCAGTAAGACACTGGCTCAGGTAAAGGCTGGCTAAACTGCAGGAGAGTGAGGGGTACACCTGATGTTCTCTCCTGGCTACCACAGGCAAGCATCAGGGTGTTTCTTGGGCACATACACATGTGTACACCACACATACCACATGCACCCCCACAAAAGATCAAACTGGCAGTTTGTTAAGTCATTTCAGCCTTGCCGCAAACAAGTCCTCTGCTCCATGTTTCTTCCTCTGATCCATCTGTCCTGGAGAGCTCCCCCCTGACTTCATCCCTGCGGTGGAGTGTGACCTGTCCCTCTGCTGGCTGGATTTCCTGTCACAAGGCCTACAGTCTCGTGGTTTCGTCGTTTGAGGCTGCTGCCTTGGTCGGATGGACTCATAGACATCACCGCTTCCCCTCAGGGTCCAGCTGGCAGCTTCTCCTTTAAGATGGCTGTGACCATCATCACTGACAGGTGAGTGGCTGTAACCTGAGCATGACCCAGCGTGCTAGTGTCCCTCCGTCAAGCGCTGGAATATTCCAGAGAGAAACTCTGTGTCATATTCCTGGTGCTCAACAATCCTGTGTGTCTGGGCCCAGTGGTTGGGAGGCGCTTCATCCTCTTGTCGCCTGGTGTCTTTTCTCCACAGAGGAGGAGGCTGAAGTGCCCAGGTACCACGTGACTAGGGTTCTGGGTTGCAAAGCAGAGGGTCAGAGGGGTCCCGCTGGAGAAGGTGGGGGTCACAGCGTGTGGCACACTGGTCACTTCTGTCGTCTGGGAGACGGAAGGGCAGGTGGCCTATTGGAGCTGATGTCGGATAGCAGTCTTGACCCTCTCCCCCAGTCTTGACCATACTCACTGGTTGGCACACAGTCCCTCTCTGGACCCAGCAAGCGTGGGCAGCATCTTGCGAAGGGTGTTCTCCAGACCCCAGCTGCTCCTTTGCCATGCTCTCTCCCAGCCTTTTTTTTTTAATGATTTTTTGAGGTAGGGTCTCACTCTGGTCCAGGCTGATCTGGAATTCACTATGTAGTCTCAGGATGGCCTTGAACTCATGGCGATACTCTGATCTCTGCCTTCTGAGTGCTGGGATTAAAGGCGTGTGCCACCACGCCGGGCCCAGCCTGGCTTCTTGAGAAATTTAGGACCTCCCTGGCCTGGTCTCTAGAGGCAGCCTCTCTGGTGGGCCTGGCAATGCTCTCTGTAAACCAGCCCCTTGGGTGGGTCCTCAGACCTGCCTGGTTCTCACGCGTGGACACATTCTTCCAAAGCAAGGCTTGCGGCAGGTGCTGACCTTTTCTCCGCTGAATGGATTGCGTTTTTATTTTTCTTCCTAAAGTTCCTTTTTAGAAATAATTTGTTTGAGTTGGAGAGATGGCTTAGTGGTTAAGGCGCTTGCCTGAAAAGCTGAAGGATCCAGGTTCAATTGCCCAGGACCCATGTAAGCCAGGTGCACAAGGTGGCACATGCATCTCAAGTTCATTTGTAGCAGCTAGGGCCCCTGGAGAGCCCATTCTCTCTATCTACCTCTTTCTCAAATAAATAAATAAATAAAAATAATTTTAAAAAGAAATTATTTACTTGTCAAACAGTAAACTGCAATGTAAAGTGTACACTTTAACGATGGGCTGATGATTCACTGCTCATCTATTATTATTATTATATCATTATGTGTCTGCTGTGCCTGGCAGCCTGTGGAGAGCAACTTTGATGCCAGACAACTGCCTCTGAATCTCTGGCTGGAGCCATACTGAGCAGCTGTGTGACCCTGGGCCACGTATACCCTTGTGAAGGGCCTGAATTCTCAACTGTGACCTCTTGGGGCTACATTCGTAATTATTTTTTAATTGTTAAAATTTTTATTTATTCATGTGAGAGAGAGAGAGAGAGAGGGAGGGAGAGGATGGGCGTGTCAGGGCCTCCTGCCTCTACAAACACTCCAGATACATGTGCCACTTTCTGTGCCTGCTTTACATGGGTGCTAGGGAATTGAACTCTGGCCAGCAGGCTTTGCAAGCTGCCACCTTTAACAGCTGAACCATCTCTCCAGCCCCATTTGTTATTTGTTTCTTTTTTAATTAATTAATTTTTTTTGAGGTTGGTTCTCACTCTGAGCTGGAACTCACTCTGTAGCTCTAGGCTGGCCTCAAACTCACAGAGATCCTCCCACCTCAGCCTCCTGAGCCCCGGGATCAAAGGATCACCACCAAGCCTGCCTGACTCCCATTTGTTACTATTTCTGGACTTCCTTCATTCCTTCCTACATTCTTCCCCACCCTTCCTCTTCCCCCCCCTTCCCCTCTCCTTTCCTCTCTTCCACCTTCCCTTCCCCTTCCTTCCTTTTTTTTTAAAAAAATATATTTTGTTTGAGAGCGAGAAAGAGAGAACGGGCGCCACTGCAAACAAACTCCCGACACATGCACCCCCTTGTGCATCTGGCTTACATGGGTCCTGGAGAATCGAACTGGGATCCTTCGGCCATGCAGGCAAAGGCTTTAACTGCTAAGCCATCTCTCCAGCCCCCTTCTTTTTATTTTTAAGTTTGTCTACAAAGCCTAGTCTGGCCTCACCCTTTCAATCGTCCTGCTGCAGCCTCGCGCCTGAGGCTCGCCGTCACAGGTGTGCGCTGTCACGCCCAGCTCCTGCCTGGATTTGACACCCCAGCTCTGCCCAGAGCTTGCAGCGCCTCCCCTGGAGGGACCTGTGTGTGCTCCCATCGCACTGCAGCGTGGGTTTGGTCTCAGGACTTGGACAGCCCCTGGAGGTGACAGGCCATAGGCTTGGAATACGTGTGGGGATTTGGCTCGGCTGCTTGAGCTTCTGCCTTGAGCTTGTAGGCAGTTGATGGCTCTTAAGGAAGGCCTCCTGGAGCTGGTTCACACCTGCCCTGGGGCCTCAAGCTCAGTGGAGCATCCCACAGGAAGGAGCCAGTCACCTGCAGACCGCTGCGAAGAAAATAAATGGCAATCGGCTTGGGTCTGTGGGACTGTTTGTTACACAGCATTGTCAGAGCAGAAACCTTGTACACCATGCAGGCTGTTGGAGGAATAAACGAAAGCATATATTTAACAGTGAGCACATGTATGACAGATACAGCTCTCAGCCCGGGGTATGAGTCACAGAATAGACACTTCTCTGCACTGAGATCCCCCGGAACTCCTCTTGTTTGCCTCATCTTGCTTCCTGTCCCATCCCAGGCCTGGCTGGACCTCTGCTGGAATCCCTCCCGGATGGGGAGCTCCCTGCTGCATGTGCTTAGTTCTGGGCTCTCTCCCTCTCTTTGGCCTGATGCAGGATGGCTCTCTTCAATGGGGCTGGGAGTTCTTTTTTGTTTGATTATTTATTTGCATGTGTGTGCACGCAGCCATGTGTAGGCACACAAGGACCTCTTGGTATGAATGAATACCAGATGCTTACAATATTGTGTGTGTGTGTGTGTGTGTGTGTGTGTCCAGCTTATGTAGATGGCGTGGGAATTGAACCTGGGCTGGCAGGCTTTGCATGTAAGTGCCTTGAGCCAGTGACCCATCTTCCCAGCATCTACAGGTTTCTTCATGGCAAGAGCACAGGCTCTGGAATTGAACCTGGGTTAGAATTCTGTCTCCTATCCTCATTGCCGTGTGACTTTGGGCAGGAGTACTCACCTCTGTGTGCCTCTGTGTCCTCTATAAAGTGGAGGCCAGGGAGACAACTTGAATCCCTCCTCCTCGGGATGCTGTGAAGGTTGCATGAGACACATAGGGGGTTCCAGCAGGCAGGGCTCATAGAGATGTGTGCTGTAAGACCAGGGGTCCCAAGATTGGAAAATTCTCTCTGGCCCTTCTCTATGCACCTTCTTGTGTCCTTCATATCGCTTTTCTGTCCGTGTTAGCGACACCAGAAATTTCTGGGTTGCCTTCAAATGTGACCCCGAAGCTGGCAGTCATCTGAGGAAGGGTTAGCCTTTGAACATGCATTTCACATACCCCTGGGCCAGACTGATGGTTGTGCCCTCATGTGTCCACATGAGGTGTGTGTGTGTATATGAGAGAGAGAGAGAGAGGGAGGGACTAAACCCACAGTAGGAAAGGCTGAAGGAAGAGTGTGAGTTGGAGCCTAGAGTCATGCAACCTCCCTACCTCCCTTTGCCATTCATAGCTCTGGACTTAGGTTACTGCACTCTGGCCCAGTCAACTCTGGTGAGTGGCAGAGATGAAGGGGCAAAGGCCCCCAAAAGCAAGCCGGGATGGTCAGGAGCTGTTGTGTACCCCAGTCTGTTTGGATAGGCCTGGCTGCTGCCTCCTCAGCCTCTCTGCTTTCTTAGGCTTGACTTTCTGCTCTTCCCGTTTCCACTGCTTGGAACAGTTGGCAGAGGCTCAGGGGTGGAAAAGGCATGACTTGAACTCAGGTCTGTGGATCTCCGGCTTTCAGCATGATCAACTTCAAGCTACCAAAAGGGGCATTGTGGGGACAGAGATGATAGGACCTGGGTGTCATGGGAGGGAGAGGAGCACAGAGGCTTCAGGTTCTGCAAATGGAATGTGGGGCACAGGGGACACTTTGGGACTTGAGGACATCTGGGGACCTGAGGAGGCCTGGAGCCCTAGGATCCAGGCCTGGTCTGTGATCACTGAGCAAGGGGCCAGGTTCTAGCTAGGCTGTGAGGACCCCTGCCCTCCTGGGGTGGCCTCTATTCTGAGGTCTCAGGGACCCCTTCAGCCTTGGTTGGAGTCCCTGCCCCACCCTGCCCTTCACAAGCTGTGCTCCTGACAGGGACATCTGTCCTCTCTGGCCTCAGTTTCCCTTCAGGCTGAGTCAAGAGTGGGGAAACCACTGAGGGGTGGGGTGCTCGGGGACCCAGAGGCGGTTCCTGCTGCCTTCCCGCCTCGCTTCCCTTCTCTCTGCTGCTATTTAAAGTGACGGTGGTTTGGCTCGCTCTTTTTTTAAAAACCATTCCCTGCTCGCGCAGAGTTCCACAGGCCAGCTGTCACCACTAAAAATGTCTGTCGTGTGACAGCCACCAGTGAGGAGGTGGGAGGAGGCAGGAGGCCCCGGATGGGACCAGAGAGTGGCTGGAATAAAAAAAAAAAACAACAACCAGGAAGATACAAAAGCCTGCCTGGGAGAGGAAGCAGCAGGAGGAGGAGGGAGTTGCCACCCTCCCTCCTTCTCCCTCTGCCAGGGCCACTGTGGTGAAAGGTGAGCAGGGCCATCAGCTCTTCAGAGGCCAGCACTCTAACCTGAGGGGGTGCCCAGCAGCTCCAGCTGGACTTCCGACTTCCCACCACCCTCATCCCCCCCCCCACTGGGGCAAACAAGGAAGTGACCTGCCTCATCTCAACAAGGCTGCTGTCCCAACGAAGGGTGGACAGTGGACGCAGGGCTTCCCCAGGGAGGTTAAGGAGTCTGTTTTGGAGTGATCCAGTGTTGACAATCGCCTCCACTTTACAGATGGGACAAAGGACAACTGAGGCTCTCAGTGAAGGGACCACTGTCCCAAGACAGGACTGTGCTGGCCACTGACAGGTTCACTGGCTAGTGGGAAGCCGGTGATTTTCTCGGTTGCAAAGTGGGGTCGTCGCAGAACTGCTTGCTCCATGTGCTGTGAGGGGCAGACGGCTTAGTCTGTAAGTGGTGCCTTGTAAGCATGAGGGCCTGAGTTTGAGCGCTAGAAGCCACATGCCGTGTCAGGTGTGGTAGTGCTGGGGAGGCTCCCTGGCCAGCCAGCCTAGCCTGATGAGCATGCCCGCCTGCATGCACGTACGCGCATGTGTGCACACACACATAAAAAAAAAGGCAGAGGAGGTGAAGATTTTCCAACAAGTTGCTGGTCAGGGAGGTCCCTGATGGCTGCTAACATTACAGGCTATTTCCAAGTCTCCTGGATGCCCACCAGAACTAGATGGTAAGACCCTGTTGCTGAAGACACCATGTGCTTGGGCCGTAGATCATTGAGAAATCAAGCTGGAGCTGAGCTGGAAGTTTCCTCCCTGTGGACCAGCTGTCAGGATGCTAAAAAGAGCTATGTGGCCTGTTGGGGAAGAAAAGTCATCAATGGTCTTAACGCTGAAAGCTGGCCAGTAAGGCAAAAATGTGCCAACTGGTGCAATGGTGGCATGTCTGTTATGGGGAAACCAACTGCTCTCTGATTAGACTGGAGGCCGGCTCCACAGGAGGAAATTCCTGTCTGATGCTGAGGGTGTTTTCAAACCTAATCAAAAGTCTGTGGCTGGGGAAGACCTAATCCCTAGCAGGGGAAACTACTATGGCTGTCTGGCTAAATGGATCTATTATGCCCACCAAACTACCCTCTAAATACTTATGTTTATGCCCTTATATTATTTTTACTTTGGGTTAGAGAAACAAATGGGACAGGTTGACAACTGATGACAAAACTCATCAAAGTGCTGAGAAGTGACAGTGGAGTGTTCAGGACTAAGGGAGACACCTCCGTCACACCCTCTAAGGCTCAGGGACTCTTGTGGAAGAGGTGACAGGAAGAATTATGAGGCAAAGGAAGGGAGGGAGTGCTCTGCAATAAAATAGGGAAGTTTGGGTCTCTAGGATTATTTCCCTCCGGGTCTGGTGGTTTATGCCCATAATCTCAGCACTCAGGAGGCACAGGCAGGCGGGTTACTGCAAGTTCAAGGCCAAAATGGTCTACATAGTGAGTTCCAGGGCTACAGAATGAGACCTTGTCTCAAAAACATGCCGGGCATGGTGGCGCACGCCTTTAATCCCAGCACTTGGGAGGCAAAGGTAGGAGGATCGCCGTGAGTTTGAGGCTACCCTGAGACTCCTGAAATAGACTGAAACCCTATCTCAAAAAGACAACAACAACAACAACAACAACAAAAAAGCAAAAGTCCACCTCCTAAGACCCAAATTAAATAGACAGTAGGCAAAGTGCTTGTGAACAAGTGTGGGTATCTGAGTTTGGATCCCCAGAACGCATCTAAAGGCAGCAGCTGTGCTAGGGCAAGGAGGGAGGTGAAGACTGGAGAATCCGCTGTAAGCTCATGGGTCAGCTAGCCCGGAAAACACGGTGGTGGATGAGACCCTGCCTAAACAAGCTGAAAAGTGAGGGCTGACGCCTGAAGTTGTCCTCTGACTTCCACACGTATGTTGTGGCGCATATGTACCCACACCCACACATGAGAACATGTGTGCACACACACCACATCAAGAATCATTTCCTCCTTTTCTTAGAGCTCTTTTTAAAACAATATTTTATTTTTGTTTATTTATAAGAGGGAGAGAAAAAATGGGCATGCCAGGGCCTTTAAGCCACTGCAAACAAACTCCAGATGCATGTGCCACCATGTGCATCTGGCTTACGTGGGTTCTGGGAAGTTGAACCTGGGTCCTTAGGCTTTGCAGACAAGTGCTTTAACTGTTAAGCTATCTCTCCAGCCCCAACCCTTTTGGTAGTTTACTTACTATTCGTGAGAGAGGGAGAGAGAGAGACTGACGAAGAGAATGAATATGGGCTAGGCAGGGCTTCCTGCCCCTGCAAACAAACTCCAGATGCATGTGCAATTTAGCACATCTGGTTTACATGGGTACTGGAGAATCCAGCCTGGGTCATTAGACTTTGCAGGAAGATGCCTTAACCTCTTGAGTCATCTCTCAGGCTCCTCTTAGAACTTTCTGGCCCCACTTCTTCCTACTCATAGAAGGGGACCCAGGTAAGCCAGTCACACTTTCATAATAATTATTCAGTACGTCTCTCCTCAGCTGTGGTTTTGCTTTCTGCAGTTTCAGTTAGCTCTAGTCAGATTTGGTCTAAAAATATTAGGTGGAAAAATCCAGAAATTAAAACAAAATCCATAATTCTGGGATTGGAGAGATGGCTCAGCAGTTAAAGAACCATGCTTGTAGGTCCGTCAGCCCAGGTTGGATTCCCCAGTGCCCACGTAAAGCCAGATGCAGTGGCACATGTATCTAGAGTTCTTTTTTCAGCAAGAGTCCTGGGCATGCCCACTTTCTCTCTCTTTTTCTGTCTGCTTGCAAGTAAATAAAAACAATGTAGTTTAAAAATATTTATTTGATTTTGTTTATTTATTTGAGAGAGAGAAAGAGGCAAAGAGAAAGAGAGAGAGAGAGAAAGAATGGGTGTGTCAGAGCCTCAAGTCACTGCAAACGAACTCTGGATGCATGTGCTACTATGAGCATCTGGTTTTATGTGGGTACTGGGAAATTGAACCTGGGCCTTAGGCTTTGCAGGCAAGCTCCTTAACCACTACACTGTCTCTCCAGCCCATATATATATTGTTTTGTTTTTTGAGGTAGGGTCTCACTCTGGCCCAGGCTGACTTGGAATTCACTATGTAGTTTCAGGGTGGCCTTGAGTTTATGGCAATCCTCCTACCTCTGCCTTCCGAGTGCTGGAATTAAAGGCATGCACCATCATGCCTGGCTCCCTAAACATACATTTTTTTAAATGAAAAAAATCCAGACTTTGGAAGGTGCATGCCATTCTGAAGGGTGCAGCCAACATGTCATGTTGCCCATTCACCTCCATGGGACGTGTGCCCAGCACACCCGTGCCGCACCGCTCCCTGTCTGCCAGTCACTCCGGGTCTCAGCGACCAGACCCGCTGTCTTGGTGTCACGGGGCCCGTGTCCAAACCACCATTACTTGACCTCCTTATGGCCCCACAGCCAAGAGAATATCTGTGCTGACCATTCGGTTACACCAAAGACAAGCTGGACATGCAGGGTGAAGGATTGTCGTGCCTGTATGTCCAAGAAGATAATCACATGTCAGGCTCCATGGGAGTCTTGGAAGGTGTCCTCAGACAACAGTGACCACTGGGCCAGCTGCCATATGTAGGGCGTCCACTGGACACAGGTAGCTCCTGGCTGGGGGCTGCTGCCCTAGAAGGAACGTATCTGTTGGGTGAAGGCCTTACACACGCATTCCTTCATTCATTCTATGAACATTTATTGAGCCCCTGTGGCGTAGGGTCTCTACTCATGGTGCTGGTCAGTCCCGGGCCCCTGCCCGGGCGCTCTGAGCAGCCTCTGGGGTCTTCTCTCTCCTTAGGGACGCCTTCCGCGCCTCTGACTCAGGATCCATGACTTGGGCTCTGGGACTCAGCAATAAGAGGACAGGGCGCTATGCTCCCCAGGATGACATTTCAAAGCGAGGGACACACATATCCCTCAATCAAGTACACACTTCCCCTGACAGTGGGTAAGGGTGGCACTAGGGATAAAAATAGAAACAGAATTCTACTAAACTTGGCAGGGGGGGCCTTTCCAAGGAGGTGTCTTTAAAACTGTGTCCCTCTCTCCCCTCCCTCTCCCCTCCCATCCTTCCTCCTGTCTCCCCTCCCTACTGTCCCCATCTACTCGCTCTCCCTGTCTTTCCTTCCCTTTTCCCTCTCCCACCTCTCTCTTTCTTCTGTTTCTCTTTTCTTCCTTCCTTCTTTCCTTCTTCTTTTTTTTTTTTTCTTTCTTTCTCTGAGGCAGGGTCTTACTCTAGTCCAGGCTGACCTGGAAGTCACTCTGTAGCTCAAGTTGGCTCTGAACGCATTTCAATCCTCCCATCTCAGCCTTCTGAGTGCTAGGAGTCCCCATGCCCCTGGATATCCTGATCCTCCTGCTTCTGCCTTCTCAGCAATTTCCTGCCTGTGTGCCCCACTACAAATACCTTTTCTTTTTGTCAAACAAACAAACAAACTTTATTTATTTACTATATATTTATTTATAGAGAATGGGCATGCCAGGGCTTCTAGCTACTGCAAATGAACTCCAGATGCAGGCACCATCTTGTGCATCTGGTTTATGTGGGTCCTGGGGAATTAAACCTGGGTCCTAAGGCTTTGCAGGCAAGTGCCTTAACTACTAAGCCATCTCCCCAACACAAATGTCTTTTTTTTTTTTTAATCTTGCTTTTTTTTTTTTGTGGAAGCAGGGTCTCACTCTAGTGCAGGCTGACCTGGAATTCACTATGTAGTCTCAGGCTGGCCTTGAACTCAGTCTTCCTCCTACCTCTGCCTCCCGAGTGCTGGGATTAAAGGCGTGCGCCACCATGCCTGGCTCTTTTTTTTTTTTTTTTTTTTTTGAGACCTAATCTTACTTTCTAGCCCATACTGCCCTGAAAGTCACAATCCTCCTGCCTCAGCTTCTTGAGTGCTGGGATTCTAGGCTTCTGCTACCATGCCAAGTACCAGTCACTTATTCTACATTTCTGCCACACCTATATGGGGTTCTCATGTGCCCTAAAACCCAGGAGAGCCAAAGAGATACGAATGGCCAGCCACTTCCTCCACCATCTCTTCCGCATGGTTCCCAACCACATCATCACTGTTCTTTCGTTTGTTTATTTCAAGGTAGGGTCTCACTCTAGCCCGGGCTGACCTGGAACTCACTCTGTAGTCCCGGGCTGGCCTCCAGCTCACAGTGATCCTCCTACCTCTGCTTCCCAAGCGCTGCGAAGGTAGCCAGGAGCCATCATGCCTGGCTGTAAAAGGGCCCTTGGGGGGACACTCTGGCACATAAAGAGGCTGTGTTAAGCATGGATGGTTACGTAGGCAGTGGGTGCAGAGGTGGGAACGGTCAGAGGTCAGCCTGAGACCTTAAACTTGGATTCCCGGGTGGCCTCGGTCTTCTGGTGGCTGTAAGGGTACCGGCAGAAAAAAAGAAAAAAAAAAAAAGGTTGTCAAAGGCCACACAACAGGGAAGGGATGGTGATGGACTTGTTCCCATATTTGTAGGTTCTAAGCTAGAACCCCACCCCTCCACTCAGAAGCATGGGGGTCCCCTCCCAGATCTCTCCGATCAGTCAAGGATGCTATATGCCTAGAGGACATGGTTTTAAGCAAGGGCACCTACATACCTATTATCCCACCACTGTGCACCCTGGAATTTGAGATCCCAGGGCAGTCACCCCAGCCCTGGCAGCCCCCCTCTCCCGTCCCACCTGTGCAGAGCAGGACAGCAGCACGTGGCCTGGCCCCTCCGTCCAGAAGTTCATGGTTGGTTATCTGGGTAGGCTGTCTCCCTCCCAGCACAGAACTCAGGAGGGTGGTCAGTGTCCTTCACAGGAGTTGGTCCTCCCTGGCCTTTGTTGAAGCATGCTGGCACAGGACCACTGGCTGCCTCCCTGCCCTGCCTGCCTCTCACCCACCATGCACTTCTTTCTTGTTTTTGTTCTTTTCGAGGTAGGGTTTCACTCTAGCCCAGGCTGACCTGGAATTCACTATGTAGTCTCAGGGTGGCCTCGAACTCACGGTGATCCTCCTGCCTCTGCCTCTCGAGGGCTGGGATTAAAGGCATGCGCCACCATGCCCAGCTCTCACTTCTTTCTTTTCAGAAGAAAATGTGAGCTCTGGCCAGTATAGAGGGTATTTCACACAGGCCCAAGAATGCACCCTTACCTGTTCCCAGCTGCTGGTACCCTGGCCATGTCATGCTCCCTGGCACACACTAGGGTCTCTCTCCAGTCTCTAGAGTTCAGAGCATATACACTTGCCCAACTTAGTGCCCAACCAACCTCTGGCTGGTCCTGCTTGCCTGACCCACTTCTTTCCCTAATTCTTCAGGGTGTGTCAGATCGGGGCTCAGCCAGGAACACTCAGGACTGAGTATCTTCCAGCTTCCTGGCTTGTGGTCCAGGTCACCTGCATCCCAGTGTCCTTCTTGGATGTATTTCTTGGGTGTGTTCTCTGTTTCTTTTTGTCTCACCTTCCAAACGGAGTCGCAGATGTGAAAAAAGGAATAAGGTTCTTTGACCAGCCTGTGACTGCCTGAGCCCGGGCAGAGGCTTACACCTCTGGTTTTTCAGAGGGGAACTGAGCTACAAGCCCTCACTTACCACTTCTGTGCATGCTTATGATGAATTCTTGCCAAGATGTCCCCAGCACTGTGCATAGGCGCCACACATACCTGCAGGCAGCCTTGGCCCTCTAGCTTGTGGCCACAGCCCTGAGGGACCCTGGCTGTGTCCCCAGCAATGAGACCCCTGACCCTCAGGCCAGATCAGACATGCCCTAAAGATTCAGGAAAAGGGGCTGGAGAAATGGCTTGGTGATTAAGGCACTTGCCTGCAAAGCCAAAGGACCCAGGTTCGATTCCCCAGGGCTACCTAAGCCAGATGCACAGGTGGTGCATCCTCTGGAGTGTATTTGCAGCGGCAGAAGGCTCTGGCACACCCATTCTCTCTCTCTCTGCCTCTTTTTTTCCCTCTCTCAAACAAATAAATAAGAAGAAAATATTTAAAAAAAAAGACTCAGGGAATCTTCAGGTAAACAGAACCAACCAAAAGATGGGAACTCCTATGCAGTAATCACACAGGGGATAAGGGCCAACGCAGCGCAGGATAGCCGCCGTGTCCTTCTTGGGAGAAGTGACACTGGGCTCCAGCTTGGTAGGAGGGACAGGACAGCACAGTGTCCCTTGTTGAATGGTGTCAAGGTGCCAGGGGCACATCAGCCTGGGTGAGGGAAGGAGGGGGATGGAGACCCTGGAGGTGAGGCTGGGGGTAAACTGAGGCTAGGTAACACAGGCTCAGGGGACTAAGTCAGAGGCCGGAGTAGTCACCTGGAACCTGTTTGAGGCGGGGAGGGGACGGCTGGGCGGTAGACCTGCCGCTGAGCAGGGGCCTGGAGCCAAGACTTAACGCAGGCCTGTGGCTGTCTGGCACTGACTCTGTCACTCAGCGATTGGTGGTGGTGGTGGTGGTGGGGCGCGGGGTGCTATGCTGCTGGGCCTCAGGCGGGCTGGTGACCCAGCTTACTATGGGGTGGGCCGGCCCATCCTCCCTTCCCTAGCCTTGGAACCTAGGTAGGAGCTTCAGCAGGCAGCCCCGGGAGAGGTTGGGGCTGCCTGAGGGCTGAGCAGCCCCCTCCTGGTGCTCCCCTAAATCCCAAAATAAATGAGGCAGAATCCAAATCAGTCTCTCTTCATCAGGAGAAAGGGCTCATTTCAAATATTTGCAGCCGCTTGAACTGAAATGGAGCGAGATGAGGGTTTAGCTGAATAATCTGGGGCCTTTTCAAGGCGGATTTTCCTCGGCGCTTTTGCTGACTCCCGCAGAGCTGCACCTTCCTCCCCGGGTCCTGCGCCCGCGCCGCGCCCCTGCCTGGGCCCTGGGCTCCCCTCTCAGCCCTGCCGGCTGGCTTCTCCTCCTTGTTTCCTTTCGGAACTTCATCCATTAAGTCTGCAAATAAGCCGGCCGTGGTGGCGCACGCCTTTAATCCCAGCCCTCAGGAGGCAGAGGTAGGAGGATTGCCGTGAGTTCGAGGCCACCCTGAGATTCCATAGTGAATTCCAGGTCAGCCTGGGCTAGAGTGAGACCCTACCTCGAAGAAAATAAAAATCTGCACATATTTGCCCAGCCCTTCTTACCTGACTCTGAGCTTGGCCCAAGGGGACACGCCAGTGACAAGACGGCTTAGCCTTTGCTACATTCTACCTCAGGATCGCCCCTCTGCACTGGCGGCTTACCCTTTTGCTCCTTGCCCAACTTTTTTTTTTCCTTTTTCTTTTTGGTTTTTCAAGGTAGGTTCTCTCTCTAGCCCAGGCTGACCTGGAACTCACTCTGTAGTGCTGGGATTAAAGGCGTGCGCCACCACACCAGCTGAATTCTGGGACTAAAGGCGTGCACCACCATGCCCAACTCAAATTCTTTAAAAAAACTTTTTTTAAACATTATTTTATTTTTATTTATTTGAGAGAGAGACAGAGACAGAGAGAGAGAGACAGAGAATGGGTTCCAAGGGCCTCTAGCCCACTGCAAACAAACTCCAGACACATGTGCCACCACATGCATCTGGCTTCCATGGATTTTGGGGAATTGATCCTGAGTCCTTTGGCTTTGTAGGCAAATGCCTTAACTGCTAAGTCACCTCTCCAGCCCAACCTTGAATTTTTTTTGTTTTTTAATTTTTTTTTTTGGTCATTTTTTATTTATTTATTTGAGAGCGACAGACACAGAGAGAAAGACAGATAGAGGGAGAGAGAGAGAATGGGCGCGCCAGGGCTTCCAGCCTCTGCAAACGAACTCCAGACGCGTGCGCCCCCTTGTGCATCTGGCTAACGTGGGTCCTGGGGAACCGAGCCTCGAACCGGGGTCCTTAGGCTTCACAGGCAAGCGCTTAACCGCTAAGCTATCCCTCCAGCTCCAACCTTGAATTTTTGATCCTTCTGCCTTTATCTTCTAAGTATTGGGATCATAGGTATGTAGCACCGCTCCCGGCCTCTTTCTACACTTTTTGTTTTGGGGTGTGTGTGTGTGTGTGTGTGTGTGTGTGTGTTTTGAGGCAAGGGCTCACTCCAGCCCAGGCAGACCTGGATCTCTGTAGCCCCAGTCTGGCTTCAAACTTGTGGTGATCCTCCTACCTCAGCCTCCTGAGTGCTGGGATCGTAGGCATGAGCCACCGTGGTGACTTTCTACACTTAAAAAAAAAATATCATCTTATGTAAGCTCTCCAGAGGACCTTCAATGGGGTGGGAAGAACATCTGGAGAATTCCACCCCCTCCTTTGACCCCTTCCTCCTTCGAAGCAGCTCGTGGTCTCCCGCTGGGCCACGTTTGATGAAAGCCAGGCCTGCCCACCCTCCTCCCAGCCCTGGTGGAGGAAGTCAGCAGAGGGAGGAGGGGTGTAGTGAGGGCAGAGGGAAGCCCAGGGCTCCGTGAGGGAAGCTTCCAGGCTGTTGGGTCCTAGGCTCTGCTTTGCCAATGTGTGTGTGTGTGTGTGTGTGTGTGTGTGTGTGGGTGGGTGGGGGGGCGGCTGCTGGTTTTTCTTCCTCAGATGGGGAGTTTATGTGATAGAGGAGAGAGGCTAAGAGGGTGAGGATGAGGAAGGAGAGGAGGAAGGACTGAGGAGATGAGGGCGTCGGTTTTCTAGCCAGTGAGAGTGCAAGATGAGGGGGAGAACCCAACTTGCGAGAAGGCATGAGGTGCTCGAGGGGGCTGGTGGCATTTAGGGGCTGATGGTCCCACAAGCTTTTGTGGTCTTGCAGATTTTTGTTTATTTATTTATCTATTATATGAGAGACAGAGAAAGAATACGGGCTCTCCAGGTCCTCTAGCCACTGCAAACGAACTCCAGACGTATGCACCATCAAGTGCATCTGGCTTGCGTGGGCACTGAGGATTCGAACCTGGGTCTTTAGACTTTGCAGGCAAGTACCTTAACTGCTAAGCCATCTCTCCAGTCCATTGCAGATCTTTTATTTTAACTTTTTTTGGACAGCTTCCATAAGTATAGACAATATACCATGATCATAATCCCCTCTTATCACCCCCATTGTCCACCTTCCGAATCTGCCCTCCACTGAATCCCTTCTTCATTTCATTTAGTCTCTTCTATTTTGATGTTGTCATCTTTTCCTTCTGTTATTCAGGTCTGGTGCAGGTAGGGTCAGCCACTGTGAGGTCATGAATATCAAGGCCACTTTGTGTCTGGAAGACTGTGTTGTAAGCACTCCTCCCCTTCCTTTGGTTCTTACATTCGTTCTTCTATCTCCTCAGCAATGGACCCTGAGCTTTGCAGGTGTGACAGAGACGTCTTAGTGCTGAACACTCCCCTGTCTCTTCTTCTCAGCACTATGGTAAGTTTTGAGTCTCCCCAGGACAATTTGGTGGGCATAATATATGCATTTACCCAGACAACCATAGTAATTTCTCCTCTAGGGCTTAGGATATCCCCCGCCCCCCCCCCCCCCCACCGCCAGCCATAGACTTTTGACTAGGTTTTCAGTATCAAGCAAAGATTCCCTCCTGTGGAGCAGGCTTCCAGTCCAATCAGAGAGCAGTTGGTTTCCCCCATAACAGATAAGCTACCATTGTACCAGTTGACATATTTGGTCTGGCTGGGCAGCTATGAGGCTTGCAAGGTCCACTGCTAGTTAAGACCCCAAAAAACAGTGTGTTGCATAAGTCTTTCCAGCAACCTGATAGTTAACAGGCAAGGAGATTTCCAGCCCAGCCCCAGCTTGATTTCTCAGTGACCTGTAGCCCAAGCATGGGGACTCTTCAGCGATAGGGTCTTACCATCTAGTTCTGGTGGGCAGCCAAGAGCCTTAGTATTGTGGGGTGATCAGGACCTCCTTAGCCAACAACTCACTGGAAGGTATCCCACGCCTGGCCCTGCAGATCTTTTTTTTTCTTTTTTTCTTTCCCCAGGGTTTTTTTTTTTTTTTTTTTTTTTTTCCCCAAGGTAGGGTCTCACTCTAGCTCAGGGTGACCTGGAATTCACTATGTAGTCTCAGGGTGGCCTTGAACTCGCGGCGATCCTCCTACCTCTGCCTCCCAAGTGCTGGGATTAAAGGCGTGCACCACCACGCACGAATTTTCCCCAAATTTTTTTAAAAGTTTGTTTATTTATTTATTTGCAAGCAAAGAGAGAGAGAGAGGGAAGAGAGACAGACAGAGAGACTGGGTGCACCAGGGCCTCCAGCTCTGCAAACAAACTCCAGATGTGTATGTCGCTTTGCCCATTTGGCTTTACATGGGTAGTGGAGAATTGAACCTGAGTTGTTGGGCTTTGCAGGCGAACATCTTAACCACCAAGCCACTCTAACCCAGGCTGACCTGGAATTCACTTTGTAGTTTCAGGCTGGCCTCAAACTCATGGCGGTCCTCCTACCTCTGCCTCCTGAGTGCTGGGATTAAAGGTGTGTGCCACCATGCCTGTCCAGCCCAGTATTTTTTTTTTTTTTTTTTTTTTTTGAGGTAAGGTCTCACTTTAGTCCAGGTTGACCTGGAACTCACTCTGTGAGATCTTATCTGCACACTTTCCCTCCTTTTCCTTTCTCTGTCTGTCCTGAGTAGCTACTTCCTGTCCCTGGAATGGATCAGGGCTCTAGACTGCCCCAGGGCCCTTGTGGTTTCTGGTCCTAGAACAGTCTTCATTGGTCTGGTCAGCGTGCTGCTTGATGCTGTGACAATCTATGTCATGGTGACCCTGAGGAACCTTATGCTGTCTGGCAAGGAGCCGGAGCCACCTGTTGGTGGTGGGGGTCTGGTCTGGCCAGAGATAGGACACCTGCTCTGGACAGGTGGCACTGGTGTACAGTACCTATGGCATCTAACCCAGGATCTTGCCAAGGCGGCCAGGGTGTGGGTGGATCATGTGACTGTGGCTTGCAAGGCCTGATCATTAGGTTGTAGTGGAGGGTGGCTCTAAACCCCACCTTGACCTTGTCTCTGTCCTTTCTGTAGAGCTGTTGGGATGCTGATGCAGTGCCACTCGGAGCCATGGCAAAAGTGGACACACAGGCCAGTGTGTTCTGGAGGTGGCTTCAGAGTCCAGTGTGTGTGGGAGTTGGGTTGTGAGGGGAGAAAATGGCCTTGAGGCTCAGCTAGGGTTTTGGTTTTCTTTTCTTTCTTTCTTTTTTTTTTGCATGTGTGTGTGATTGTGTGTTTGTATTCATGAGGGTGCACAGGTGTGTGCATGCATGTGGAGGCCAGAGACTGATGACGGGAGGCTCCCTTTATCATTCTCTGTCTTATTTTTAAAAAATATTTTCATTTATTTATTTTGAGAGAGAGGAGAGAGAGAGAGACAGAGACACAGAGAGAGAATGGGCATGCCAGGGTCTCCAGCCACTGCAAACAAACTCCAAGCGCATGCGCGACCATGTGCTTCTGGCTTATGTGGGTCCTAGGGAATCAAATCTGGGTCCTTTGGCTTTCCAGGCAAATACCTTAACCACTAAGGCATCTCTCTAGCCATGCCTTCTTTCTGTAAATATTTTATTTATTTATTTTATTTGTGAGGAGGGGACAGTGTATGGGCATGCCAGGATCTCCTGCCACTGCAAACTAATTCCAGATGCATGTGCCTCTGGCTTTACATGGGTACTGGGGAATTGAACCCTGGTTGGCAAGCTTTGCAAGCAAGTGCTTTTAACTACTGAGCCATCTCCCCAGCTCACCACCTTAGTTTTTGAGGCAGGGTCTCTCCCTGAACCTGGAGCACAGTAACGTGGTCAGAGTAGCTAGCTAGCAAGCCCCAGGTTCTCTTTCCTCTGCTCCCCCAGTGTTGGGAGCACAGGCTACATTACTGTGCCCAGTTTTTACATGGGTCCATGGGACCCAAACTCAGGTCCTCACGCTTGTGTGGTAAGCACTTTACCCAGTGACACGTCAGCCCCAGCCCCTCAACAAGGCTCCAGGGCCGTTCCTTGGAGACCCAGAGGGCGACCCAGCCTGTCGGCGCCACAGAGGAAACTGATAAGGCTCTGAGGACCCATGAGGATGTGCCACCCCTGTCCCTTGGACTTCTTGGATTTCCAGGGGCAACCAGAGGCCCTGAGGAGCTGGGAGCTGAGGTGCAGGAGAGGAGGAATCTGCTTTGAAGGCTTGGGAGGCAGAAGCCAGAAGGCAAGGGGGGATGCCTATGAGAGAATGGGTAGCCAACCACCCAGGGCTGTCTGGCATAGCCCTAGGGTGACAGGGAGGGGCCAGGCACTTTACAGGTACCCTGCTCACCATCCCCCTGTGACCCTGGTACCATGTCTGAGGTTATGGACAAGGAACCAGGCTCTGTGGCTGTGATACTCATTCAGAGTGGAGCTAGGCCTGGATGTTGAGGCCTCTTTGGCTACTACCAACCCTGTGTGACCTCCCATAGGCCTTCTGCTGAGAGTCAGCCCCGTTGTCATTGCTAACTAGTTAGCTTACACAGACCCACAATTTCCCTAGCATTCCCATTTTAAGGATGGAAAAACTGAGACACGGAGCAGTCAACTAAGTTGCTCACATTTACGCAGCTAGTAAGCATCAGTACTGGAATTTGAACTCGGGGGTCTGAGTTCAAAACGTGCTAAGCCGGTTCAGAGAAGTAGCTGGTTTCTTGCTTTCTGTCTATCTGCATGTGGAGGGCACTCCACTGCTGACGTTTCTGGCTTCTTTGTGAGGTCTCTGTGCCAGCGTCACCAGTGCTCCTGAGTGTTGGTTCCCTCATCCATAAGAAGGAAATGAGCCTAGGCCTTGACAATGCCTCCCCATCCCCACACCCCCCTTTTTTCCTTTTTCCTTTTTTTTTTTTTTTTTTTTTTTAACAAGGGAGAGTCTCCCTCTAGCCCAGGCTGACCTGAAATTCACTATGTAGGCTCAAGTTAGCCTCGAACTCACAGTGATCCTCCTACCTCTGCCTCCTGAGTGCTGGGATTAAACTATGCCTGGTAAAATGTGTAGCCCAGGCTGGCCTCAGACTCCTGATCCTCCTGCCTCTGCCTCTTCAGCAATTTCCTACAGGCATGCACCACCACATCTGGCTTCTCTCTGTCTCTTTGAAATATTTATTTGTTTATTTGCAGAGTGAAAGAGAGGTAGAAGAGAGTCCAAAGAGAGAATGGGAACACCAGGGACTCCAGGCACTGCACACAAACTACAGATGCATGTGCCACTTTGTGTATCTGGCTTTATGTGGGTCCTGGGGAATCAAACCCAGGTCGTTAGGCTTTGCTGGTAAGTGCTTTAACCACTGACCCATCTCTCCAGGCCTCTTGTCTCCTTAGAAATAATCATAATTATATATATATATATATATATATATATATATATATATATATATATACATATATATATATTGAAAAAGAGAAAGCAAGAGAGAGAGAGAGAATAAATGAGTGTGGGTGTGCCAGGGCCTCTTTCAGAAGCAAGCATCACTTTGTGCATCTGGCTTTATGTAGGTACTGGGGAATTGAACCCAGGACATGAGGCTTTGCAAGCATCTTTAACTGTTGAGCCATCTCTCCAGCCCTGTCTTCCTCTCTTTTAAAGGGGAAAAGACTCTTCCTAAGTCCAGTCAAATGCCACAAACCCATCTTCTCCCTGAGTCCTAGACAGGAGGTAAGGAGAAACAATGAAGAAAAGTTTTTTAAATTAATTTTTTCTCAATTTTTATTAACATTTTCCATGATTATAAAAAGTATCCCATGGTAATACCCCCCCCCCCCACTTTCCTCTTTGAAATTCCATTCTCCATCATATCCCCACCCTCTCTCAATCAGTCTCTCTTTTATTTTGATGTCATGGTCATTTCCTCCTCTTATGACGGTCTTGTGTAGGTAGTGTCAGGCACTATCAGGTCATGGATATCCAGGCCATTTTATGTCTGGAAGGAGCACGTTGTAAGGAGTCCTACCCTTCCTTTGGCTCTTACAATCTTTCCATCACCTCTTCTGCATTAGACCCTGAGCCTTGGAAAGTGTGATTGAGATGTTACTCAGTACTCCAGTCACTTCTTTCCAGCACCATGATACCTTCTGAGTCATCCCAAGGTCACTGCCATCTGAAAAGAGAAGATTCTCTACCTAAAGTGAGAGTTGCATTAATATAAGGTATAAATATTAAGAGAAGTGCTTACTGGGCAATTTGATAAGCATAGTATGTACATTTTTCCAGACATCAGCAGATGTTACACCCCTAGGGCTCATGTTTTAAGTTTTCAGTATCAGGGATGTGTTTCCCCCCATGGAGTGGGCCTCCAGTCCAATTGGAGGGCAGTTGGTTTCCACCATGACAGACCTGCCACTATTGTACCCATTGGCTCATTTGGCCTGGCTGCAGTGTCCACTGTGGGGTATCTTCACTGGTGGTATCTCTTTCTCCCATTGAACTACATGTAGAATGGCTTCTTCCAGCTTTCTGTCAGCTGGTCTACATGGAGGAGGTTATCAGCTCAGTTCCAGTGGGATTTCTCAGTGGCCTTGCAGCCCAAGTATGTGGAGTCTTCAGCAATAGGGTCTTACCATCTATTCCTGGTGGGAAACCAATAGCCTTAAAAATAGCCTGCAATATTTTGGGGGCATCAGGGACCTCCCTGGCCAACAACTCACTGGAGGTATCCCATCCTTGGCACTGAAAAACAATCTATGGCTCCTGAGTGTTCCATTGTCTGAAACCGTAGGATTCCATATGATTTATTTGCATCCTCTTAGATTTTTGATTAGCCCTCCTTCCACCTTTCCTTTACTCAAACTCTTCCCCTGACCTCACTTTGGGCCTTTTCACCCCTATTAATCTATTCTTCTACTTACATATATACAGTACCAACATATTAAGTACCCTCCTCCCTTTCTTTCTCTTCCCTTTATATCTCCTTTTTAACTTACTGGCCTCTGCTACTAAGTATTTTCCTTCTCACGCAGAAGCCCAATTATCTGTAGCTAGGATCCACATATGAGGGAGAACATGTGGCGCTTGGCTTTCTGGGCCTGGGTTACCTCACTTAGTATAATCCTTTCCAGATCCACACATTTTCCTGCAAATTTCATAACTTCATTTTTCTTTACTGCCGAGTAGAACTCCATTGTATAAATGTGCCACGTCTTCATTATCCACTCATCGGTTGAGGGACATCTAGGCTGGTTCCATTTCCCAGCTATTATGAATTGAGTGGCAAAAAATATGGTTGAGCACATACTTCTAAGGAAATGAGATGATTCCTTCGGATACATGCCCAGGAGTGCTATAGCTGGGTCATATGGTAGATCAATCTTTAGCTGTCTTAGGAACCTCCACACTGATTTCCACAATGGCTGGACCAGATTGCATTCCCACCAACAGTGTAGAAGTGTTCCTCTTTATCCACATCCCCGCCAGCATTTATGATCATTTGTTTTCATGATGGTAGCCAATCTGACAGGAGTGAGATGGAATCTCAATGTAGTTTTAATCTACATTTCCCTGATGACTAGGGATGTAGAACATTTTTTTAGATGCTTATACGCCATCCATATTTCTTCTTTTGAGAACTCTCTATTTAGCTCCATAGCCCATTTTTTAATTGGCTTGTTTGATTTCTTTTTTTTTTTGATTTCTTATTATTTAACTTTTTGTGTTCTTTGTATACCCTAGATATTAATCCTCTATCAAATATATAGCTGGCAAAGATTTTTTTCCCATTCTGTAGGTTGCCTCTTTGCTTTATTCACAGTGTCCTTTGTAGTACAAAATCTTTGTAATTTCATGAGGTCCCAGTGGTTAATCTGTGGTTTTATTGCCTGAGCAATTGGGGTTATATTCAGAAAGTCTTTGCCAAGACTAATATGTTGAAGGGTTTCCCCTACTTTTTTATCTAGCAATTTCAGAATTTCAGGTGTGATGTTAAGGTCTTTAGTCCATTTGGACTTAATTCTTGTGCATGGAGAGAGAGAAGGATCTATTTTCATCCTTCTACAGATACATATCCAGTTTTCCCAGCACCATTTGCTGAAGAAGCTGTCTTTTCACCAATGAGTATTTTTGGCATTTTTATCAAATATCAGGTGGCTATAGCTACCTGGACTTATATCTGGGTCCTCTATTCTGTTCCATTGATCTACATATCTGCTTTTGTGCCAGTACCATGCTCTTTTTGTTACTATGGCTCTGTAGTATAGGTTAAAATCAGGTATGGTGATACCTCCCGACTTATTTTTGTTGCTTAGCATTATTTTAGATATTTGAGGTTTTTTGTGATTCCAAATGAATTTTTGGATTGTTTTTTCTATTTCCATGAAGAATGCCTTTGGAATTTTGATGGGGATTGCATTAAATGTGTAGATTGCTTTTGCTAAGATTGCCATTTTCATAATATTGATTCTTTCAGTCTAGGAACAAGGGATGTTTTTCCATTTCCTAGTGTCTTCTGCAATTTCTCACTTGAGTGTTTTATAGTTTTCATTGTAGAGATCCTTTACTTCCTTGGTTATGTTTATTCCAAGGTACTTTATTTTCTTTGATGCAATTGTGAATGGGAGTGATTCTCTGATTTCATCCTCTGTGTGTTTGTTGTTAGCATATAGGAAGGCTACTGATTTCTGTGTATTTATTTTGTATCCTGCTACATGGTGGTAGGTGTTTATCAGCTCTAGCAGTTTGCTGGTAGAGTCTTTAGGGTCCTTTATATATAGCATCATGTCATCTGCAAATAATGATAACTTGATTTCTTCCTTTCCAGTTTGTATCCCTTTTATGTGGGTCTCTTGCCTTATTGCTATGGCTAAGACTTCCAGTACTATATTAAATAAAAGTGGGGACAGTGGACACCCTTGTCTTGTTCCTGATTTTAGTGGGAAAGCTTCCAGTTTTTCCCCATTTAGTAATATGTTGGCTGTAGGCTTGTCATAAACAGCCTTTATTATATTGAGATATGTTCTTTCTATTCCCAGTCTCTGTAGGACTTTTTTTTTTTTTTTTCGAGGTAGGGTCTCACTCTAGCCCAGGCTGACCTGGAACTCATTGTGGAGTCTCAGGGTGGCCTTGAACTCATGGCGATCCTCCTACCTCTGCCTCCCTAGGGCTGGGATTAAAGGCATGAGCCACCACACCTGGCTTCTGTAGGACTTTTATCATGAAGGGATGTTGGATTTTGTCAAACGCTTTCTTTGTGTCTAGTGAGATGATCATATGATTTTTGTCCTGCAGTCCATTTATATAATGTGTTACATTTATCAATTTGCATATGTTGAACCATCCCTGCATCCCTGGGAAAAAGCCTACTTAGTCAGGGTGAATGAACTTTCTGATATATCCTTGTATTCTGTTTGCCAATATTTTGTTGAGAATTTTTGCATCTATGTTCATGAGGGAGATTAGTCTGTAATTTTCTTTTTTTGTTCTATCTTTGCCTGGTTTTGGTATCAGGGTGATGCTGGCTTCATAGAAGGAATTTGGTAGAATTCCTTCTTTTTCTATTTTATGGAAAAGCTTAAGAAGCAATGGTGTTAGTTCTTCCCTGAAGGTCTGGTAAAATTCAGCAGTGAATCCATCTAGGCCTGTGCTTTTTTTAGTTGGGAGATTTTTGATAACTGTTCGGATCTCCATGCTTGTTATAGGTCTATTTAAGTGATTAATCTCATCTTGATTGAATTTAGGTAGGTCATATAAATCAAGGAAATTATCCATTTCTTTCATACTTTGTGGAGTATATGTTCTTATAGTATGTCCCTATGATTTTTTAAATTTCCCTGGCATCTGTTGTGTTGTTACCTTTTTCATCTCTAATTTTATTAATTTGTGTCTCTGTTTCTTTTAGTCAGATTTGCTAGGGGTTTATCAATCTTGTTTATCCTTTCAAAGAACCAACTCTTTGGATTGTTTTTTTTCTGTTTATATTTCATTAATTTCTGCCCTAATCTTCATTATTTCTTTCCGTCTACTGATTTTTGGTTTGCCTTGTTCTTCTTTTTCCAAGGCTTTAAGGTGAAGCATTAGGTCGTTTACTTGTGACCTTTTTAATTTCTTAATATAGGCACTTAAAGCTATAAATCTACCTCTTGAGACTGTCTTCATTGTTTTTTTAAATTAAATTTATTTTATTTTTTAAAGATTTCATTTTTATTTATTTATTTATGTTTTGGAGAGAGAGAGAATGGGCACACCAAGACCTCTAGCCACTGCAAATGAACTCCAAATGTATGTGCCACCATGTGCATCTGGCTTATATGAGACCTGGAGAATTGAACCGGGGTTCTTAGGCTTCGCAGGCATGTGCCTTAACTGATAAGCCATCTCTGAAGCCCTAATTTATTTTTTATTTATCTATTTTGAGAGAAAACATTGTGTGTGTGTGTGTGTGTGTGTGTGTGAGTGAGAGAGAGAGAGAGAGACAGAGGCAGATAGAGAGAGAATGGGCATGCCAGGGCATCCAGCTTCTGCAAAGGAATTCCAGACACATGTGCCCCCTTGTGCATCTGGCTCTACGTGGGTCCTGGGAAATTGAACCTGGGTCCTTGGGCTTCACAGGCATGCGCTTTAACCTTGAAGCCATCTCTCCAGCCCAGAAAGGAAGTTCTGTTTCCCTCCCAGGCCTGGCAGACGAGGCTCTAGGAGGTGTGGCGGTCCTGCTGTATGACTGCTTCAGGAGTCCTGTGTGTACCTGGCCGTGCAGAGCATGCGTGATGTCACCAGTTATGTGGGCCAGGACCCTGAACTCCTGGAACCTGTGGTTTTCCTCCTCCTCTTCCTGTGTCTACATTGTGAATATCTTGTCAATATCTGCTCTGTTCCACATGCTGGGTGCTGGGGGTCAGCTGTGAAGTCCACACACAGAATCGTCCCTCCCCTCATTGTCAGCCTCTAATCCTTGGGAAGACAGGCCTTGAGTATATGGTTCCTGAGATAAGTAAGTGACATGTGACCTGGCCCAGGTGAAGGAAGCTCAGAGTGTTTGGGATGGTGACATTGGGGACCTGGTATGTCATCACATGTGAGTACTGAGCACACAGCACTTCTCCAGTGTTGCTGCCTTAGTCTCTCTATCACTGGGGTGCCCCCCGTAGTGTCATCACGTGCTAGTGTTGCTCATCCTAGAGGTAGAGTCCCTTGTCCTTTGTCGCTGCCTAGGATGCTGGGAAGCTGGTCTGTGGGGCGCCAGGGGCAGTTCCCAGCAAAGCTCTCGGGAGTCCTCTGTGCTCTATGGTTAAGCTAGCACAACTTGAAATGCCATGTGGATTCTGGGGACCTTTTGATATGAAGTCAGGGGTTTCCTACCCACAAAGAGGAAGAAGGATGAGGATGCTGGGGCCCTTCCACCATGGTAGAAATCAGGGTCTAGGACTCAAGGATGGCAGCCGGAGGGACCCCACCCCCAGCGTGGACCAGGTACAGAGCTGCATTCTGTCGCTGTTGATGAAGTGAATGGGGACCCTGCTGCCCCTCACGTCAGGGCGACTCCAGCACCCCACAACTTTTCTGAACTGCGTGATGGGAGGAGGCTCCGAGGTGGGAGTGGGCAGCTGGGAATTTTCTCTCCATGGCTCCCCACTGCCTTCAGAAAGTACCATCAGATGCCCACTCCTCTCCCACATGTGAACTTAGAGGGTGCTCATGAGCTGGTCCGACTGTCATCTCCCTTCCAGGATGGAGCCATACCCTGCAGCTCTCTGCTATCTCAGATTTTGGCCTAGAGCATTGACAAGCCACACACACACACACACACACACACACACAGTTTATAAGAGAGAGAGAGAAAGAAAGAGGCGGGGTGAGGGGGAGAGAGAATGGGCACTCCAGATCTTCTAGCCACTGGAAATATAGTCTAGATGCATGTGCTACCTTGTGCATCTGGCTTTACATGGATACTAGGGAATCAAACTTGGGTCCTTAGGCTTTGCAGACAAATGTCTTAACTCCTGAGCCATCTTTCCAGCCCTACACACAATTGTTTTTTTGATTTTTCAAGGTAGGGTCTCTAGCTCAGGTTAACCTGGAATTCACTGTGTAGGGCGGCCTTGAACTCATGGTGATCCTCCTATCTCTGCCTCCTGAGTACTGGGATTAAAGGCGTGTGCCACCTTGTCTGGCTACAGATTTTTTTTTTTCAATGTAGGGTCTCACTTTGGCCCAGGCTGACCTGGCATTTACTATGTAGTCTCAGGGTGGCCTTGAACTCACAGTGATCCTCCTACCTCTGCCTCCCGAGTGCTGGATTAAAGGCATGTGCCACCACACCCAGCTTCCCAGCTACAGATTAAAAAAACAAACAAAAACTGTTTATTGGGCTAGAGAGATCGCTTAGTGGTTAAGGTGCTTGCCTATGAAAACTAAGGACCCATGTTCTACTCTCCAGATCCCACGTAAGCCAGATGCACAAGGCGACACAAATGTATAAGATTGCATATGCGCACAAGGTGTTGCATGTGTCTGGAGTTTGATTGTAGTGGCTGGAGGCCCTGATGTGACAATTCTCTCTCTCTCCCTCTCTCTTTCTCATTCTTTCTCATAAAAAAGGCTAGTCTACTGGGCTTGCCTCAAAAAAAACCCAACTTTTTATTGATAACCTATATATATAGATAAGGTACCCTGACCATAATCCCTTCCTACTATCCTCTTGTTCCCCACACCTCTTCCTCCCTTGACTGAACCCCTTCTTCTTTCTAGCTGGTCCCTCTTCTATTTTTTTTTTTTTTTTGAGGTAGGGTCTTGCTCTAGCTCAGGTGGACCTGAAATTCACTCTAGTCTTAGGATAGCCTTGAACTCACAGAGAGCTTCCTACCACCACCTCCTGAGTGCTGGGGTTAAAGGCATGCACTACTATGTCCAGCCTATATGAGCATACATTTATGTAAATATTTAGAGGACAATTTGGTAGGTACTATGTCCATTTAGTCAAATAACAGTAATAGCTTCCACCTAGGGCTTACAACCTTCCCAGCCATAGGCTTTTAAAAAATATTTTAATTATTTATTTGTAAACAGAGATAGATAGATAGATAGAACAAGAGAAGCCTCTTGCCACTGCAAACAAACTCCAGACACATACATCACTTTGTGCATCTGGCTTTATGTGGGCACTGGAGAATCAAACCCAGGACAGCAGGTTTTGGTAGCATGTGCCTTTAACCGCTGAGCCATCTCCCTTATCCCAGCCATAGACTTATGATTAGGGTTTTGGTACCAGGCATGAATTTTCTTCCATGGAGCCGGCTTCAGATCCAATCAGAGAGCGGCTGGTTTCTCCCATAACAGACATGTGCCATTGTACCAGTTGGCACATTTTGCCTGACTAACCCGTTACTACACATAGGGAAGATAGGCCACAAAGAGTTTCTTTAAAAATCCTTATTTAAAAAAAATTTTTTTTGGTCATTTTAATTTATTTATTCGAGAGCAACAGAGAGAGAAAGAGACAGATGAGGGAGAGAGAGAGAGAGAAAGAGAGAGGGGGGGGAGAGGGAGCACACCAGGGCCTCCAACCACTGCAAATGAACTCCAGACGCGTGCACTCCCTTGTGCATCTGGCTAACGTGGGTCCTGGGGAATTGAGCCTCGAACCGGGGTCCTTAGGCTTCACAGGCAAGCACTTAACTGCTAAGCCATCTCTCCAGCCCCAAAAGACTTATTTTCAAGGAGAGAGAGTGAATGAGAGAAAGAGAGGGAGGGAGGGAAAGAGGGAATGGGCATGCCAGGATCTCTTGCCCTGCAAACAGACTCCAAATGCATGTACCACTTTGTGCATTTGACCTTATGTGGGTACCTGGGCCACCAGCCTTTGCAAACAAGCACTTTTAACTGCTAAGCCATCTCTCCAGCCCTAATTAGGATTAGGGTTGCCATATAAAAATAGGACACCCAGATAAATTTATTTTATATTATTTATTTGACAGACAGAGAGGTAGAGAAAGAGGCAGATGAGAGAGAGAAAATGGACATGCCAGGGCCTCTAGACACTGCAAATTAATTCCAGAAGCATGCGCCACCTTGTGCATTTGGCTTATGTGGGTCCTGGGGAATCAAACCTGAGTCCTTAGGCTTCATAAGCAAGTGCCTTAACCGCTAAGCCATCTCTCCAGCCCTAAATATATTTTACTTTGTGTGTGTATGCATGTTTGTATGACTATGGATGCACGTGTGTACATGTGTGCACATGTGTGTATGTGTGTGTGTAGGGGCCAGAGGATGGTATTGGTGTCTTCCTCTTTTGCTCTCCATATTATTCATTCATTCATTTTCTGGTATGTGAGTGTCTGTGTGTGACATGCATGGCATGGTATGTGTGTATGTGGCACATAGTGTGTGTAATGTAGCCACATCTGGTATGTTTAATCTGTTTTTTTGGTTTTTCGAGGTAGGATCTCACTCTAGCTCAGGCTGACCTGGAATTCACTCTGCATTCTCAGGGTGGCCTCGAACTCACGGCAAATCCTTCTACCTCTGCCTCCCGAGTGCTGGGATTAAAGGAGTGCGCCACCATACCTGGCTTGGTATGCTTAATCTTAACTTTCAACTTGACTGGAATTAATATATATTTTTTAAAAATTTTATTTATTTATTTGAGACAGAGAGAGACAGTGAGTAAGAGGCAGAGAGTGAAAGAATGGGTGAACCAGGGCCTCCTACCACAGTAAAGGAACTCCTGACACATGTGCCACTTTATGCATCTGGCTTTACATGAGCACTGGGGAATCCAACCTGGGCTGTCAGGCTTTGTAAATAAACATCTTCAACCAGAACCCTCTCTCCAGCCCCTTGACTGGATTTAGAATCACCATGGAAACATGCCCCTAGGTGTGTCTGTGAGGGTAGTACAAGAAAGGAGGGAAGATTCACCTGAATGTGGGTGCCATCCCATGGGCTGGGATCCTAGACTGCATGCAAGGAGCAAGCGGGGTGTACGCCAGCATTCGTCTCTCGGCCTCCTGACTAAGAACTGAAGGTGACCAGCTGCCTCATGCTCCACCTCCTCATCTTCCCCGAGACAACGGACTGCTCCCTCAAACTGAACACCAAAGAGAGCCCTTCCTGAACTTTCTTTTCTGGTTTTTCGAGGTAGTCTCACTCTAGTTCGGGCTGACCTGGAATTTACCGTGTAGTCTCAGGGTGGCCTTGAAACTCATGGTGACCCTCCTACCTCTGCCTCCCGAGTGTTGGGATTAAAGACGTGTGCCACCACGCCTGGCCCTTAACTTTCTTTTGTCAGTTATTTTTTTCATACCAATAAGAAAGCTAACCAATCCACTATCTTATACTTTATTTTTATTTATTTATTTGAAAAAGAGAGAGAAAGGGATTGTGGTGGTTTGATTCAGGTGTCCCCCATAAATTTAGGTTCTGAATGCTAGGTTCTCAGATGATGGAGATTTGGGAATTAAGGCCTCCTGGAGGGAGTGTATTGTTGGGGCGGACTTATGGGTATTACAGCAATTTCCCCTTGCCAGTGTTTGGCACCCTGTTCCTGTTGTCCACTTCATGTTGGCCAGGAGGTGATGTCCACTCTCTGTTCATGCCATCATTTTCCCCTGCCATCGTGGAGCTTCCCCTCGAGTCTGTAAGCCAAAAAAACCTTTTTTCCCCCCACAAGCTACTCTTGGTCGGTTATTTTCTGGCAGCAATGCAAACCTGACTGCAACAGGGAGATAGACTTGGCTTGCCAGGATCTCTTGCTTCTGCAGATGAACTCCAGATGCACGTGTCACTTTGTGCATCTGGCTTTAAGTGGGTACTGGGTAATCAGACCTGGGCTGGTAGGCTTTGCAAGCTAGCACCTTTAACCGTTAAGCCATGAGTCATGCCTGAACGCCTCAGGCCCATGGCTTATACTTTTATTTGCTAAATCTGCTAGCTGTAAATGGGTTCAGAGTTTCTTGGGGGGGGGTCACCTCACCCTGTGCTTGACTCTCTGAAGCTGTGGGGCAGACTGAAAAGGCCAAGGAAGGGCTGGCATCTGTGAGTGAATGGCTGAGGTTCAGGGTAGGCAGTATGCAGAGTTGAAAGGCAGTTCATTTGCAGAGGCCAGCAAGATGACCCAGAGAGGGACCCATGGGGTGGTGTCTGCCTACGTGGCCTCACCTACTCCTCACCAGAGTCCCGGAAGGTGAGTGCTGTGGCTAGTGCGTCTTTTGCTCCAGCTTCCTGTCCAAACAGTTCAGAGAAGCAGAATCCATCTGATCCCAGTTCTGAGCTTCTCAACCTCGTGTTCATTTGGCCCTCCCAGTCCAGAGTCTCCTGATGACCTCCGACCCTTGACCCTCTGGCCTGTCCACAAAGTCTTACATGATTGCCTGTGAGTGCTGAGCACACAGACTCTCACAACCCTCTTGCCTTGGCCTGGGGACTTTTTGCCCTGGATCTCCTCCTAAGAGCAGCACTTGGGAGGAGGCTCTGTGTCCAGTCAAGCAGGAGGCCTGGCACTGCCTCCTCCCCAGACTGTCCAGCTTGACACGTACCAGCACAGGTTGCTTCTCCAGTGGCCTGCCACCCGGCAGATGGATGCCCCATCTCCCCAATGGGCTCCCAACGTGACTCTGTGGAGCACGTCAAGTGGGTCACACCTGAGCTTCATCCTGTGACTTGCTGAAGCCCTGCTCTGACTGTGTTAGGTGGGTGTAGTAATTGGAATGGATGACCCCCAATAAATCCAGGAGTTTATTAAAGATTGTTAACTTAGATCTCCAGCCTCCTGGCCGGAGGAGGTGATTCTGTGGGCAGATCCTGGGGTCCAGCCGGAAGGTGTTAACTGGGAACGGATCTGAATTCCTGTCTAAAGATAGGCAGAGTGCTTGAGCTCTGTCTGGGGCTCCTGGAGTGCGCCTGCTTGCGGTGGCTGGTGGCTGCTTTTCTCACTCAGTGGATTGTGCAAAGGGGGCCAGTTTCTTCTGCCATTATGGAACGTTCCCTGGATCTGGAAGCTTCAAATAAATCCTCCCATAAACTGTGTGGTCTGGAGGTTCATCCCAGCAATGTGAAGCTGACTACAACAGTGGCTCACACAAGGGTCCTCATTTAAGTGAAGCTCAAAGAGCTAAGCCTCCTTTGTCAATCCCGGCAAGTGCAGGCAAGTGTATCTGACTACAGGGCTTGAGAGAGATCCCAGCTTTCTCTTGTTTGGGCTCTTGGGTCTAGACTCCTTCCTTCCTACAGTGCCCTGCTCTGACCCAGGCAACCTGGGCTTGTGAGTGGAGCCAGGTGTGGACACCGTATCCTGTTTTTCTTCCTGTCTCCTTTTAGCCTTAATAAAGCTTAGAGCAGGCAGCCCAGTCTCCCCTGCTCACCAGAACCCCTGACACTTAGGGTCCCCCAGAACTTCCAATTTAATTAACCTGTCCCAGCACGTCAGAGCTTCTAAGTGATCCAGAGCAGTATGCAGCGGGGGACAGTCGGCTGAGCTGGGAGAGGTGGGTGAAAAGATAAGGTTCCCTGACATTCCTCTCTATTCAAAGAGACCGAGTGCTGCTTCCAGTGAACTTTCCAGAGGAAGAGCTCTGTTCACCTGCAACAGGACAAGAGGAGTCCTTACCCTCCCTTACCAGAAAATGAAAAAACTTAGATCTTGCCGGGAAACAGAAACTTAGGCCTACTGGAGGACTCTGAAGCCTGTCATGGCGTCCATCTGGTTCCTGAGCCCTTCAGTCCCTGCTTGCCTCACTCAGATTTGGGGCAAGGCCAGCGACACATCCAATACTCCTATCCCCATATCCAAGCACCCATCTGCCGTCCATCCACCCACACATCCACCTATTCACCCATCTACCATCCATCCATCCACCCATCCATCCACTATCCATCCGTCCACCCATCCATCCAATTGTTCACCTAGTCATCCATTCCATCTACCTACCCATCCATTTATCCATAATCCAACCACCCACCCATCCTCTTTTCACCTAATTATCTACCCGATCTTATCTATCTGTCTGTCTGTCTATCTATCTATCTATCTATCTATCTATCTATCTATCCATCCATCCATCCATCCATCCATCCATCCATCCATCCATCCACTCATCCATATGCCTATCTACCCATCTTCCCTTCTCAGAAATCCATCCATCTACTCACACATCCAATTTCTCCTTTATTCATCTATCCATGTATCCATCCATCCCTTTGTCTTCAAGTAAGACTTGTTGAGCCCGTTCCTGTGTAGGGCCATGAACTAGAAGCTGGGTAGAAAATTAGAGTGAACCGATGCCTCCTTTGGAATTCAGTCTGGTGGAGGAAACAGACAGCTGTAAACGTGTTGGTGGAGCTGTGGGAGCTGAGGCACGGGGGTGTGTAGGTAAGAGCAAGGGCCCTTGCGACTGGGCTGGGAGGTGGAGGAAGGGTGACAAACATGTCTGCACCATTAGCCTCTGTTGCAGTCAGGTTCGCATTGCTGGTAGAAATCATCCAACCAAGAGCAGTTTGTGGGAAAAAGAGGTTTATTTTGCCTTACAGGCTCAAGGGGGAAGCTCCGTGATGGCAGGGGAAAACGATGGCATGAGCAGAGAGTGGATATCACCCCCTGGCCAACATAAGGTGGACCATAGCAAACAGGAGAACGTGCCAAACACTGGCATGGGGAAACTGGCTATTACACCCATAAGTCTGCCCCAAACAATACACTGCTTCCAGGAGCTGTTAATTTCCAATTGCCATCATCTGGGGAACCTAGCATCCAGAACACCTAAGTTTATGGGGGACACCTGAATCAAACCACCCTATTCCGCCTCTGGCCCCATAAACTGATAACCATACATGATGTAAAATGCAATCCATTCATCCAACTTTAAAAGTCCCCTTGGTTTTTATCAATTCCAATGATGTTCATACATCCCCATAGTCCAAGGTCTTTTAACTGAGCCATAATACCAAAAAATAACCTCAAAAAACCCATAATGGCACAGAATAAACATTCACACTGCAAAAGATGGCACTGGCATAGCAAACAAATACTCAAGCAATACATGATTTAAACAGGGCAAATGCCAAACTCTGTAGCTTTAAGTCCAACAACTCTAGCCAGTGACAAATCCCCAAGTCCGATAATTCTAACCAGCAACAAGTCTCTGGCATTCCAGTTCCACCCCTCCAGCTACTCACAGTCCTGGAAAACTTCGTCAGGCTGGCAGCTCTCCTTGGCAGCCATCTCGTGGTCCCGGCATCTCCACTGGGTCTCCACTGCAATCCATGGTTCATCCTCATGGCCCCATGGGGTCTCCACACAGGCATCCAGCAAACCTGCCTCATACTGCTCATGGCCATTTCCAAAACACAAGACCACATTGCAAACTCAATGACCCTCTCTTTCCTGCATTTCTTATACTCCACAATACCAGGTAGGGTGCCAATTTCTTAATCCAGGGGGGAATAAAGCAGACTTTGAAAGAATAGGACACTCCTTGAGCACTCAGGCCCCTTCAAAAGAGTCTACATTCCTGGGCTGGAGAGATGGCTTAGCAGTTAAGCACTTGCCTGTGAAGCCTAAGGACCCCGGTTCAAGGCTCCACTCCCCAGACCCACATTAGCCAGATGCACAATGGGGCACATGCATCTGGAGTTCGTTCGCAGTGGCTGGAGGCCCTGGCACGCCCATTCTCTCTCTCTCTCTCTCTCTCTCTCTCTCTCTTTCTCTCTGTTGCTCTCAAATAAATAAGTAAAAATAAAAACAAAAAATATTTTTAAAAAAGGGTCTACATTCTTTCTGTTGTCCCAGAGCAGGTCAGCTAGGCAAAGGTTGTAATCTCTCAATTGCAGCTGAATGGGCAGCAGTTTAGGCCCAAAGATTTCATTTCTTTCTGTGCCATATCCCCCTGCTCACACCAGTTCATTTCTACACAAAGCAACCCTGCACAACTTCTCAGGACACGGGCATAACAGCAAGCTTTTAACACAACTTGCCTCTAGCCCAGTCTAAGCAAAGCTCTTTCTCATCCTCATAAGCCAAACCTCACAGTCCATAGTTCTTACTGCATTCAGGTCTTTCACCTCTGACCAGAATAGTCCATCAAAGTGTACTTACAGCACTGCAAGGAGTTTCTTAGGCCAAGGTTTCAAATCCTTCCACAGTCCTCCTGAAAATCGGCTCCAAAAGCTCAAAGCCACACAGTCAGGTGTCTAGCAGTAATCCCAATCCTTGGTACCACTTTACTGTTGCAGTCAGGGTCACATTGCTGGTAGAAACCACCCAACCAAGAGCAGCTTCTGAAGACCCATAAGCCTGCCCCCAACAATACATTGCCTCCAGAAGGTGTTGATTTCCAGTCTCCATTAACTGGGGAACCTAGCATTCAGATCACCTAAGTTTATGGGGGACACCTGAATCAAACTGCCACAGCCTCTCAATTGTCCTTTGGGTCTCAGTATAAATGCCACCTTCTTGGGGAAGTCCACACCTATCCCCCAGGCTGCTTCCATGGTTTAATTGCGTCCCGAATTTCTTCCTGGCACTTGTGGGTGAATGGTGGCTGTTTCTGCCTATCTCCCCGCCAGTGGTCATGTCTGGGTCTTGTTCATAGCTCTGAAGGCACCACACCCAGTATTTTGTGTGCTTTTCTTTTCTTTTCTTTTTTTTAAGATTTCTAAAATTTTATTTATTTATTTTCAAGCAGAGAAAGAGAGGGAGGGATAGAGGGAGAGAGAGAGAGAGAGGGAGAGAGAGGGAGAGAGAGAAGAGGCAGACAGACAGAATGGGCATGCCAGGGCATCCAGCCACTGCAAACAAACTTCAGATGCATGTGCCACCTTGTGCATCTGGCTTACATGGGTCCTGGAGAATTAAACCTGGGTCCTTTGGCTTCACAGGCAAACCCCTTAATAGCTAAGCCATTTCCCCAGCCCTTGTGTGCTTTTCTTAAAAAAAATTATTTTTTGAGGTATGGTCTCGCTCTGGTCCAGGCTGACTTGGAATTCACTATGTAGTCTCTGGGTGGCCTCAAACTCTTGGCAATCCTTCTACTTCTGCCTCCCTAGTGCTGGGATTAAAGGCATGTGCTACCATGCCCAGCTAAAATTTTTTTTACATTAAAAATATTTTATTTATTTATTTACTTGAAATAGAGAGGGAAGGAGAAAGAGAGAGAGAGAGAGAGAGAGAGAAGAAAAGGAAGATAGAGCAAGAATGGGTACACTAAAAATAAAAATAAAAAATATTTTTATTTTATTTATTTATTTGTAAGCAGAAAGAGATAGGAGAAAAGAGACTTAATGGGCACATCAGGGCCTCCAGCCACTGCAAACAAATTCCAGATGCATGTACCACTTTGTGCATCTGGCTTTATGTGGGTCCTGGGGAATTGAACCTGGGGCATTAAGTTTTCCAGGCAAGTGTTTTAACTGTTGAGCCATTTCCCCAGCCCTCATGGGTTTGCCAATGCTGTTGTTCTACTTTACAGTTTCCAACCCAGTTGCTGGATTCCATGCAGGGCATGTCCCAAGGAGGCTCCAGCGCATACCCTTGGCAAGTTTCACGAGGGATCCTTGCTCACATCCCATAGAGGGGCCCCTGGCTTCCTTTTTGCTAGTAATTCTGCCTTTCTTCTTCTTTGTTAGCATGTGTGTGTATGGTTTGTATGTGTGTCTGGTGTGTCTGTGTGCATGTGGGTACACATGTATGTGTGAATGTGCACATGCATGTTGGAGGCTGGGGTCAGTGTCAGGTTTCTTCCTCAGTCACTCTCCATTTGACTTTGCTTTGAAGACCCGTCTTCCACTGAACCTTGAGCTCACCAACTTGGCTAGATGAGCTAGCCAGCAAGCCCCAGGGATCCCTCTGTCTCCAGCTCCCCAGTGTTGGGACCACAGCTGTAGGGAGCCAATGCAGACGCCATTACAAAATGGCGCTGGCTTCCTGCCAGTCTTTAAGTAAACAACTCCACTGCAGGGGGCTAATGCAGACGCCATTACAAAATGGCGCTAGCTTCCTGCCAGTCTTGAGGTAAACAATTCCTTATTTGGGCAGCACCTTGTCCTGAGCCTATCCCGTGGCTCCTGTTTGGGTGGGTGAGCCTATGGCAGCCAATCAGCAGGCGCCCCATAGTCTTCTGCCCTATAAAAGCAGCTACACTCCTGCACCCCTTGCCCCTCGCCATCAGCTTTCCTGTTAACCAAGAGGCTCTCCAATAAAGTGTGATCAAGAAGGATCTTCGTTTGCTGGTCGTTCTTCTCCTGCTGGTCAGGGGGTTCGCCGCACACAGCTACCATGCTCTGGATTTCACATGGCTTCTGGGGATCCAAACTCAGGTCCTCATGCTTGTGTGGCAAGCACTTTACCTCTGAGCTGAACATCTCCCCAGCCTGCTCCTTCACTTGTCTATCCATGCTTTCAAAACATTATTGATTTGAGTGAGAGAAAGAAAGAGGCCGAGAAACAGAGGGGGCAGGGAGGGGAGAGAGGGAGAGAGAGAGAGTGCACCAGGGCCTCCAGCTGCTGCAAACGAACTCCAGATGCATACACCTCCTTGTGCATCTGTCTTACGTGTGTCCTGGGGAATCGAACCTGGGTCCTTTGGCTTTGCAGGCAAATACTTTAACCACTATGCCAGGGCCTCTTGCCAATGTAGATGAACCCCCAGACACATGGCTCACTTTGTGCATCTGGTTTTATTGGGGAATTGAACCCAGGCCAGCAGGCTTTGCAAGCAAGCACCTATAACCACTGAGCAATCTCCCCCAGCACCCTAACCGTCCTCTGGAAACCTCAGTGATTAAGACTCCAAGAGGTTAAGTCTCATGGCCGAGGCTCGGGGCTCCCTACGTGCTCCCATTGCAGCCTGTGCTCAGCGAATGGGCCATCGGTGCTCTCCCACTTTCCTGTCCTTCCACACCTCTGGTTAGTGACTTGAGATGTGAAATGGTGCATGTCCCCTGAGACTGAAGCACACGCCAACTTCCCTGTGGCTTGCCTGAGAAGGCCACCTGCTCTGGATGGAGCCACAAGCTCCTGGAGAGTCCTGATTGGGTCCCTGAGTGGAGTAGAGCAGTAACAGAGATCAACTTCTGCTGTGCTGAGCTCTGAGACAGGGAGGCTCTTGGTCCCTGCAGCGGAGGTCAGCCTAGTTTGGCTAACTTCTCCTCTCCCACCCCTGCGTGAAAGGCGCGTGGTGGCGCACGCCTTTAATCCCAGCACTGGGGAGGCAGAGGTAGGAGGATCGCCATGAGTTCAAGGCCATCCTGAGACTACATAGTGAATTCCAGGTCAGGCGAGACTAGAGCAAGACCCTACCTTGGAAAGCAAGGGGAAAAAAAAAGCTGGGCGAATGTTGCCTGCCTTCTGCCCCAGGGGGATCCCCGTAAATGCCCTGCTGCTTCTCGGAATGGCCTGAGCGGTGCCGACCCGTGCATCTGCATGGGATAGTCACTTCACAGACACCCACGGCCGGACCTTGGCCGGGCCTGAGCTCTGGGCTGGCACAGGGTATCAGGGCCTTTCTGAATGTGGCAGAGACATAGGGAACCTGGGCACAGCTGGGGTCCTCCTGTGGGCACCCTGTGTAGCCAAGCTCTGCCACAAAAACCCAGCTGCCACTGGCAGGGTGGAAGGACATCTGTGTCTTGTAGCTCAGGCGTTTCTGCCAGCTCAGAGACCGGGCGACATCTTGGACCAGCAGAGGGCTGGCTGGCTGCAGCTTGGCATGTGACGGGTGCCGGGGCCTCCCAGCCCTTCTACTTTCCCCCACCCTGCCTGCCTCTGTCTCAGGTCCCTCCTCCAGCTGGAATCCCTTTCCTGCCCACCCACCTGGTGTACGCTGGCTGGGTGGAGCCCACCTCTGCACACATCCCCACCCCTCTTGCAGGGCTTTTGGGGGAAATCGCCCATCTCTCTTCCCCTACTGTCCTCGGCCACTTTATCTTGTTTATGGCTTCGAAGCAAGGGTGTATTATGTAGCCCAGGCTGGCCTTGAACTTTTGGCAATTCTCCAAAGTGCTAGGAGTGAACAACCCTGCCTGGCTTAACTATTTTTTCTCCCTCTTTCTTTCTCCTCTTCCTCTTTCCTTTTTGCCATACAGGGGATTAGACCTTGGACCTCACCCATGCCAGGCTATATCCCCATCACGTTCTGTCTCTCAGACATGACTCTGGTGACTTGATTGAGCTTGTCCTAGGAGATTGTAGTCCTCAAGGTCAGGGACAGTGCCAGTCCCTGGCTTAGCACAAGATGGCTGTTCTCTTGACCATGTGTGGGAACAATGGATGCCAACTCTGTTTTGTGAAACGTCACCTGTTCATCTGCACCTGCTCTGTCCTGAACCTGTCACGTGCTTGCTCCTCAGAGGCCACTAGGAGCTCATGCGTTCATCATATCCACTTAGGGAGCCACTGTCATTGTCGTCCCTGACTTGGCTGAGGTTGTCCCTCAGAGAGCAGAGACTCAAATGAGGCCCAGGTGCAGATGGCTGGTTGGAGGTCAGGATGGAGAAGGAAGGGAAGCCTTGTGCAAGCAGGCAGTAGGAAGGGTGGTCATCACTGAGGTCAGCTGGGGAGCCAACCCTGACAGGAGACCCTTGAGGGGCCCTTGGAGGGTAGCCTAGCATCAAGACTCCCGTGGCTGGAGGGTGGTGTGGGTCAAGCCCCATCCTGAAGGCTTTTGGAGAGGGCTCTACAGTCTCCCTCCTTGCTGCCTTAGGAGTACAGGAAACAAATTGAAAAACACTGGGCACTGGGGTTAAGGCATCTGCCTGGGTCTGTCCCTTGCTTTGAATGCTCCTGGAGGTAGACATGAGGCATGTGAAACATCCAACTCAGCTTCGATTTTACCGAGAAGTAAACTGAGCCTAGAGAGGCTGGTCAAGGGCTGGGGGTATAGTTGAGTGTCACAGGGCTTGCCTAGCATTGGGAGGGTCATGGCTTCCATCCTTCACAAAGAAAAAATAAACAGGGACACGTGGGCCAGCGCTTTGAACATTTCTGTGCCTCTGTGAACATGCAAGTACTCTGAAGACTAGGAAATTAATTTGTTATTTTTTTTTTTTCAAACAGTGCCTCTCTGCCCCACCTGGGGCAAATTAAGAAAATAGGAAGTCCCCCTCCTGATAGATCTTTGGGTTCTCATAAGCCCCAAGGCTGCAGTTGCAGATCAAGGGGTCAGGTGGGACCTGGTCATGTCCTGGCATGGCGTGGTCCACTCTAGGACCCTGTCTGTCCCTGTGAATGGGGTCGTTTCTATAAATGGGGAGGGATAGCTTTTACCTCACAGGGCTGTTGAGGGGGGCTGCAGGAGGCAGGAGGCAGGTGTTGCTAGCTGGACAGGGAGCTTTTGTTGGTAGTGGGTCCTTTTTTTTATTTCAAATATTCTATTTATTTATTTAAGAGAGAGAGAGAATGGATGCACCAGGTCCTTAAGCCACTGCAAACGAACTTCAGATGCATGTGCCACCTTGTGCATCTGGCTTATGTGGGTCCTGGGCAATCACACCTGGCTCCTTAGGCTTTACAGTAAGTGCCATAACCGCTAAAACATCTCTCCAACCTGATAGTGGAACTTTATGGGGACATGAGTGAATAGTTGGAAGTCCAGTCCCCAAGGCTGCAATGCTGAATGTGGAGAGAACAGACTCACCCCAGGGTTTCTGGACCTTCTTGGCTCACTCTCCCGGGTCCTACAGAGCATGCGCACACTGTCTCATTACAGATGAAGAGTAAGGTGGGCTACTAGGTCACCCTGCTAGGCGTGGTCTGCTTGTCCTTGGCTGTCACATGGTACACATGACCAGGAGCTCCATAGTGAGGACTCAGTCCCCAATGTGGTTCCTGGGACACAGCAGGTAGTAGATGAAGCTGCATGTCATTGGGGTTAGGGGTCAGGTGGAGAAGGGAAAGCCAGGGGCCATCCAGTTCCCTTGGGGGTGCTGGGGAGCCGTTTCAGCAGCTGCTGGACCAAATCTCTAAGGCTTCCCTGGCTCCCACCTGCCCTGACTCAGCCACAGCCCACCATCACCCCCCAGAGAACCAGCAGAGGGACTGTTTCTATTAGCACACCTGCTGTTTGAGCGGGACCCGGGCTAGGGGGTCCCGCCCAGCTCGTGCCCCTTCTTCCCAATGCAAGAGTCCTGGGCAGTTTTGAGAACCCCTTGGGCGGCACCACCTCTTCCCTGTCTAGGGAGTGGGATTTGAAATAGGAATGCTGCTGCCGCCCAATTTTCATTAATTGGATCTAAGAGGGTTTCTATTTTCTCCCTGCGTACTGATTGATCCAGGCGAGGTAAACAGCACCGTCAAAAATGAGGGGAGGGGGTGCTGCTGAGGGAGATGGGGTAACTAATGTTACTTGACATTTACTCAGAGAGAGCGGGGAGGGAGGAGGTGACTCACACCCAGCCTCTGCCCACAGGTTCCGCAGAAGCTCTCGAAGGCAGGCAGGCGGGAGGCCTCGGAAGAAGAGCCTCATTCACCAGAACTCACAGGCTTCAGGGAGCCCTGGGGGTTCTTTACTCTCAGAGGGGGGTCTGTGGGTCCTTAAATGGCCATACATTTATTTAGCATTGGAAGTGGGACCCTTCCCACTTCCAGGCAAGACAGCTCTTTCATTTGTAAGAGAGATGCCCTTTCTCTGTCTGTCTCTCTCTCTGTCTCTCTCTCTCTCTCTCTCACACACACACATTCTCTCTTTCTCAGACCACTTTGTGGGTAAGGGGCTCTGCGGGTGGGCAGGTGGGAGAGATGTGGTCCTTTGTGTCTCTCTCTTTCTCCTTTCTCTGCCCAAAAGCTCTTCTCAACAATCTCGGCTCTTGGCTAGTTTAGTTTCCCAACTTAAGGTTTTACCCATTGGAGTTTGCAGGATGGCCTGGGGGAGGTGACAAGGCCTTGCTTTCTGTGTCAGGTGGACAGGGACAGCAGAGAAGCGCTGGCCTCACTGCGATCCCAACTGTAACCCCCAGCAAGTGTGCACTGATCACCCGTCAACAATTAAGTGGGCCAGAGGCTTCAGCGGGGGGTAGGGGGGGATAGCCTCGTTAGCATGAGCTCTTTGCCCACCGTGCTCCTCCCATGGCCTCCCGCTCCTCCCTGCTCCCTGGAGGTGAAGGCACAGCACCCCAAGGTCTGCTATTCTGCAGCTCACCTGCTCTTAGCTGACCGTCCTGAGCTCCCTGGAAACCTTTCCAGCCATCCTCTGCCTAGGAGACTCCACCTTCCTTTAGGGACCGGTGGCCTGGATATTTGTTTTTCTTTTTGGGATCCAATACTAAGCCTAGTCTCCCTGTTTGCCCCTCCCCCAGCTTTCCATCAAGGCTGAGCTGCCACTCTTGCAGGCTGAAGCACCAGAGCCTGGCCTCTAGAGATGCTCCATCCAGCTGGCCAACCTGCTCAGCATCGCAGACCCACCCATGCTCTCCCTGCTGCTGCCCCTGCCAAGGTCCCAGGGACCTCAGTCTCTGCTGTGTCCACTCCCCACTCAACAGCTGGGGGGACATGTCCCTTTCCACGGCTCCCAGCTTGTAGGTTGCAGTGAAGTCGGCTGTCCTCTAACTAGCTGCCTGTGAATGCGGTGCCCGCTGCATCTCTGACTGGCGTTGGGAATGCGCTGTCCTTCCCTCTCAGGTTCCTTGGTCTCACAGTGATGGTCTGGGGTGTGGATTCCTTTATCTCCCTGAATTAGGACTTTCTGGGTATCTTGGACCCATAGTTTAGTGTCTTCCATCTGTTCTGGAGAATCATCGGCTGCCACTCCCTCCTCCCCCAGGCTCTCTCTCTCTCTCTCAAGTCCCAAGGACAGAACCTAGGGCCTCATTGTGGAGGTTTCAATGTCAAATGGCCCCACAGCCTCAGGTTTGTGATTAAGCTTCCTTCTTAGTGCCCAGCTGGTGGAGCCTTTGGGAGGTACAGCCTTGCTGGAGGAGGTGTGTCAGTGGAGCTGGCCTTGAGGTTGGTTAGTCCAGCCCACTGGGTGCTGTGATGCCCCGGCTGCCTGCTCTGCCATGCTTCCTCCACCACTTGAAACTTCTCCTCCAAACTAGTAAGTCTACAATACGCCCTTTCCTCCCTTAAGCTGTTTCTGGCGGTGATGGTGGTGTGTGGGTGGGGAGGGTTATGCCAACAATGAGAAAGTAACTGCTATTCTCATGCATGTTGGGCAAATGGTCTGCCACTGACCTATACCTCCAGCCTCATTTTCTTCATTAAATTTTTTTTGTTCATTTTTATTTATTTGAGAGAGAGAGAGAAAGAGGCAGATAAGGAGAGAGAGAGAATGGGTGTGCCAGGGCTTCCAGCCACTGCAAACAAACTCCAGATGCATGCGCCCCCTTGTGCATCTAACGTGGGTCCTGGGGAATCGAGCTTTGAACCAGGGTCCTTAGGCTTCACAGGCAAGCATTTAATGGCTAAACCATCTCTCCAGCCCTCCATTTTTTATTATTTGAGAGAGAGAGAAAGAGAAAAGCAGATATAGAGAATGGGTGCACCAGGGCCTCCAGCCCCTGAAAATGAACTCCAGACGCATGTGCCACCTTGTGCATCTGGCTTACATGGGTCCTGGGGTGTTGAACCTGGGTCCTTTGGCTTTGCAGGCAAGCACCCCAATCACTAAGCCATTTCTCCAGCCCATTTTCTCCATTTTTATGCCTCTTTACAATGCATTTAGGATTTTTTGTAATTCTGTGTGTGAGGGTGTGGGGTATGCACATGCCACGGCCCACTTGTGGAAACCAGACTGTGACTTCAGGTGTAGGTCCTCTGTGTTCCCCTTGGTGGAGGCAGAATCTTCTGTTGTTTGCCAGGCTGGCTGTCCCATGAGCTTTGGGATTTTCCTGTATCTGTATCCCATCTCCCAACTTGCTGGAGCTGTGCTGGGATCACAGACATGCTACCAAATTTGGCTTTACATGGGTCCAAGGAGATCTAAAATCAGCTTGACAGGCTTGTGCAGGCCTGGGTATGTTCTTTTGACCTATCTTCTTTTAACCTAATTCTTTCTTTGGCTGAATTGAATCCATTCTCAAATCCATCCTTTGAATATCTTTTAATCTTCTATTATTTTCATCCTGTCTTACTCAGAGAGAGGAGGGAGGGAGCTGAGTCACACTGAGCCTCAGCCCACAGATTGTGCAGAAGCAAGAGGCAAGCAGGAGGGCTCCAAAAAGTTTTACCCCCCCCACCCCATAACTAATTTTTCAGGCTTCAGTGAGACCTGGGGATTCCTCACTCCTGGGAGGGTCTCTGTACCCCCTTAAATGGCTATGTGTTTAGCTCTGGAGGTGAGACCCCTGAACATAGAGGGGTCATATGCAAAGATGTAAGCCAACTGTTCTGCAGGGAGTGGAAAATAAAGTGTTAGTTTAAAAATTAGAAACCTAGCGGGGCATGGTGGTGCACGCCTTCAATCCCAGCACTCGGGAGGCAGAGGTAGGAGGATAGCTATGACTTCAAGGTCACCCTGAGACTACATAGTGAATTCCAGGTCAGCCTAAGCTAGAGTGAGACCCTGCCCCGAAAAAAAAAAAAAAAAAGAAAGAAAGAAAAAAAAAAAAACTTGGGGCTGGGAAAATGGCTCAGCAGTTAAAGGGTTCTGCTTGCAAAGCCTGTTGGCTCAGGTTCAATTCTACAGTACCCAGGTAAAGCCAGATGCACAAAGTGGCACATGCATCTGGAATTTGTTTGTAGCAGCTTTTTTTTTTAATGCTGTGTGTGAGGTGTGGGTATGCACATGCCCTGGAGTGCCCATTTCTCTTTCTCTCTCTGCTGATAAATAAATATATCACTTAAAAAATAGAAACCAAAGTAAGTGTGCATGGTAGCATCACTGATGTGTCAAGTTTAAGGGCTGGAGAGATGGCTTAGCGGTTAAGCGCTGGTCTGTGAAGCCTAAGGACCCCGGTTCGAGGCTCGGTTCCCCAGGTCCCACGTTAGCCAGATGCACAAGGGGGCGCACGCGTCTGGAGTTCGTTTGCAGAGGCTGGAAGCCCTGGCGCGCCCATTCTCGCTCTCTCCCTCTATCTGTCTTTCTCTCTGTGTCTGTCGCTCTCAAATAAATAAATAAAAATTAAAAAAAAAAGAATAAAAACTTCATGTGTGTGTGTGTGCATGCACGTGCACACTTCTGGGGCTCAAACTCAGCCAAAGTACTCTACCACCGAACTAATCCCCAGCCCTCCAAATCTTTGAGTCTAAATTTCTTTTTCTTTCCTGTCTTGGATTTTTTTAAAGAAAATATTTTTATTTATTTATTTGCAAGCAGTCCAGCCACTGCAAACAAACTCCAGCTGCATGGACCACTGCATCTGACTTTATGTGGGTACCAGGGAATCAAACTAGGGTTATTAGGCCTTGCAGGCAAGTGCCTTAACTGCTAAACCATCTCTCCAGCCCATTGTTTGGACTTTTTGAAGTAGAGTCTCACCCTAGTCCAGGCTGATTCTATTGCTCCAGGCTGGTTTCAAACTCACAGTGATCCTCCTACCTCAGCCCCTCGAGGGCTGGGATTAAAGATGTGTGCCACCGCATCAGGCTTAAATTTCAATTGTCATGCTCACTTCTAGTGTAACTATTTTGTTCTATTATGAATTTTTTATGTTGCTTTTGTAAAAATATAATTTTATTTGTTTTATTTGCCAGGAGAGAGAGAGAGAGAGAGAGAGAGAGAGAGAGAGAGGGAGGGAGGGGGGGAGAGAAATGGGTGTTCCAGGGCAAATAAATTCCAGATGCATGTGTCACTTTGTGCACCTGATTTTACATGGGTCCTGGGGAATTAAACCCAGGCCAATGCAGGCTGGTAGGCTTTGCAAGCAAGCACTTTTAATCGCTGAGTCATCTCCCTAGCCCTATGTTGCCTTCTATTTTTAATTTTATTTATTCATTTGTAAGGAGAGAGAGAGAGAGAGAAAGGGCACACCAGGGCTGTCTGCCACTGCAAATGAGCTCCAGATGCATGTACCACCTTGAGCATCTGCCTTTACATGCGTACTGGGGAACTGAACACAGGCTGTCAGGCTTTGCAGTCTAGCACCTTTCGCTGTGAGCCATCTCTCTAGCCCCCCATGTTCCTTTGTAGTGATTTTTATTTTTGTTTTTGAGACACTATATATAGTTCAGGTTGACCTTGAACTCATGACCCTCCTGCTTCAGTCTGAGTGCTGGGATGACAGGTGTGAGCCATTACACTTGGCTCCCTTTTGTGGTACTCTGTTCATGTATGATAGTATGATAGTTCAAGCTTGCCCTTTTTAAAAATATATGTTTTTAGTAACAAAAACAGCGTGGTACTGGAACAAAACCAGACATGTAGATCAATGGAACAGAATAGTGGACCCAGATGTAAGTCCAGGTAGCTATAGCCACTGATATTCAATAAAAATGCCAAAAATCCTCACTGGAGAAAAGACAGCCTCTTCAGCAAATGGTGTTGGGAAAACTGGATATATATCTGTAGAAGGATGAAAATAGAGTCTTCTCTCTCTCCATGCACAAGAATTAAGTCCAAATGGATTAAAGACCTTAACATCAGACCTGAAACTCTGAAATTGCTAGAGGAAAAAGTAGGGGAAACCCTTCAACATATTGGTCTTGGCAAAGACTTTCTGAATACAATCCCAATTGCTCAGGCAATAAAACCACAGATTAATCACTGGGACCCCATGAAATTACAAAGATTTTGCACTGCAAAGGACACAGTGAAAAAAGCAAAGAGGCAACCTACAGAATGGGAAAAAATCTTCTCCAGCTATACATCTGATAGAGGATTAATATCTAGGATATACAAAGAACTCAAAAAGTTAAATAATAAGGAATCAAATAAGCCAATCAAAAAATGGGCTATGGAGCTAAATAGAGCATTCTCAAAGGAAGAAATACAAATGGCATATAAGCATCTAAAAAAATGTTCTACGTCCCTAGTCATCAGGGAAATACAGATTAAAACTAAATTGAGATTCCATCTCACTCCTGTCAGATTGGCTACCATCGTGAAAACAAATGATCATAAATGTTGGCAGGGATGTGGAAAAAGAGGAACCCTTCTACACTGCTGGTGGGAATGCAATCTGGTCCAGCCATTGTGGAAATCAGTGTGGAGGTTCCTGAAACAGCTAAAGATTGATCTACCATATGACCCAGCTATAGCACTCCTAGGCATATATCCTAAGGACTCATCTCATTTCCTTAGAAGTACCTGCTCAACCATGTTTATTGCTGCTCCATTTATAATAGCTGGGAAATGGAACCAGCCTAGATGTCCCTCAACTGGTGAGTGGATAATGAAGATGTGGCACATTTATACAATGGAGTTCTACTTGGCAGTAAAGAAAAATGAAGTTATGAAATTTGCAGAAAAATGGATGGACCTGGAAAGTATTATACTAAGTCAGGTAACCCAGGCCCAGAAAGCCAAGCGCCACATGTTCTCTCTCATATGTGGATCCTAGCTACAGATGATTGGGCTTCTGCGTGAGAAGGAAAATACTTAGTAGCAGAGGCCAGTAAGTTAAAAAGGAGATGTAAAGGGAAGAGAAAGGAAGGGAGGAGGGTACTTAATAGGTTGGTACTGCATATATGTAAGTAGAATGGTTGAGATGGGGAGGTAATATGATGAAGAATGGAATTTCAAAGGGGAAAGTGGGGGGGGGAGGGTATTACCATGGGATATTTTTTATAATCATGGAAAATGTTAATAAAAATTGTGAAAAGATAAAAAATTTTAAAAAATATATGTTTTATTTTTATTTATTAGAGACAGACAGAGGGAGGGAGAGAGAGAGACTGAGAGAGAGAGAATGGCCATGTCAGGGCCTCTAGCCATTGCAAACGAACTCCAGACACATGTGCCACCTTGTGCATCTTGCTTATGTGGGACCTGGAGAGTTGAACCTGGGTCCTTAGACTTCACAGGCAAGTGCCTTAACTGCTAAGCCATATCTCCATCAATTTCCCCTTTAAAAAATATTTTGTAATTAACAGTGCGTGGTGGCACACGCCTTTAATCCCAGCACTTAGGAGGCAAAGGTAGGAGGATCACTGTGAGTTTGAAGCCATCCTGAGACTACAGAGTGAAGTCCAGGTCATCCTGAGCTAGAGTGAAACCTTATCTCAAAAAACCAAAAATAAAAAAATAAAAATATTTATTTGCAAGCAGAGAGACAGAGAGAGAATGGGCATGGCAGGGCCTCCAGCCACTGCAAACAAACTCCAGATGTATGCACCACTTTGTGCATCTGGCTTTATGTGGGTCCTGGGGAATTGAACCCAGACCATTAGGATTTGTAGGCAAGCACCTTAACAGCTGAGCCATCTCTCCAGATCCCCTCACCCCTTTTAAATGTCTATTTGCAAGGAGAGAGAGAGAATGAGAATGGATACCCTAGGGCTTCTAGCTACTGCAAACTAACTCCAGATGCATGCACCACTTTGTGCATCTGGCTTTACATGGGTACTGGAGAATTGAACCCTGGTTGTTAGACTTTGCAGACAAGTACCTTAACCACTGAGCCATCTCTCCAGTCCATCCTTCCTATTTTTTTTTTTTTCAATGTAGGGTCTCATTCTATCCCAGGCTGACCTGGAATTCATTATGTCGTCTCAGGGTGGCCTCCAAGTCATAGTGATCCTCCTACCTCTGCCTCCCAGTGCTGGGATTAAAGGCCTGCATCATCATGCCCAGATTATCCTTTTTTTTTTTTTTTTTTATAGGAAATAGTAAACAGTTGTTTCACAGTCTGTTTGCTAATTCCAGCATCTGAAACTTTGTTGCTGTGGGTTTTATTACTGCCGTTTCTCTTGGTGTCTGTTTTCTGGTGTACCTGGTGTTCTGTGGGTGGAGGGTCCTGTGGGCTGGGCGAGTGTTTTGTGGGCGGGGCTGGCTACAAGGACAATGTAAGGCGTGGGATGAATTTACCCTTCTCCAGGAAAGCCATTGTTTGCTTTGAAGGCACACTTACATTTTTCTACCCTTTGCCCAAACCTGAGGCTTCCTTGCACACCCGTGTCACGCAAACCCAAAGATTCCTGGCACACCCGTGTCATGCACACTCAGGCTGCAAACTGTCAGTCGGGGCGAGCGCTGGGAGAGTCGCCTGCTCCGCGCCCTCCCTCACACGTCCCCAGGCCTGGCTGTCCAGGGCTCTTGTTTCTGTCCACTTCTTCACAAGTGGCAGACTGAAGGGCCTCGGGCTTAGAGACACTCTTGAGGCTGAAACGGTCTCCGTGTGTCGTTCCTGCTTTGCTCTGGAAATTTCTTACTCCTAGAAGCCCTTAATACCTTTGAAAATGTATTTCTGTATGAAGTATAGATATTTCAACTTTTGTGTGTATGCATAGGGCTGGTATGCGTGTGGTCATGCACGCGCGTGTGAAGACCAGAGATTAAGCTGGAAGCCTTCCTCAGTCACTATCCATCCACCTTATTCTTTGAGATAGGGACTTGTAGTGAACCCAGAGCTCACCTATTTGCTTAGACTAGCTAGCCAGCCAGCCGCAGGGATCTACCTATCTCTACCCCTCTCCCAGCGGGGGGATTTTAGGCACGTGCCACCATGCCCAGCACCTTCACGTGGGTTCTTGGGATAAGAGCTCAGTCCTCATGCTAGTGTAGTAAACACTTTACACTATTGAGCCGCTCTCCAGCCTAACTTAAAAAATTTTTATTTTTTATTTATTTGAAAGACAGAGGGAGGGAGAGAGACTGAGAAAGAGGCAGATAAAGTGAAAAGGGGATGGGCTCACCAGGGCCTCTAGCTGCTGCAAACGAACTCCAGGTGCATGCGCCACCTTGGTATCTGGCTTACGTGGGTCCTGGGGAACTGAATACAGATAGGTCCTTTGGCTTTGCAGGCAAGCCTTAACCACTAAGCTATCTTTCCAGCCCCCTTTTCTTCTTTTTTTTTCAATATTTTTTATTAACAACTTCCATGACTATAAAAAATATCCCATGGTAATACCCTCCCTCCCCCCACTTTACCCTTTGAAACTCCATCATATCCCCTCCCCAGCTCAATCAGTCTCTCTTTTATTTTGATGTCATGATCTTTTCCTCTTATTATGATGGTCTTGTGTAGGTAGTGTCAGGCACTGTGAAGTCATGGATGTCCAGGCCATTTTGTGTCTGGGGGGAGCACGTTGTAAGGAGTCCTACCCTTCCTTTGGCTCTTACATTTTTTCCGCCACCTCTTCTGCAATAGACCCTGAGCCTTGGAAGGTATGATAGAGATATTGCAGTGCTGAGCACTCCTCTGTCACTTCTTCTCAGTACCATGATGCCTTCTGAGTCATCCCAAGGTCACTGCCATCTGAAAAGAGAAGATTCTCTACCAAAAGTGAGAGTAGCATTAATATAAGGGTATGAACATTAAGAGAAGTGCTTACTGGGCAGTTTGATGAGCATAGTATATACATTTATCCAGAGAGCAGTAGATGTTACCCCCCTAGGGCTCATGACTACCCCTGTTTTAAGTTTTCAGTATCAGAGGTGTATTCCCCCCATGGAGCGGGCTCCCAGTCCAATCAGAGGGCAGTTGGTTTCCACCATGACAGATGTGCCACTATTGCACCTGTTGGCTCATTTGGCCTGGCTGGCCAAACATAAGGCTTGCAGTGTCCACGGTTGAGTATCTTCACTGGTGATTTCTCTCTCTCCCATTGAACTGCATGCAGACTGGCTTCTTCCAGCTTTCTGTCAGCTGGTCTACATGGAGGAGGTTATCAGCTCAGTTCCAGCAGGATTTCTCAGTGGCCTTGCAGCCCAAGTATGTGGAGTCTTCAGCAATAGGGTCTTACCATCTATTCCTGGTGGGAAACCAAGTAGCCCCCCTACCTCCTTTTTTGAGACAAAGTCTCCCGATATAGCCAAGGCTAGTCGCCAACTTGCCATTCTCCTTCCTCAGCCTGGGGAGTATTACAGGTGTGCCTGGCCAATATTCTAACTATTCCCGGTCTCTTCAGCTACCCAGCATCACCTTTGGAAGTCTGCTTTACCTTCCAGTCTGCACTGGATATCCACCACCCTTTTCATGGCATCTCCATGGGCCCTGCAGCCTTCCACAGGGACCCCATCCTGACCGTGTCTTCCTGGCAGCTCTGGCTTAACCACCCTCCTCTGCAACTTGGCCTCTTGACACTGCCTCTGATTCCTCCACACTCAGCTGTCTGGTCCCTAAGGTATTCTCTCCCCTGGGTACAAGCAGGTGTTGCTTGATTCATTCAGGCTGAGATGACAGCTGACTTAAGGTCTGTGTCTGCTTGCCTTCTCAGGTCAGCCACCAGCTCCTCCAGGAAGTCCCCCTGGCTGCCTCATACCAACCTCTTGCAAACTGACAGGCCTCCTCTAGGCTCCTGCGGTCTTCTGTATATCCCCACCACACACCAAGAACAATGGACTCTGGTGGCCACACTCCATCAGATGGTGGTCTCTGTATCTGTGAGCAATGGGCACAGTGTCAGTGTTCGTTTGGGGCATTGGTTGGGCACTCTGTGGGAAGACAGGGCTTTGAGACTCTGGGTGAACGACGGGGCTCTTATACAGGCTGCTTGCTCAGTTCCCTCCTTTGTAGCTTCTCCCCAAACCCTGGTTGTCACTCAGGGGTAAGTGGTGGGGCTTTGGGTGTGGGGGAAGCACCAGAGGAATATGATTTATTTATTTTATTTATTCGAGAGAGAAAGAGGCAGAGAAAGAGAGAGAGAAAGAGAGATTGAATGGGCATGTCAGGGCTACCAGCCACTGCAAATGAACCCCAGATGCATGTACCACCTTTTGCATCTGGCTTATGTGGGCTCTGGGGAATCTAACCTGGGTCCTTTGGCTTTGCAGGCAAGCGCCTTAACCACTAAGCCAGCTCTATAGCCCAGAGTATGTTCTCGTATGGGGTATTGCAGGAGCAATGGTAGCACCCCATATGTTGTAGGGTGCTTTGAAACATAAAGTTTTGCACTGGATTCACCCCCAAGTGTCAGGGGAGGCCTGAGAGGGTGTGAACTGGGTGAGACAGGATCTGATCTGTCCGTTGGGCTGAGGTGCATGAAGGAGAAGGGGCGGAGCCCAGTGGGAGCAGAGGCAGCACTCGTTCCATGAGTGATGTGCAGCGGTGAGGCTAGGGTTGCGGAGGATGCTATGGGAGTAGAAACAAGAGGAGATGCTGGATGGGATCTGGAAGTCCAGTATATGGGTCCTTGCAGTAGCTGGCCCTGGGGCTGTAGGCAGGGATGACTTGATGCTCTGCCAAGACTTCTGGGAACAAGAGGTTGGCCTTGCATATGGAAGGAGACCCGGAAGAGAAGCCAGTCTGAGGAGGTGTTGAGTGCAGGGCAGAAAGAATTCCAGTTTTGGCCAAGGTACCCCTGGATCTGCAAAGTAGGGACACCCAGTGTCCCTGAAGATGGCTAGTGTGGTGGTTTGATTCAGGTGTCCCCATAAATTTATGTATTCTGAATGCTAGGTCCCCAGCAGGTGGCAATTTGGGAAATAATGCCTCCTGGAGGCAGTGTATAATTGGGGACAGGCTTATGAGTATTATAGTTAGATTCCCCTTGTCAATGTTATTTGGCACACTCTCCTGTTGCTGTTGTCCACCTGATGTTGGCCAGGAGGTGATGTCCACCCTCTGCTCATGCCATCGTTTTGCCTGCCATCATGGAGCTTCCCCTCGAGTCTGTAAGCCAAACCAACCCTTTCCTCCCACCAGCTGCTTTAGTTGGGGTCTTTCTGTCAGCACTGTGGAACTGATAGCAACAGCTGGAATTTAGGGGCTGGGAGTCACCCAGCTGTAGCCCTTCCTGGGCCTCCAGGTTCATTGGGTCTTGGGGTCATCCCTCCATGAACCCTGGAACTGGTACAATGTGCCCTGCACCATCAAGAGGAGGAAGACTGGACATTTGCTTGCTTTGTCCCTCCACATACAGCTTCTGGTAGCTGACCACTCGGAGTTAAATGCGCTTGCATGTAAAGCCTGCTGGCCAGGATTTGATTCCCCAGGGCCCAAGGAAAGTCAGATGCACAAAGTGCTGCATGCATCTAGTGTGCACTTACAGGCATGCCCCCTCTCTCTCTGCTTGCAGATAAATAAATAAGTACTTTTTAAAAAGATAGTCTGAGACTATATAGTGAATTTCAGGTCAGCCTGGACTAGAGCAAAACCCTATCTAGAAAAATGGGAAAAAAAAAAAGGCTGACCACTCAATGACATACTCACTGTGTAATGAGGGAGGCAGGACATACCTCAGTTTATCCACCTGTCTAGGACTCCAGACAACCTCTTAGCAGGAGGGAAGAAGACTCTGGAGATACCATCGCCCATCAGCCACAGCCATGGAGCCCTGACTCATCCTCGGATGTTCTGGGGTGTGGGGCTGGAGGGTATGTGAACCACACCTGTCTTCTCACGTGTCCCCTCAGCCTTTACCCCTTCTTGTGCCCCCGCCCCCCCCCCCAGGTAGAACAGCTCCTGGTGATGCAGCTTAGGAAGAGTTCATGAAAGTTTCTAGAATATTCTACTTCTTTCTGTTCCTAAGGGCCACTGGCTTTTCCATAAAATAGATCTAATGACAATGATGTCTTCAGCCAGTTCTGCCCTCCAAATGCCATTACTGGCATGGCACCTCCTGACACAGCCAATACCCAGTGGGGTCCTCCACTGGCGTTATTTGGGGGTTAACCTCCTAGCTTGATTCCCATGAGATACTGATCCTAACAGGCCACCAGCATGCCTCAGTTTTCCTTCATGAAGAGGAGAACCTGCTGAGACCTCACTTTGTTCTGACAGGGCCCTGGAGGGCCACAGTCCTGTTAAGCAAGTGCTGGGCTGAAAGAGGTGTGATGTTCTCCTGCTGGAGTTTGCAGTGGCCATGGTGACATCCTCATGAGACATGGTAAAAGTGCCTTAAGAGCCAGGCACGCCTTTAATCCTAGCACTTTCGAGGCAGAAGTAGGAGGATCGCCATGAGTTCAAGGCCAGCCTGAAACTACATAGTGAATCCAGGTCAGCCTGGACTAGAGTAAGACCCTACCTTGGAAAAAAACAACAACAAAAGACGTGCCTTAAAATATACTAAACACTTCCTGTGTGGCCTCATACCGATCTCAGCTACAGAGGACACTGTGACTGTGGTCGTTTTATATGTGAGGAGACCTCAGACCGGAGGGGGACAGAAACTTCTCAAAGCCACCTAGCTAGCCGAAGGTTTAGAAGCTGTGTCTCCTCACCACCAAGCAGAGAGGACGAGGGAAGAGTTTGTCTTCCTCTCTTGCAGGCTCCATGCCCAGGTAGGGACAGGACACAGCCCGAAGCCCTGGGAATGTCCCTGGCTGGTGAAGAAATAGACAAGCTTGGAGTTCAGACATCTGTCTTATGGTTTAACCATCACTCTAGACATACACTTGGGATTGTCCTTGCATCCTCTTTTTCTCACTTTCCACTTCCAAACCATGAGCTCTTGGCTCTAGCCACATCCCTGTATGCCTGGGGCCACCATCTCCCTCCTCGCTGACTCTAAGCCGCAGCCCAGTGGTCCCAGGGGAAACCTCCAGTGACCTTGGCTTGGCCGCCTCCTTGCCGCCTGAGCCTCCAGTGGTCATGACCTGGTCTGTGCTTTTATCCCAAACCCCTGCTCACTGCTCTCTGTCCACATGGCCTTTTTTCCATCCCAACCCTGGGGGTTTTGTGTTGGTGGTTCCATGATCCAAATGCCTTTCCATGTACTCCACACGGCCAGTCCCATCTTAACTTTTAGTTCTCTGTTTATTTTTTTTCAAGGTAGGGTCTCACTCTAGCCCAGACTGACCTGGAATTCACTCTGTAGTCTCAGGATGGCCTCGAACTCACTGCTATCGTCCTACCTCAGCCTCCGGAGTGCTCAGATTAAAGGCGTGTGCCACCATGGTTGGCCTTTGTTCTCAGTTTAGACCAGACCCGGTTCTAACCCTTTTTCTGTTTGCGATCTTCTGTTTTCTTTTCATTTTGTGTGTGTGTGTGTGTGTGTGTGTGTGTGTGTGCACGTGTGCGCTTGTGCACCAGGATCTCTTGTTGCTGCAAACAAACACCCATCCAGCAGTACATGGATTGTTGGGGAATTAAACAAGGGCAAACAGGCTCTGTAAGCAAATGCCTTTAACTGCTGAGCCATCTCCCCAGCACTCCCTT